>NC_052639.1:25763647-26063647 GCF_016161935.1 Mauremys reevesii
AGATGAGGGTTGAAAAGGACTTCAGGAGGTCATCCAGTCCAACCCCCTGCCCATGGCAGGACCAACACCAACTAAATCATCCCGGCCAGGGTTTTGTCAAGCCGGGCCTTCAAAACCTCTAAGGAAGGAGATTCCACCACCTCCCTAGGGAACCCATCCCAGTGCTTCACCACCCTCCTAGTGAAATAGTGTTTCCTAATATCCAACCTAGACCTCCCACACTGCAACTTGATATCATTGCTCCTTGTTCTGTCATCTGCCACCACTGAGAACAGCTGAGCTCCATCCTCTTCGGACCCCCGCCCCCCTTTCAGGTAGCTGAAGGCTAGGGTTACCAGATATCCCGATTTTATAGGGATAGTCCCGATTTTTGGGTCCTTTTCTTGTATAGGCTCCTATTACCCCCCACCCCGTCCCGATTTTTCACATTTGCTGTCTGGTCACCCTATTGAAGGCTGCTATTAAATCCCCCCTCGCTGTCCTCTTCTGCAGACTAAATAAGCTCCAGCCCCCTGGTCATTTTCCTTGTCGTCAGCTGGACCCTCCAATTTGTCCACACCCTTTCTGTAGTGGGTTGGCCCCAAACCGGACGCAATACTCCAGATGTCCAGATATGGCCTCACCAGTGCCCAATAGAGAGGAATAATCACCTCCCTCGATCTGCTGGCAATGCTCCTACTAACGCAGCCCAAGATGCCGCTAGGCTTCTTGGCAAGAAGGGCACACTGCTGACTCATAGCCGGCTTCTCGCCCACTGTAATCCTCAGCTCTCGTTGACCAGCCCCAGGGCTGACCCATGAGTCCGTGGGGGAGGGGTGGAGGAGAGGAGGCCACGGTGAGTGGTGAGGACCCCAGAGAGGGGGGTGCAGTGGAGGAGAGGGGGGACTCAGCCAGGCAGCAGTGGGCGATGGGGGATGGGAGAAGGGGGGAAGCAGATACAGGAGGAGATGGAGCACAGGCTGGGCACCAGGGCCCAGGCATCCAGGGCCTGGTTGGCGGCAGCTGTGCCAGGGGCCCCACCTATTTACCAACCGCCTGTGCTTCCACTGAGGGATCTCCAGAGTGTCAATGTTCCCCGGAGCTCGCCTTCCCTGACAGGCCTGAGCAACCAGAGCTTGTCCCTAGACCACTCCCAGCCTCCCCGCGGGGAGCGTATGGACCCAAACAGGCTGGAGACAAGTTATCGCAGAAATCACTGGGGACTCGGGGAGCATCTTCAGCTGTGGAGGGTGACACACCCCACAGGAGCTGAATTTCTGACTCAGGGCTGAGCAGTGCAGGGTGGATGCACAGCACAGCTGTGAGGCTGTTTGATGCGATCGATGCACCCAAGTCGGTTTAGTGGGGTCTAGTGAAGACCCACTAAATTGACAGCAGAGTGCTCTCCGGGCGACTCTGGGACTACACCGGGAATGACAGGAGTAAGGTAAGTCTCCCGTCGACCCAGCACAGTGTAGACACAGCAGTAAGTCGACCTAAGCTACCTCGAATCCAGCTGTGTTAGTCCCGTAGCTGGAGCAGCGTCACTTAGGACGACTTACTGCAGAAGGATGGACACAGCCTGAGGCCTGAGTTTCCACTGCAGTCTGGATGCTCAAACACCAGCTTGGCAACACAAGTCACCAAGCCCAGGCCACGCAAAGACAGGCACAGTGTGCAGTGTGGACACTCCTTCAGATAAGCCCAGGAGTGTCACATGAGGAAATCAATCCTTTCGTTGGACTTGCTGGTAGAAGAGCCCAGTGATGTTGCAGCTCCCCGACCGTCAGTGACAAACACAGCGCTCCAGCAACTGAGCTCTAGGGCTCGCTGCTGAAAGAAAAGCTTCATGAGTGACAAAAGGCAAAGGGAGGTGCTGGTCTTTGGCCAAGGGCAGGGAGCCCCACCCTCCAACACAGACCATTTCCCTCGTTGTCTGTCTGTGCTGGGGCAGGAGCAATAACACGGCCTCCTGCTTTTGCTATTGCAGAGAGTCGGTTATGACGGTCTCCTCAAACACAGGGTGCGGAACAGGCCTCAGACCTGACTGGGTGTAAAGAAGAACTACGCAGCTAGACTGAGCCAGCTGGGAATTCAGATGTGCCCCTTTCCTGGAGGGATGGACTGACCTGTGAGGGAACTGGAACCGGAGCTACCAATGTTTAACTTGCACTCGTTCAGCATCTTTCCTGTGAGTGCCGTCACTGTAGGTTAAATACTCCAGCCCCAGGCTCCCTGCCAGCTCTGGGCCAACAAGCTTTCCTTGTGATTGGATTCTGTACAGCAGGGGTGCAGGGAACCAACAGGTGCATCTGACTCCTTGGTGAGGTTTTGCGTGCAAGGTGTGTGTGTGAGTCTTTGTGTGTCGGAAGCATGAGTGTGGCACTGTCACTGAACTGGGAGAGGGCGACGGTGGTGGGAGAGAGACAGTGGAAGAATAAAGGGGCAGCGATGGGCATAATGATGATGATTGTGTTGTGTTTCATTCCTTAGATCTGGTGCCACTGCCTGTCCCTTTAGCCTTGTAGTTTACCAAGAGTAAAACTAAATATCTGTTCAGATACAAGGGAGTGTCTGTGTCCATTCCTGTTAGCTGCACAGGGGTTTGACGTTGCTGCTTTCAATCCTCCGGCTCTGCCAGGATAAGGAACAATTCAGGCCGTAATTGAACTGAAGGAGGGAGATGATTTTCTGACAGGAGGGACGGCACCTCTCAAAGGTGTTTGGCAGGCAGCCTCCTTCCCAGGTCTCAACCGACAACACCCAGTTGAAAAGGGACCCTCCCCAGCCCTCCTCAGCCCGGTGAAAACGAGCGAGTGAGTGAGCGTGGGGGAGAGCGAGCGACGGAGGGAGATGGATTTAGTGGGCCGGGACCTCGGTGAAGGGGCAGGATGAGGGTGTTCGGTTTTGTGGGGTCAGAAAGTTGGCAACCCCAGATCCAGGGGAAACAACTCAAACACCCAACGAGTCTGGCCAGGGGCAGGACATCAGCTTTGAGGGAAGGAGTGGGTGTGGCAGTGACATCACAAAGGCCTTTTGCAGGAACTTGGCCTATTGGGCAAAGGTGGTGGGGAGGGGGTGACCTCACAGAGAGACCCCGACATCAGCCGGGCAGGACAGAGGTGCAGGGCCAGGCCAGTCTCTGAGACCTCCCGGCTTTGCTGCCGCAAGTCACCTTCGCGAGGTCTCTCCTCGAGGGCTGAGAGAGAATTAGGATTCAGAGTTGTGAGCATGAGGAGGAACCTCTGTGGAGTTTTCTCCTTTCCTACCACTGATTGTGCCGAAAACAAACTTCCCTTTGAGAAGGTAAGAGGCTCAGAGAGGTTTGGAACCTGTTCCGTCTGATCCACCTGGCGCAGGCAGCATTCTAGGCACAGACAGCACTGGCTTCAGGTGGCAGAATTTGATTTCCTCCTAGGTTTTGATGATTGGAATCCATGGGGACATTGGGGTGTATCCTTTTGGTTTATCTTTTCCTCTTTCCTCCTCCTTTCTCCTCTTCTCTTGCTTCTTTTTCCCTTTTCCAGATTCCCTCCCTCTACCTAGGAGGGATGGGTCTGGAGTGCGGGCAGGGAGGGTATTGCTCTCATTGCGGGAGGTCCTCACCAAGAGGTGGGTCTGGGTCTGAGAGTGATCCCCTCTGATGCTGTCCTGGGCCATCCTTTGGGACATCTGGTGAGACCCCTCAGCCTCCTGCCACTCAGAGTCTCAGTGCTGATTGGCTGAGCAGGGGGCTATCGACACCAAGGAGACTCAGGTCAGTTTGGTCTCTTTTCAAATCAGGCAAATAAGTCACAACCAATCCAATGTATGGAATTAATCTTGCTGCTTCTCTCCATTAATTGTCTCTTGGCAGGTCATGATTTTCATTAATGTCCTAGGTCTTCTAAAATACTTGCTGAATAATTACTATGAACCACTGTTGGTCTCTAGCTCACTTGAGGGCACTTTATTCTGATCACTCAATGTGTGAAATTCAAGATGTGAGAGAGAGGCTGAAAGTCAGGAGCAGTGTTTCCTCTAATTTGTTATGTCCATGTGTGGAATGAATTTTGTTTTGGGCACAAATATGGAGGTGAGGTGTGACACATCACCTGCATATTGCGCTCCTTACAAAATTCATTCTGCACATGGATGGTGTGTGGCAGGGGTGAGGCTGAAAGGTTTGGAGTGTGGGAGGCTCGGGGTTGGGGCGCAGTGCTGTGAGGGCTCCGGCGGGCGGTGCAGGCTCGGGCGGGGGGCTAGCGATGCGGGCCTCAGCATTGGAGCAGCGGGTCGGGGCGCCGGGGGTGAGGGCTCTGGGGTGGGGCTGAGAATGAGGAGATTGGGGAGCAGGTTGCCCCAGGTTGAAAGAACTGCCCCCTCCAGCCCTCTCTCCCCACAGCAGCTCAGGGCCAGATGAGAGGGCACCTGTCTCCAAGCCACAGCAGCGCCGGTGGGGCTGGGTTGGGACTGAGGGAGGCGACAGGATTTATTTTTCCGAAGTCAAAAGGAGGAAGGGATGGAGTTATGCTTCAGTATTTACCTCATAAACTTATTCCTGTCTAACCTACAGGACACTATGGGAATAAGACACCATGTCATGTGGTGACATCACAAGAGCAGAGGATTTGAGAACTACAGCAACTGAGAGGGTGGGGGATTTAGAGTCGGATTGTTTCAAATGCTGCATTTGTGGGCTGACATTTAACAGCAACGCTTAGCTAACACAATGGAGAAAGGAATTCTCTGCTAAAGATTCAACCTGCCCCTTTGGCCAACTCCACCCTTCCTGACCGGGTGTGCTCAGAACACCTCTCCCGCCAGCCTCCCCGCCCACCACAGGCCCACAGCTGGGCACCCAGCACAAAGCAAGGGAGGGGTTGCTTGGCTTGTTTTACTTTTACTTTTCAAAGGCTTTTAAAAGCATTTTCTGCCCCTGTTCCCCATGGTGAGGAAGCAGATGGTTAGTTAAACAAAAGTTAAACAAAAGTTAAAAGGTAGAGTGACTAAAATGAAATCCCTGCAAGTTATATGGGCCCTATTTAAAGACACCATAATAGAGGCCCAACTTCAATGTATACCCCAAATTAAGAAACACAGTAAAAGAACTAAAAAAGAGCCATCGTGGCTTAACAACCATGTAAAAGAAGCAGTGAGAGATAAAAGACTTCCTTTAAAAGTGGACGTCAAATCCTAGTGAGGCAAATAGAAAGGAGCACAAACACTGCCAACTTAAGTGCAAGAGTGTAATAAGAAAAGCCAAAGAGGAGTTTGAAGAACGGCTAGCCAAAAACTCCAAAGGTAATAACAAAATGTTTTTTAAGTACATCAGAAGCAGGAAGCCTGCTAAACAACCAGTGGGGCCCCTTGACGATCAAAATACAAAAGGAGTGCTTAAAGACGATAAAGTCATTGCGGAGAATCTAAATGAATTCTTTGCTTCAGTCTTCACGGCTGAGGATGTTAGGGAGATTCCCAAACCTGAGCTGGCTTTTGTAGGTGACAAATCTGAGGAACTGTCACAGATTGAAGTGTCACTAGAGGAGGTTTTGGAATTAATTGATAAACTCAACATAAACAAGTCACCGGGACCAAATGGCATTCACCCAAGAGTTCTGAAAGAACTCAAATGTGAAGTTGCGGAACTATTAACTAAGGTTTGTAATCTGTCCTTTAAATCGGCTTCGGTACCCAATGATTGGAAGTTAGCTAATGTAACGCCAATATTTAAAAAGGGCTCTAGAGGTGATCCCGGCAATTACAGACCGGTAAGTCTAACGTCGGTACGGGGCAAATTAGTTGAAACAATAGTTAAGAATAAAATTGTCAGACACATAGAAAAACATAAATTATTGAGCAGTAGTCAACATGGTTTCTGTAAAGGGAAATCGTGTCTTACTAATCTATTAGAGTTCTTTGAAGGGGTCAACAAACATGTGGAAAAGGGTGATCCAGTGGACATAGTGTACTTGGATTTCCTGAAAGCCTTTGACAAGGTCCCTCACCAAAGGCTCTTACGTAAATTAAGTTGTCATGGGATAAAAGGGAAGGTCCTTTCATGGATTGAGAACTGGTTAAAAGACAGGGAACAAAGGGTAGGAATTAATGGTAAATTCTCAGAATGGAGAGGGGTAACTAGTGGTGTTCCCCAAGGGTCAGTCCTAGGACCAATCCTATTCAATTTATTCATAAATGATCTGGAGAAAGGGTAAACAGTGAGGTGGCAAAGTTTACAGATGATACTAAACTACTCAAGATAGTTAAGCAGATTGTGAAGAACTTCAAAAGCTCTCACAAAACTAAGTGATTGGGCAACAAAATGGCAAATGAAATTTAATGTGGATAAATGTAAAGTAATGCACATTGGGAAAAATAACCCCAAATATACATACAATATGATGGGGGCTAATTTAGCTACAACGCGTCAGGAAAAAGATCTTGGAGTCATTGTGGATAGTTCTCTGAAGATGTCCACGCAGTGTGCAGAGGCGATCAAAAAGCAAACAGGATGTTAGGAATCGTTAAAAGGGGATAGAGAACAAGACGGAGAATATAGTATTGCCCTTATATAAATCCATGGTACGCCCACATCTCGAATACTGTGTACAGATGTGGTCTCCTCACCTCAAAAAGATATTCTAGCACTAGAAAAGGTTCAAAAAGGGCAACTAATATGATTAGGGGTTTGGAGAGGGTCCCATATGAGGAAAGATTAAAGAGGCTAGGACTCTTCAGCTTGGAAAAGAGGAGACTAAGGGGATATGACAGAGGTATATAAGGTCATGAGTGACATTGAGAAAGTGGATAAGGAAAAGTTATTTACTTATTCCCATAATACAAGAACTAGAGGTCACCAAATGAAATTAATAGGCAGCAGGTTTAAAACAAATAAAAGGAAGTTCTTCTTCATGCAGCGCACAGTCAACTTGTGGAACTCCTTACCTGAGGAGGTTGTGAAGGCTAGGACTATAACAATGTTTAAAAGGGAACTGGATAAATTCATGGTGGCTAAGTCCATAAATGGCTATTAGCGAGGATGGGTAAGAATGGTGTCCATAGCCTCTGTTTGTCAGAGGATGGAGATGGATGGCAGGAGGAAGATCACTTGATCAATGCCTGTTAGGTTCACTCCTCTTGGGCACCTGGCATTGGCCACTGTCGGTAGACAGATACTGGGCTAGATGGACCTTTGGTCTGACTCGGTACAGCCGTTCTTATGTTCTTATGTTTTCCATTGCCCAGGAGACCCAGCCAGGGACTGATGTGCTGGAGATATGTTGGGAAAAGGAACTGTCTGAATTGCCAAGGCAGGAAGCCAACAATCTACAGCAACATAATTAACCACAAACTCACTCTAAGCATGCTCCAGCCAGAAGGGAAATGGGCAGGAATTCTTGCTGTTCAGCCATGGCCACACATACAGAGATGCACAGCAGTGAGGGTGCTGGGCAAGCTGGTCTGAGCGAACAATTGGAAATGATCCTTCCGTTAGAACAGAACCAGAGTGTAGAAAGGCCCCTGTGTTAAGTGCTTGAGGCTGAGGCCTTAGGAAGCTGGCCTACGATACCATAGGGATCTTTCTGTGGAGGTTTGATTCTTGCCAGCTAGGGGAAGCTGGTGTGTGGTGTCTTAGTGGCTGCACTTTCAGTGATGCAGGTTTCTCTATCCCATTGTTCCGGGGTCATCCTACTAGATTGCCAGCTGCTTTTCAGCTGCAGTGTGGAGACTGTTTGTGTGTGTGGAGAGACAGTGTGTGTGTGTGTTGGGGAAGAGTGAGTGTGTTGAGGTAGGTAGGAGCGGATCATTATTATCCCTACTTGAAAGAGGGAGACGCTCAGGCTGAGAAAGGAGAATTGACTTGTCTTAGGTCACAAAGCCAGTCAATGGCTGAATTGGGAATAGGACCCCCAGAGCCCTGATTTTCAAATTAACCGTCGGATCTTGAATTTCATACATTGAATGACCTCAATAAAGTGCTCTTAGATGAGCTCCAGTCCAACAAGTGTGCACAGTAATTATTCAGCCAGTATTTGAGGAGAACTGCAATGTTAGAGAGAATCATGAACTGCTCAGAGACCACTAATGCAGAGAAGCAGCAAAATTTGTCAAACATATAACTGGTTATGACTTATTTACTTGGTCTTAAAAGAGAACAACAAGGACCTGAGTCTCCTCCCTGTCAATAACCTCCTGCTCAGCCAATCAGGGTAGAGACTGAGGAGGGGAGGCTGAGGGGTCTCACCAGAGAGCTAAACGGATGGCCCAGGTCACTGGTGGGGATCACTGCCCCAGCACTACTGCAGCTCCACAATTTGGGGTGGACCTCACAGTGAGAGCTGCCGAGCACTCCCCCGTAACACACACACACACACACACACACACACACACACACACACACACACCCCTCCTGGTGTTGGGAGGGGAACAGGAGAAAGGACAAAAGAAGCAAGAGACGAAGAGAAAGCGGGGGGGGGGGGATGGAGGAAAAGTTGAAACAAAAAGGACAAACCCTAATGTCCCCAGTGATTCTAAGGGACAAAATCCCAGGTGTGGAATAAAATTCTGCCTCCTTAAGATCATGCTTTCCATGAGTTCAACTTTCACCAGAATGATCAGACCGAACAGTTTCAAACCTCGAGGAGGCTCTAACCCTCTAAACAGGGACATCTGTTTTCTAGTAAAATCACTAAAAGGGAAGGAGAAAACTCAAAAGAGGTTCCTCCTGGCGCTCACGTCCGTGAACCCGAATACTCTCAGTCCTCAAAGAGAGACCTGGAGAGGGAGACTTGCTGAAGCAAAGCCACAGGGTCTCTGAGGTTTCCCTGGCCCCTCGCCCCTGTCCTGCCTGGCTGATGTCAGCATCTCTCTGTGAGGTCACCACCTCCCCACCACCTTTGACCAATAGTCTGAGCCCCTGCAAAAGGCCTTGTGATGCCACTGCCACACCCCTCCCTTGCTGGGCTAATGTCCTGCCCCTGGCCAGGCACTTTGGAGGTTTGAGCTATTCCCTGTGGATCACCCCACTCAAGGAGCCATTCTAGGAAGCAAGCCGGCTAGACAATAAAACATCAGACGCTGCTCCCAATGCTACACTTAGTTTTTCAGAAATTAGTTGACTTTATGGCCAGAAGAGACCATTAGAGCATCTAATCTGACCCCTGCATATCACAGGTCTCCTGTATGACACAAGAGCTACTTTTGGGGTAAACACATTCCAGAAAGGCATCTAGTCTTCATGAAATGACGTCACGAGATGGAGAATGCACCAATTTCCTTGGTAGCTTGTTCCTGTGGTGAATCATCCTCACTGTTGAATATTTGTGCCTTAATTGTAATATGAATTTGTCTCTTTTCACCTTCCAGCCATTGGGTTTTTTAATGCCTTTCTCTGCTACATTAAAGAGCCCTTTAATAGCCAATATTTTCTCCCCATTAAGGCACTTCAACGTTTCAATGAAGTCACCTTTCAGTCTTCTTTTGAGAAGCTAAACAGGTTGAGCTCTTTCAATAGCTCATTAGAAGGCATTTTCTCCAGCCCTCAGAACATTTGGTGGCTCTTTGCTGCCTCAACTCCAATTTCACACCATCTTTTTCAAATGAGGACACCAAAACTGGAGGCAGTATTCCAGTATCAGTCTCACTGATACCATGTCACCTCCTGTGACGTTCTTGACATAATCTGTAACTGTATAGATCACCGTTGCCACCACTGTTCTATATTTGCAGCCAATATTGTATAAAGGTGGTCACATAAAGGGTCTATGGAGAGGTTATGATTGGCTGATTATAATTATGCTATCTCTAGATATGTATCATTTTTGTAGTTGACATTATGAATATTGGCTCTATGCTGCCTGTATTTCCAACTTGTGCTATGCTTCTGGGGAACACCCCAGCCAGACAAATTGGTGTCAGCTCTGCCTAGCCTGCTTGATGGCCCATTAAGGACCATCAGCTATACAATTGAGCCATTGAGAGAAGGCAGATATGCCTTGTGGTTCAGCAAGGTGTGCAGGGACCTGCCTATGGACAGAACTCTAAGGTTTTTCTATGTCGCGTGCTGGATAGAGTGTCCTTGGGACAAAGAAAGCAAAGAACACATGGCAAGAGACTATAAAAGACTGATGCCTCATCTCCATCTTGTCTTCAGTCCTGCTTCCTACCTCTGGAGGGACTTGGCTACAAACTGAAGCTCTGTACAAAGGACTGAATGGCCCATCCCAGTTGTGGATGTACTCCAGAGACTTGATTTGAACCTGCAGTTTATTCCATCACTGCTACAAGCCTGAACCAAGAACATTGCCAAAGTACAAGTTTTGCCCAGGGCACCGTTTCCCCTAACGCTGGTCCTTGGTAACATTTCTTGATGGGGGGGGGGAAGGGAGAGAGACGAGGCGTTTTCTCTCTGTTTCTTTCCTCTCCGTTTTCTGCTCCTTCCTTCAATTCCAGAAACCTCTCTTGTGTTTCAGACTGTGCAGTGACACCCTCCCCACCCCAGGACTATGGAGCCTTTGGAGCAGAAAGATCCTAGGAGCTAAGGATGAATCCAGGGTGAGTAGCTGGCAGGAAGGAGTCCTAGCAACTCTTCTGGGAGTGCAGGGAGGAATGACTCCCTTCTCTACATTCTCCCCATGGGGCTCTGAGGAGCAGGGAGGGTTGTGTGATAAATTCCATCCAACATTCCCCTTTGATCCAAGCCGAGAGACATCTCAGCTCTGCACGATCCCCTTGGCAGCACCAAACAAGGGATGTTTTCCATTGCCCAGGAGACTCAGCCAGGGACTGATGTGCTGGAGATATGTTGGGAAAAGGGACTGTCTGAATTGCCAAAGCAGGAAGCCAACAATCTACAGCAAAATCATTAACCACAAACACACTGTAAGCATGCTCCAGCCAGAAGGGAAATGGGCAGGAATTCTTGCTGTTCAGCCATGGCCACACATACAGAGCTGCACAGCAGTGAGGGTGCTGGGCAAGCTGGTCTGAGCGAACACTTGGAAATGATCCTTCCGTTAGAACAGAACCAGAGTGTAGAAAGTTCCCTGTGTTAAGTGGTTGAGGCTGTGGCCTTAGGAAGCTGGCCTACGATACCACAGGAATCTTTCTGTGGAGGTTTGATTCTTGCCAGCTAGGGGAAGCTGGTGTGTGGTGTCTTTGTGGCTGCACTTTCAGTGATGCAGGTTTCTCTATCCCATTGTTCCAGGGTCATCCTACTAGATTGCCAGCTGCTTTTCAGCTGCAGTGTGGAGACTGTTTGTGTGTGGGGAGAGACAGTGTGTGTGTGTTGGGGAAGAGTGAGTGTGTTGAGGTAGGTAGGAGCAGATCATTATTATCCCTACTTGAAAGAGGGAGACGCTCAGGCTGAAAAAGGAGAATTGACAATTAATGCAGAGAAGCAGCACAATCCATGAAACATATAACTGGTTATGACTTATTTACTTGGTCTTAAAGAGAACAAAGGCCTTGAGTCTCCCCCTGTCATTAACGCCCTGCTCAGCCAATCAGGGTAGAGACTGAGGATGGAAGGCTGAGTGGTCTCACCAGAGAGCTCAAAGGATGGCCCAGGTCACTGGTGGGGATCACTGCCCCAGCACTACTGCAGCTCCACAGTTTTGGGCGAGCGATTTCACCAGGACATTGCAACATCTTTCACAATCCACATGAGTGGAGACTGTTCATTGATTCATCGAAGACGAAGTCTTAAAGATGTTTTACTGCATAATGGCAATGGTTTGCCATGAATTCCACTTGGTGATGCAGTCCATAGGAAGGAAACCTAGGACAACATGAAACAACAACATGAAACCTCTCTGAGGCTCTTATCTGCTCCACAGGGACGTCTGTCTTCTCATTCAATTAGCAGTGGGAAAGGGGATGCAATGTCTGCCCCCAGCCAGACCACCAACCCCATCAGACACCCTCCCCCGCTGGTGCACCAGGGTCTCCCCCAGACCGACAACAGCTATGAATTAAAACCCCACAGTGTTTGTTGGGGCTACTGGAGATGCTGAAATCTCACTCTTGTCTCTCTCCTCCTGCCTCCACCTCCAAGCCAGGCACTGGGCAGTTCAGTGGGAAGGGATGAACTGATGACAGTGGAGGGAAAAATCAAAACCAAAAGTGAAGCCAAAGCGCAAGCCGGGCAGGCAAGGCAAATCGCAGGCTTCTGCCATAGACTAGTCCTCCCCGCTCTTCCAATAACCCACCCAAACCACGACACCACAGACCCCACGTTCCTGGTGTAGCTCCACCTTCCAGTGGGGAAGTGGGGAACCAATTACTAACACACACAGCATATTCCTGCGGCGCAGTGTTGGGAGCTGGGGGGATCTGGCGGGCACCTCACTGTGGGATTCACGAGTGGCTCCGGGAGCATCCATGCAATCAAGCCGCTCCACATGCCGTTGTGCCGAGGGATAACAGCGCCTGGAGGGGTTGCTGCTGGTTACTAGCAGGGCATTGTGGGAGACAGCCCAGGCTGGAGAGGGTTTGGGGGCACAGCGGATCCCATCACAGCGTGTCCCCCCAGCACCCACAGGGAATATCGTGCCCCTAGGAGGAGCGTTTGGGCTTTTCTGTGATGTGTCACTTTCCAGCCTGTGCTCTGTCTCTTCTCCTGTGCACACCCATGTCAATCAGGCATTGCTCAGCTGGGCTCTGCAGAGACCGGACTGGCTACACCCCGTGACGGGACTGAGGGGGGGCAGTGCTGAGCGTCACTGGACCTGGTTTCAGCAGCGAGAAAATCCAGGAACAACCGAATTGTTGTTTCACCCACGAAAGCTCATGCTGCAAAAACGTCTGTTAGTCTATAAGGTGCCACAGGATTCTTTGCTGCTTTTACAGGAACAACCCAGTGATCCACTAAGCGGAGTTAGGGGCCTGAGCTCCCTGTACGATGCACGGGCGACACAGGCACCTTACAACACAACTCACAACCACCAGCTCCCCAGGCAGGGAGCCAGCCAAGCCCGCCCAGGGAGACACTGACAACGGGGAGGTGTCCTAGCCCTGCCCCTCTCTCACAGATAGGTCCTGTGCTCCCAGCACCCACCTGCCATGTGGGAGAGCCAGGTTCAATTCCCTCTGTCCAGCTGAAGAGAGTAGCTCAGGGACGTGAGTACCAAGCTCAGGGCAGACTGTTACACACCAGGGCACCCCCCATGGGGACTGGGAGCTTCCACCCCCCGAGAGCGAACTCCCCAGGCACACGAACAGCCTGAGCAGGGAGTCACAGACAGTCCCCTTGGGCACTCGGGGCTATCCTGCCACCTAGGCAAGTCTGCCTTTGGGCTAGATCTGTGCCTCAGGGAGGCCTGAGGCCACAGGCATGAGCTTGGGCTGCCAGCATCACCCCCGCCCCCCGCCACTGTCCAGAAGGGAGAAAGGATTTGAACCAGGGTCCCCCATGTTTCAGGTCAGTGCACGAAGCAGTGTGCTGTGGTGGGGCTCTGTCCAGCTCTCCCTTTGAAGGGGGTTCATTGGGGCTAACTAATGAGCGCGAGTGGGGCAGGGGGATCAGCTCCCCGGTGTGTCCTAATTCCTGCCTCTCAGCTGGGTGCCTGAACTACTGGACACTGTCATCCAAATACCATTGCTAGAAATAAACAATGAAAAGGTGCAGAACTCCAGGAGCTCAGGACAGGGAGACTAACTCAGGCAATCAGAGCAGCAGATAAGACAAATCTTGAGCTACTCTGAGGCTCCAAGCAGACATGTTACCGAGACGGAAACTGGCCAGGAATTCTTTGAAACGGCGTAAACACGTCTAAAAGTATCAGTTTGCTTTATGATGAGGGGATGGGGGGAGGGAGGTTTAAACTATTTCCCTGAATCACATCTCCCTTGGCAGCTCAGTCACCATTTCAGCTAGAGCAGAGCGGTGGAGCCTGGGCACTGGGCCGCTCGGGGCCTTTAACACCACAGCCCTGGGGAGGGGGGGCTGAGATGGACCATCCTGCAAGGAACACGAGTCCTTCTACCATCCACCACACCCTGGTTTGGAACTGCTGCTGCCGGCTCACCCCATCTGTGGGGACTTCTATCCCCTCTGCCTCCCTCTAGCTGGGGGTTTTCCCTTCTGCACCTACCTGGCAGGGCAGCCCCCGTCTGAACCCCTGATCCTCTCCCAGTTTTGTCCATCTGCCCATCCCGCCCCTCCGATTTCCCCGCTTCAGGGGGATTTTCCGGCCTTTGATTGCAGGGAGCAGATTCTGATGGTGCGTGAGGGCAGCAGCTTGCAGCTGTTACTGAGCATGTGAGAAGAGCATTAGAAGGGAAGAACGGCCAGACTGGGTCACACCAAAGCTCCATCTAGCCCAGTGTCCTGTCGGCCGATAGCGGCCGGTGCCAGGTGCCCCAGAGGGAATGAACAGACAGGAATCATCCAGTGACCCACCCCCTGTCGCCCAATTCCCAGCTTCTGACAGACAGAGGTTAGGGGCACCATCCCTGCCCACCCTGGCCAACAGCCATTGATGGACCTGTCCTCCACAGAAACACAGAATCCTAGACAATTAGGGTTGGAAGAGACCCCAGGAGGTCATCCAGCCTAACCCCCTGCTGAAAGCAGGACCACGAATCTCTCTAGTTTCCTTTTCATCACAGGACCCTGCTCAGGAACAGTGAAGTTGCAAGATCTAACAGGAAACAGCTTCAGAAAGAAGGGCAGCTCCTCTTCCTCCTCCCCTCCCGTGGGGACGAGCAGACCCCCAACAGCCTCTCTGCCCCGGCCTCCTTCAACCCATTTCCCCCTTCAGCCTCCCCCAACTTCCCCCATTGCTCCCTTTAGCCTCCCCCAACTTCCCCCATCACCCTCTTCAGCCTCCCCAACTTCCCCATTGCTCCCTTTAGCCTCCCCAACTTCCCCATCAGCCTCTTCAGCCTCCCACAACTGCCCCAATTGCCCCTTTAGCGCCCCCAAATGTCCTGTTCCCCATCTCCCTTCAGCCTCCTCCAAACTGTTCCTTTCCCTCATCGCCCCAGTCACCTCCAGCCTCCTGTTGCCCTCCTCAGCCTCCCCAACTCCCCACTGCCCGGCTCCACCGCTGTCAGGTTCCCTTCCCACAACCATCTGCTTCCTCACCATGGGGAACAGGAGCAGAAAATGCTTTTGAAAACCTTCTGCAAAGCAAAGTAAAACAAGCCAAGCAACCACTTCCCTGGCTTTGTGCTGGGTGCCCAGCTGTGGGCTTGTGTGTGTGTATGTGTGCGGGGGGAGGTGGGGCTGTTCTGAGCACACTCCGGTCAGGGAAGGGGCAGAGTTGGCCAAAGGGGCAAGTTGAATCTTTAGCAGAGAATTCCTTTCTCCATTGTGTTAGCTAAGCGTTGCTGTTAAATGTCAGCCGACAAATGCAGCATTTGAAACAATCCGACTCTAAATCCCCCTCCCTCTCAGTTGCTGTAGTTCTCACATCCTCTGCTCTTGTGATGTCACCACATGACATAGTGTCTTATTCCCATAGTGTCCTGTAGGTTAGACAGGAATAAGTTTATGAGGTAAATACTGAAGCATAACTCCATCCCTTCCTCCTTTTGACTTCGGAAAAATAAATCCTGTCGCATCCCTCAGTCCCAAGCCAGCCCCACCGGCGCTGCTGCGGCTTGGAGACAGGTGCCCTCTCAGCTGGCCCTGAGCTGCTGTGGGGAGAGAGGGCTGGAGGGGGCAGTTCTTTCTCCCTGGGGCAACCTGCTCCCCAATCTCCTCATTCCCAGCCCCACCCCAGAGCCCTCACCCCCTGCACCCCTACCCTGTGCTCCAATGCTGAGACCCTCATCGCTAGCCCCACTCCAGAGCCTGCAGCCCCAGCCGGAGCCCGCACATCACTGCGCCCCTGAGCCTCCCACACTCCAAACCTTTCAGCCTCACCCTGCCACACACCATCCATGTGCAGAATGAATTTGTAAGAGCGCAATAGGCAGGTGATGTGTCACACCTCACCTCCATATTTGTGCCCAAAACAAAATTCATTCCACACATGGACATAACAAATTAGAGGAAACACTGCTCCTGGCTTTCTGCCTCTCTCTCACATCTTGAATTTCACACATTGAGTGATCAGAATAAAGTGCCCTCAAGTGAGCTAGAGACCAACAGTGGTTCATAGTAATTATTCAGCAAGTATTTTAGAAGACCTAGGACATTATTGAAAATCAAGACCTGCCAAGAGACAATTAATGGAGAGAAGCAGCAAGATTAATTCCATACATTGGATTGGTTGTGACTTATTTGCCTGATTTGAAAAGAGACCAAACTGACCTGAGTCTCCTTGGTGTCGATAGCCCCCTGCTCAGCCAATCAGCACTGAGACTCTGAGAGGCAGGAGGCTGAGGGGTCTCACCAGATGTCCCAAAGGACGGCCCAGGACACTATCAGAGGATCACTCTCAGACCCAGACCCACCTCTTGGTGAGGACCTCCCGCAATGAGAGCAATACCCCTCCCCTGCCCGCACTCCAGACCCGTCCCTCCTAGGTAGAGGGAGGGAAGCTGGAAAAGGGAAAAAGAAGCAAGAGAAGAGGAGAAAGGAGGGAGGAAAGAGGAAAAGATAAACCAAAAGGATACACCCCAATGTCCCCAGGGATTCCAATCATCAAAACCTAGGGAGGAAATCAAATTCTGCCACCTGAAGCCAGTGCTGTCTGTGCCTAGAATGCTGCCTGCGCCAGGTGGATCAGACGGAACAGGTTCCAAAGCTCTCTGAGCCTCTTACCTTCTCAAAGGGAAGTTTGTTTTCGGCACAATCAGTGGTAGGAAAGGAGAAAACTCCACAGAGGTTCCTCCTCATGCTCACAACTCTGAATCCTAATTCTCTCTCAGCCCTCGAGGAGAGACCTCGCGAAGGTGACTTGCGGCAGCAAAGCCGGGAGGTCTCAGAGACTGGCCTGGCCCTGCACCTCTGTCCTGCCCGGCTGATGTCGGGGTCTCTCTGTGAGGTCACCCCCTCCCCACCACCTTTGCCCAATAGGCCGAGTTCCTGCAAAAGGCCTTTGTGATTTCACTGCCACACCCACCCCTCCTCAAAGCTGATGTCCTGCCCTGGCCAGACTCATTGGGTGTTTGAGTTGTTTCCCCTGGATCTGGGGTTGCCAACTTTCTGACCCCACAAAACCGAACACCCTCATCCTGCCCTTCACCGAGGTCCCGGCCCCCTCAATCCATCTCCCTCCGTCGCTCGCTCTCCCCCACGCTCACTCACTCCTTTTCACCGGGCTGAGGAGGGCTGGGAAGGGTCCCTTTTCAACTGAGTGTTATCGGTTCAGACCTGGGAAGGAGGCTGCCTGCCAAACACCTTTGAGAGGCGCCGTCCCTCCTGTCAGAAAATCATCTCCCTCCTTCAGTTCAATTACGGCCTGAATTGTTCCTTATCCTGGCAGAGCCGGAGGATTGAAAGCAGCAACGTCAAACCCCTGTGCAGCTAGCAGGAATGGACACAGACACTCCCTTGTATCTGAACAGATATTTAGTTTTACTCTTGGTAAACTACAAGGCTAAAGGGACAGGAAGTGGCACCAGATCTAAGGAATGAAACACAACACAATCATCATCATTATGCCCATCGCTGCCCCTTTATTCTTCCACTGTCTCTCTCCCACCACCGTCGCCCTCTCCCAGTTCAGTGACAGTGCCACACTCATGCTTCCGACACACAAAGACTCACACACACACCTTGCACGCAAAACCTCACCAAGGAGTCAGATGCACCTGTTGTTTCCCTGCACCCCTGCTGTACAGAATCCAATCACAAGGAGAGCTGGCGGGGAGCCTGGGGCTGGAGTATTTAACCTACAGTGACGGCACTCACAGGAAAGATGCTGAACGAGTGCAAGTTAAACATTGGTAGCTCCGGTTCCAGCCCCTCACAGGTCAGTCCATCCCTCCAGGAAAGGGGCACATCTGAATTCCCAGCTGGCTCAGTCTAGCTGCGTAGTTCTTCTTTACACCCAGTCAGGTCTGAGGCCTGTTCCGCACCCTGTGTTTGAGGAAACCGTCATAACCAACTCTCTGCAATAGCAAAAGCAGGAGGCCGTGTTATTGCTCCTGCCCCAGCACAGACAGACAACGAGGGAAATGGTCTGTGTTGGAGGGTGGGGCTCCCTTCCCTTGGCCAAAGACCAGCACCTCCCTTGCCCTTTGTCACTCGTGAAGCTTTTCTTTCAGCAGCGAGCCCTAGAGCTCAGTTGCTGGAGCGCTGCGTTTGTCACTGACGGTCGGGGAGCTGCACCATCACTGGGCTCTTCTACCAGCAAGTCCAACGAAAGGATTGATTTCCTCATGTGACACTCCTGGGCTTATCTGAAGGAGTGTCCACACTGCACACTGTGCCTGTCTTTGCGTGGCCTGGGCTTGGTGACTTGTGTTGCCAAGCTGGTGTTTGAGCATCCAGACTGCAGTGGAAACTCAGGCCTCAGGCTGTGTCCATCCTTCTGCAGTAAGTCGTCCTAAGTGACGCTGCTCCAGCTACGGGACTAACACAGCTGGATTCGAGGTAGCTTAGGTCGACTTACTGCTGTGTCTACACTGTGCTGGGCCGACGGGAGACTTACCTTACTCCTGTCATTCCCGGTGTAGTCCCAGAGTCTCCCGGAGAGCACTCTGCTGTCAATTTAGTGGGTCTTCACTAAACCGACTTGGGTGCATCGATCGCATCAAACAGCCTCACAGCTGTGCTGTGCATCCACCCTGCACTGCTCAGCCCTGAGTCAGAAATTCAGCTCCTGTGGGGTGTGTCACCCTCCACAGCTGAAGATGCTCCCCGAGTCCCCAGTGATTTCTGCGATAACTTGTCTCCAACCTGTTTGGGTCCATACGCTCCCCGCGGGGAGGCTGGGAGTGGTCTAGGGACAAGCTCTGGTTGCTCAGGCCTGTCAGGGAAGGCGAGCTCCGGGGAACATTGACACTCTGGAGATCCCTCAGTGGAAGCACAGGCGGTTGGTAAATAGGTGGGGCCCCTGGCACAGCTGCCGCCAACCAGGCCCTGGATGCCTGGGCCCTGGTGCCCAGCCTGTGCTCCATCTCCTCCTGTATCTGCTTCCCCCCTTCTCCCATCCCCCATCGCCCACTGCTGCCTGGCTGAGTCCCCCCTCTCTGGGGTCCTCACCACTCACCGTGGCCTCCTCTCCTCCACCCCTCCCCCACGGACTCATGGGTCAGCCCTGGGGCTGGTCAACGAGAGCTGAGGATTACAGTGGGCGAGAAGCCGGCTATGAGTCAGCAGTGTGCCCTTCTTGCCAAGAAGCCTAGCGGCATATTGGGCTGCGTTAGTAGGAGCATTGCCAGCAGATCGAGGGAGGTGATTATTCCGCTCTATTGGGCACTGGTGAGGCCATATCTGGACATCTGGAGTATTGCGTCCGGTTTGGGGCCAACCCACTACAGAAAGGGTGTGGACAAATTGGAGAGGGTCCAGCTGACGACAAGGAAAATGACCAGGGGGCTGGAGCTTATTTAGTCTGCAGAAGAGGACAGCAAGGGGGGATTTAATAGCAGCCTTCAATAGGGTGACCAGACAGCAAATGTGAAAAATCGGGACTGGGTGGGGGGTAATAGGAGCCTATACAAGAAAAGGACCCAAAAATCGGGACTATCCCTATAAAATCGGGATATCTGGTAACCCTAGCCTTCGGCTACCTGAAAGGGGGGCGGGGGTCCGAAGAGGATGGAGCTCAGCTGTTCTCAGTGGTGGCAGATGACAGAACAAGGAGCAATGATATCAAGTTGCAGTGTGGGAGGTCTAGGTTGGATATTAGGAAACACTATTTCACTAGGAGGGTGGTGAAGCACTGGGATGGGTTCCCTAGGAGGTGGTGGAATCTCCTTCCTTAGAGGTTTTGAAGGCCCGGCTTGACAAAACCCTGGCCGGGATGATTTAGTTGGTGTTGGTCCTGCCATGGGCAGGGGGTTGGACTGGATGACCTCCTGAAGTCCTTTTCAACCCTCATCTTCTCTGAGTCTGTCAGTCCTTTGTCCATCCCCTCAGTAGGCACCAACTTCCCTCTGGCCAGTGGGTGCTCAACTCCTGCTCTGCCTCAGGCCCTCCCCACTCCACCTCTTCCCCAAAGTACTGCCCCACCTTTCCTGGTCTGCCCTGCCGCACCCCAAATCAACCCCTTCAGGAAGAAATAGTAGAGGAAGCAATAGTGGATGGGAACCTGGAAGGCAGTGACCATGAGATGGTCGAGTTCAGGATCCTGACACAAGGAAGAAAGGAGAGCAGTAGAACAGAGATCCTGGACTTCAGAAAAGCAGACTTTGACTCCCTCGGGAAGCTGATGGGCAGGATCCTGGGAGAATAACATGACGGGGAAAGGAGTCGAGGAAATACTTTAAAAAGTATTTTAAAGAATCCTTATTGAGGTTGCATGAACAAACCATCCCGATGTGTAGGAAGAAAAGTAAATATGGCAGGCGACCAGCTTGGCTTAACAGTGAAAACACAAAAAAACAGCTTACAAGAAGTGGAAGATTGGACAAATACAAATACCCTACAATGACCTTGTGAGCTCTCCAAGTTCAGGATTGTTCTCTGCAGATGTGGAACCATTATGGCAGATGTCACTCAAGGCTTCCCATCTATTCTGACTGACAACTGGAAACAGGTCCCTCCCCAATCTCACTTTCTCCTGAATGATCTCATGAGATACAGACCAAAACTGATCCCTTCCTCTCTCCTCTGGGGAAGGATTTGGGAAAAAATCAGATCCTGATAGGTTTGATCTCTCCTGCACATATTTTGGTTTGTTCATCCCTTTTCCATTCCTCTCTCTGAGATTCCTTTCTCTCCAGCATAGGGAGTGACCTATGTCTGGATTGTCTCTATCTGCCATCAGGTGATGGGATGGTGAGTGAGAATGAGAGGAGAAACCCCAGCAGGAAGATGCTGAACAAGTAGAACCACGTGGAACATTATCAGGAAGATCCAAAGGGAATGTTTACGGGAGTTGTGCACTCCCAGAAAAAGCAAAAGACTGTGAGACTCAGCACAGGCCAGAGGAAAACTTCAGTAGCCACTCAGACCTTATTACATGCAAGAGAATCAACCTGGAAGAGACACGCTACAGATGCCATAAGTGCGGTGTGCATCCATGTACCGAAGCTAGCGTCGAATTCTGGAGCGTTGCAATGTGCGTAGCTATCCCATAGTTCCCATAGTCTCCTCTGCCCATTGGAATTCTGGGTTGAGATACCAATGAATGATGGGGCAAAAACAGTGTCGCATGTGATTCTGGGTAAATGTCATCAGACAATCCTCCCTCCGTGAAAGCAATGGCAGACAATTATTTCACACCCTTTTCCCGGGATTGCCCAGGCAGATGCCATAGCACGGCAACCATGGAGCCCATTCAGCCTTTTTTCACTGTCACCGTATGTCTACTGGATGGTGCTGGCAGATGCGGTGCTGCAGCGCTACACAGCAGCATCCCCTTCCCTTCCCTTGCAGATGGTGCAGCATGACTGATCTCCGTCATCGTTGTCCCCTGATTGCTCCTGGCCTCGGTGAGGTGAGTCGGGGCGCCTTGAAAAAAATGAGAATGATTCCCCAGGTCATTCTCTTCTTTAAGTTTTGTCTCCTGGAGATTCACTCCTGCCTGGACTATCATAGCAGCTGGCGGCTGCCCTCCCCTCCCTCCTGTGATCTCTCCTTGCAGAGGCAATAAAGTCAGTGTTGTTTCAAATTCATGCATTCTTTATTACTTCATCACACAAATGGGGGATAACTACTACAGTAGCCCAGGAGGGGTGGGGGAGGAGGGAAGCAATGGGTGGCGTTGTTGCAGGGGCACCCTAGAATGGAATGGCATGCAGCTCATGAGCGGCCATTTCTGTGGGATATCTGGGGCTCTGATCTGGAGCGGCCATTTGCCTCTCTGGTTTTTTAGTAGGCTTGCCTGATATTCTATGCAGGACTGACTCTCCCTTTAGACAAAACTTGAAGAAGAGAATGTCCTCGGGAGTCATTCCCATTTTTGTCCATGCGCCCCCGGCTGACCTCACCGAGGCCGGCCAGGAGCACCCATGACAGCAGCAGACGGTACAGTATGACTGGTAACAGTCATTGTCAACTTGCAATGCAGCAGACGGTACAGTAGAGCTGGTCACCCTCTTGGCTAATTTGCAAAAGGCAAGGGGATGATGATGTGTAGCGCTGCAGTACCGCATCTGTTAGCAACATCCAGTAGACATACGGTGACATTGAAAAAAGGTGGGAAATAATTTTTTCCCTTGGTTTCACAGAGGGAGGGTTGGGGGGCTGATGACATATACCCTGAACCACCCGCAACAATGTTTTTGACCCTTCAGGCTTTGGAAGCTCAGCCAAGAATTCAAATGGTTTTCGGACAGTGCGGGAACTGTGGGATAGCTACAGTCGTCAGTCGCTCCTCCCTCCGTGAGCGTCCATTTCATTCTTTGGCTTTCTGTTACGCTTGTCTCAGCTCCTTAAGTTTCACGCAGCACTGGGCCGAGTTCCTGTTGTGGCCTCTGTCCATCATGGCCTTGGAGATTTTTTCAAATGTTTTGGCATTTTGTCTTTTGAACGGAGTTCTTGTAGAATAGATTCATCTCCCCATACAGAGATCAGATTCAGTATCTCCCGTACGGTCCATGATGGAGCTCTTTTTTGATTCTGGGACTGAATGGTCACCTGTGCTGATCAGTGCTCCACGCTGGGCAAATAGGAAATTAAATTCAAAAGTTCCTGGGGCTTTTCCTATCTACCTGGCCAGTGCATCCGAGTTCAGATTGCTGTCCAGAGCGGTCACAATGGTGCACTGTGGGATAGCTCCGGAGGCCAATACCGTTAGATTGCAGCCTCACTAACTCTAATTCGAAATGGCAAAACCGATTTCAGCGCTACTCCCTCATCAGGGAGGAGTGCAGCTATCGATATTAAGAGCCCTTTATATCAAAATAAAGAATTTCATTGTGTGGACGGGTGCAGCGTTAATTTGGTTTAAAACGCTGCTATATTCGAAATAAACTCGTAGTGTAGACCAGGAAGGAAGGAAAACCTTCAATCAGAGCTCAAGCCTTATTAGACATCAGAAAATTCACATGAGAGAGAACTGTAATAAATGCCTTGACTAGGGTTGGCCAAAGATTTTTTTTTTAAATCACATTTGTTAATTCCCCACAAAGTGATCTTCACATCATCTTCACCGTGGTCTCTCAGCTCCTGCAGATGGGTTGCCTGCTTCTGCCTTTTGCAGCTGACCCTTCTTTGGGGTCAATCCTGCGTTCTTTTCTATCAACTTTTTTCCTTTTGAGTCGTAGGAGTGTGTGTCCCTCCAGCTAGGAATGTTCATCAGCTCCAGGTGGGGGGAGAGAGAGGTTTGATCCCAACAAGCTACACTGAGGCAAAAACTACCTGGGCCTTCTATCCACTAGGGCTGCACATGGTGTTGGCTGCTCAAGTTAGTGACCTTGGTGTAAAAGACAGTTATAGTTGTAGTTCAGCTGCAGCTGCAGCCCAGGTGCAGTGGTTGGCATTAGCTTTCCCTTTGACCTGACCTAAACTCCATCACTTTTCCTAGTCTAAACAAACCCTGAGCATCCCGGTTATACTGTTCCCCCATTTCAAAGCAATTGTTAGTCATCAACAAATTGTTTCGTTCCCAGTTGCTCTGATGTTGCTTCAGGTTGTGCTGGAGAACAAATTGTTACTTCCACTTTTCTCACTTAAAATATATTGAACTATAACAAAGAGATGGAACTGGGAGAGAGAGCTCAGTGGTTTGAGCATTGGCCTGCTAAACCTAGGGTTGCGAGTTCAGCCTTTGAAGGGACGATTTGGGGCAAAAATCTGGGGATTGGTCCTGCTTTGAGCAGGGGGGTTGAATTCAATGACCTCTTGAGGTCCCTTCTAACCCTGATATTCTATGAACAGGGCAGGGATAGGGGAAAATGTCACTTCACCCTCTCTAACAACAGAAGAAGCTAGGGTAAGTCAGAGGGCTTCCCTATCACCATCCAAACCATTCAGTTGGGAAGGTCAATATATTTTCTAAAGGGCTGTGAAGAAGATTCCCTGGTAAATGACTTGGAACTAAGGTTAGGGGAGTGGGTGGGTGAGATTCTGTGGCCTGCATTGTGCAGGAGGTCAGACTAGATGATCATAATGGTCCCTTCTGACCTTAAACTCTATGAGACTATAAGATACCCATGCATTTGGCCCCCAAAGCAGTTGTGGCCCAGGCCCTGCAGGAGGTTGCTCGTGAAGAGATCTCCTTCCTAATCAGGTGCGGGTTGCCTGTTATTTGGGAAATGCAATTCCCATCTAGGTAGGGAAGAGGAAAATGGAAGTGATGTTTCTGTTCAGTCACTCCTGGGCGATGCTGCAAATATGTAGAAAATGAAATCCGTGTTGAATGTGATATAGCTGCAGAAAGAGACCTATTTTCCATAGATACCTGACATTTGGTGTTTTACAAGGATTCTAAGCCACACCTGAATTTAGTCCCTAATTTAAATCTGTGCCACCAGATTAAAGAAATAAAGGGCATATTTGGGGGAGGGGAGGAGTTATACTTAACTATTGCTACTGATCTTTTATGTGCTTGGTGAAGAATTCTACACCAGAGAAGTATAAAATTACTCCAAGAAAAGTCAAAGATTTGACAAGGACGCAGGTAGAAATCGCATGTACTAGTGGTTGATTTTTCGCCCCAGTGATGGAAGCTATGGTGACCTGTGGCCCAGGTAAACTATTTTTAGAATGCTGCTCCCTAGTTAAGTGGCATTGGTCTCACTCCTAAAGGATGCCATTATTAAATTGGGAACAACTGTCTTTTACCATTTGGATCCAAAGTTTCATGAAGCACAGAGAGAGAAACATCTGATTGCTTCAGAGCCAATCCATGCCTATGGGTCCCAATCTAGCTGCCTTTTTGGACAAGAAGCAGTTCCATGCTGGGCAAATTATGGTAGCTAATGAGGGAATGTATCAGATTCCAAGTTCAGACTGCAGGATACATGAATGCTGAGTCCTGACTCTGTGGTTTGGTCTCTTAGTTTTGCTATTAAGTCTTATGCATTTGTATCACTTCTCCACCTGTTGCTACTCTGAAGGATTAGAAAATGTGATAATAGAACACAGGTGTTTTTTCTCATGATGCAGCCTTCCCACGTAGCGTGAGAGCCCTTCCACCTACACTTATGGGAGAAGACCCAGGGCGAAATGAACTCACATAAATGGAAGACTCCTAGGTTATTGTAGAATGTGACTTCACACAAAACTCAATGGTGGAAATGGGAATTAAGAGAAAACTGCCCTATAGGTTTATATTTTGTAATCTTTGAATAAGTTGTTACCAGTGACAATGAAATTAAACATGAAGTTAATTAGTGTAAAGTAAGAGGCTTATTATGTGATAACTTTCAGTGTTACTATATAATTCAGGTTTTCTTCTAGTTCTCTCCCCGCCCCTCCTACTATATTGGAAATGGTGGCTAATCCTGAAAAGTAAAACCTCACTCCAAAGGAATTAGAGCGGGGGAACATGTGGGAGAAATAGCATGTATGAAAATAGAGCCCCAGTGTAGACTGTAATTATTTCTCTTTCAAATGGAATTTATTTTGATAAACTTTAAAATAAATATTCTGTGAAGAGGAAAATTGCTTGAGTCAAGATGTGTAACCTTCTACCAAGTTAGAGGGTAACAGCCACATAGTCCCCAATTTGCTTGTTTGCTAAACAAAGACACATCGGGCGGGAGAGGTCAGAATTTAAAATGGTGATGGATGCAGGATGATTGATTTTTGCAACCGGTTATTTTTATGGGTGCTGAGACCGTTTTTCCTTTTGAGGAGGCAGCTGTTAGAGCCCAGCTGCTTACCCCTCAGGCCTGGCCATGGAAACCTCCCCGTAACTGGCCTTTGTTTCTTTCACGTTTGATACCTTTGGGGTTCACACGTCCACACTGCATGTGGTTTACGGCAGCAGATACTTTGAGAAAACTGCCGGGCTCAGTCGGGCTCTTCCAAACTGACGTTGGCCCAAACTCTGCCTCACTTCATCTAGAGTGGACATGTCTGTATCGAAGGATTGGTTCACACCTGATTTGCCCAGACACCTCGCAGGAGGTGTGGTAAGATGGGGTAAGCTGGAATCTACAACGATAAAGTAAAAGGTAAGGGTGGGAGTCCTTCAGCTTTCAGCTCAACAAGCGTGTTCTGTTCATTCTCTCTGAAGCATCTGGCACTGGTCACTCTCAGGCAGCACACTGGGCTAGATGGCCCATTGGTTTGACCTAGTATGACCTGTCTTGTGTTCTTATGTAAGTCATCTAAGGGAGACTGACTTCCAGGATCCCAGGACTGATCCCCTCTGGGGAATGAAGCACAACAGTGACAGGCTGTGCAGCCTGCACTAGTCTCCTGTACCTGAAAAGCCTGCTAGCCCGAAGTGCTGGGCCAGCTATGCCAGTACCTGGTTCCTCAACTGCAGCTACAGGTCCTGCTCCATGTGACTCCAAAGCCAAAGAGCTGCAGAGATCCAACCCCTCATAATCTTTGCCATTTATTTTCCTTTTCTATTATTAGTGATGCAATAGTGAAATCTAAGGAGAAAACTAATTCACTTTGAGGCTGTGGGCTAAATATAAGCAATAATTTGGTTTCGGTATTGAAATGTTCAGCTCTCCAAATTTGGGATGCACTGCCGGGGTGAAAACCTCTGATTGGGGTTTTGGTACCACTAAATATGCACCTGCCTCCTTGGGTTGCTGTTCTAGGATTTATAAGGGTTGATTTTCTGCTGTATTCTTCTGATGGTTTGACTAAATTGATGACTTGATTCCAACGCAATATCCTAGTTAACTCGTTGATTTACTGATTTGACCTGAACTTTATCACTGTATTGTTTAACCTTTCATTAGCTAGTCGTTTAGCCTTAGCGATGTATGTTCTTGGTTGTATTTGTTCATGTTAATAAAACATGAAACTGGGATATTGAGTCATTTCTTTCAATAAGCAACAAGGGCTGGAACTGTGGAGAATGTGAACGGAGATCAGACATTGGACGTCTGAGCCTTATCAGATTTGTCTAAATTAACAGTGTGTTTCCCAAAGGGGAGCAATGGAGGGGGCATCTATCTTAGCTCCAGCTGCGGCCGGGTGGGGAGGGAGAGCTCAGACCATCACAAGGGAAAATAAGCTCCCCTACCCAGGCTTTCAGGAATTTGGGGAGGGGTGCAGTGTGTCTGAGAGAGGAGAGATCAGTGAGGTGGGGCTGATCTGAGTAGGGGTCAGGGGTCTTGCTCTGCAGCCACTCTCATGGCCCTGCCCAATCCTTACCCCAGTCTGATTTGCCCAGGGGTTGGGCCTTGTCAGGCCAAGATGGGGTTGGAGCTCTGGTTGGAAGGGCTGTAAAAGGTAGTGAACAGTTTGTAGATTTCAGCCAGCAGGGTGTTGGTAGAGTAAATGTGTGTGTTTTAAAGGGACGCTGCTGACAGAGGACAGGATGAAGGTGGTGCAGGCAACTGTAACTGCGTCTCCTGCTTTTCAGAAGTTTGAGTTTTGCGGCTGCAGAGGTTCTGCAAGGGGCTGATATTGCTCCAGCCTATCTTAACTCTGCATTAAGGAAGGGTTTTGCCCTTTAATGATTAATTCTCCCTCAGTACTAACTGGGCTCTGAGGCTGACCCCCAAGCTAAATGCTTAGAAAGAAAACAATGAAAATATCAACTGTCCATGACTCGTTTAAAACAAATCCTGTCCCTCCTGTCTGCACTGGCAATGATGAGAGGAAACCAAGCCAAGTGATTCATTCCCTCGGGAGAAGTTTAACCACTTCCATTCTCTGTATCTTTACTGTAACGGAAAGGAACAAGAAAAGCAAATGGAGTTCACAGAGAAAAAGTGGCAGATTTCTTTTCTCTCCAAAGCTCTGAGAGCAAACCCTGTTCTCCACATGACCCTCTTCTTTATATTTAACTCCTCCCCATTGGGCTGGATTACTGCTAGTAGCACATCCTCGCTCTGCTTCCTTCAGCGTCTCAGTGTGATTACGATTAGATGAGTAATGTCCGTCCTTTCCCCTTCAACCTGCAAAGGAAACTTCTGCTTCACCACACCAGCTAACAAGAAGTCATGAAAGCAGTTTCCTTGGGAATCCAGTCCTTGTATTACCACCAAAAACACTAGACTGAGAATTGGTTCTTTAAAATCAATGTCTTCAACTAAGGCCTGGTCTACACTAGGTGGGGGGGGGGTCGATCTAAGGTACGCAACTTCAGCTACGTGAATAGCGTAGCTGAAGTCGAAGTACCTTAGCTAGAATTACTTACCCGTCCTCACGGCGCGGGATCGACGTCCACGGCTCCCCCGTCGACTCTGCTACCGCCACTCACTCTGGTGGAGTTCCGGAGTCAACGGGAGCGTGTTCAGGGTTCGATATCGCATCTAGATGAGACGCGATATATCGAACTCCGAGAAATCGATTGCTACCCGCCAATCTGGCGGGGAGTGAAGACACCCTAAGAGGCTATATTCTGATCTCACAGGACCAGCCGCCCACCCAGGTCAATATATAACTTAGATATTTCCCCAAAATCACATTGATGCCAATCCTTCAGTATCTAAATGCTAAAGGTTTATTTATAGAAAGAAAGAAAGAAAGAAAGAAAGAAAGAAAGAAAGAAAGAAAGAAAGAAAGAAAGAAAGAAAGGTGAGAATTAAAATTGGTTAAAGGAATCAAATACAATAATTGCAAAGTTCTTGGTTCAGGCTTATAGCAGTGATAGAATAAACTGCTGGCTTGATAAGTCTTTGGGTGCTTCCAAGTCACTGGAAGTGCCTCTCCCTTGGTTAGATGCTCCCATTAGTATAAGTCAGGGTGTCTAGTTCACGGCCCGCTGGCCATACTGCGTCATGCCCGCGGGTCAGTTTATTGGCCCGCAGAGCAAATTCTGGAAAATATAATTGAATATGGCACGCACATGGCGCTGAGCTCAACTCTGTTGCACTTCAGTTTGGGCTAAATTACTAGATGGAGCCAGTCACAGAAAAGGTGCTTTCCACTAAACAACATTAAGCAAAGAAAAATAGTTACCACGAGTCACCAGAAATGGCAGCACCGAAGAAAACGCAAGATAGCAAGTGAGTGTAGAACAGGGTGGGCAAACTATGGCCTGCAGGCCACATCCACCCGCTGCTGGACCGCCCTGCTGAGCCCCCGAGCTTCTAGCTCTGAGATGCTCGCCAAGGCCCCTCCCATTAATTGCCCTCACCTGACAGCCTCAGCTTCCGCTTCGCCGTCGCCCACTGCCGGAGCCGCACAAAGGGGAGCAGGGGTGGGTTGATAGAGGGCAGAGAGTCCGGTGGTGGGCTGCAAGGGGCGGTGGATAGGGGTTGGGGGAACAGGGGTTGAATGGGGCAGGGGTCCTGGGGATAGTCAGGAAGGAGGGGGTTGGATGGGGGTGGCATGGGGCAGTGAGGGGCAGGGGGTTCTGGGGGGCAGTTTGGGGACAGGGAGAATGGGTGGTGGATGGGGCAGTGGTCCTGGGGTAGTCAGGAAGGAGGGGGTTGGTGTGGTGGCAGGGGGGCAGGTGAGGGGTGCAGGGGTTCTGGGGCAGTCAGACAGGGAGAAGTGTGGATGGGGCAGGGGTCCTGGGAGGCTGCAGTCAGAATGAGAGGAGGAGGTGATGGGGCGGCAGGGGCCCAGGCAGTCAGGGGACAGGAGCAGGTGTGTGTTGATGGGGTAGGTCCCAGAGGGACCATCAGGAATGTGGGGCAGCTGGATGGGGGCAGGAGTCCTGATGGGGGTGTGGTAGATAGGAGTGTGGGGCTGGGCCATGACCCTCCCAACTGGCTGGGCCCTCCACAGGTTACAATTTATTTAAACCCGAGCAGTGCCTCAGGCCAAAAAAGTTTGTTCGCTCTGGGCAGTATAAGTCCATAGTCCAGATGTTTGAGCAGGAAAAGAGGCTGGAGCAGGCTAGAGGCACAGTGGAGATGTTTCCAGGCCTCTTTAACTTCTGCCATATGAAGGGAAACCCATTGTTTCAAAGTCCTCAGCACAGCTAGTGGAAAATCACAAGTGAAAGATGGGAGCTTGGAGTCACATGGGCAAGTCCCTGTCCATGCCTCCCATTTTGCTCAGTCATTGCAGGATGGATACTTTAGAGGATACGTCACGCTGATGGTAAGAACATTCACAGAAAAGTCCGCTCAGTGTAGATGGTGCTCTCCCATGGTCCATTGTGAATTAAGTGTCCGCTCTGATGGGCCACTCACTGGCTAACAGCGCTCACTTCAGCTGGATGGCAGAGAATGGAAACACAGAAAGAAGATATTTATACATACAGAGATCCGTGAAAAGGGTGGAAGTAGCCATACCAACTCCTAAGCGTGCCAATCAACTGAGATGAGCAATCATCAGCAGGAGAAAAAAAACCTTTGAAGTGATAATCAAGATGACCCACAGAAGGTGTGAGGATACTTAACGTGGAGAAATAGATTCACTAGTGCAATGACCCAACCATTCCCAGTCTCTCTGTTTAAAACCCTCAGCCCCATCCACCCACCCCTCTCTCCCCTGTCCCCCTGACTGCCCTGCGTGATCTCAGCTCCTGCAGATGGGCTGCCTGCTTCTGCCTTTGCAGCTGACCCTTCTTTGGGGGTCAATCCTGTGTTCTTTTCTATCAACTTTTTCCTTTTGAGTCGTAGGAGTGTGTGTCCCTCCAGCCAGGAATGTTCATCAGCTCCAGGTGGGGAGAGAGAGGTTTGATCCCAAATAAGCCACACTGAGGCAAAACTACCTGGGCCTTCCATCCACTCAGGGCTGCACATGGTGTTGGCTGCCTGCTAGTGACCTTGGTGTAAAAAGACAGTTATAGTTGTAGTGCAGTGCAGCTGCAGCCCAGGTGCAGTGGTTGGCATTAGCTTCCTTCGACCTGACCTAAACCCATCACTTTTCCTAGTCTAAACAAACCCTGAGCATTACGGTTATACTGTTCCCCATTTCAAAGCAATTGTTAGTCATCAACAAATTGTTTCGTTCCCAGTTGCTCTGATGTTGCTTCAGGTTGTGCTGAGAACAAATTGTTACTACCACTTTTCTCACTTAAAATATATTGAACTATAACAAAGAGATGGAACTGGGAGAGAGCTCAGTGGTTTGAGCATTGGCCTGCTAAACCTAGGGTTGCGAGTTCAGCCTTTGAAGGGACGATTTGGGGCAAAAATTGGGGATTGGTCCTGCTTTGAGCAGGGGTTGGAATTCAATGACCTCTTGAGGTCCCTTCTAACCCTGATATTCTATGAACAGGGCAGGGATAGGGAAATGTCACTTCACCCTCTCTAACAACAGAAGAAGCTAGGGTAAGTCAGAGGGCTTCCTATCACCATCCAAACCATTCAGTTGGGAAGGTCAATATATTTTCTAAAGGGCTGTGAAGAAGATTCCTGCAAATGACTTGGAACTAAGGTTAGGGGTTGTTACAGGAGTGGGTGGGTGAGATTCTGTGGCCTGCATTGTGCAGGAGGTCAGGACTAGATGATCATAATGGTCCCTTCTGACCTTAAACTCTATGAGACTATAAGATACCCATGCATTTGGCCCCAAAGCAGTTGTGGCCCAGGCCCTGCAGGAGGTTGTCAAAGAGATCTCCTTCCTAATCAGGTGCGGTTGCCTGTTATTTGGGAAATGCAATTCCCATCTAGGTAGGGAAGGGAAAAATGGAAGTGATGTTTCTGTTCAGTCACCCCAAGGATGCTGCAAATATGTAGAAAATGAAACTGTGTTGAATGTGATATAGCTGCAGAAAGAGACCCATTTTCCATAGATACCTGACATTTCGTGTTTTACAAGGATTCTAAGCCACACCTGAATTTAGTCCCTAATTTAAATCTGTGCCACCAGATTGGGGTAAAGAAATAAAGGGCATATTTGGGGAGGGTGGGAGGAGTTATACTTCACTATTGCTACTGATCTTTTATGTGCTTGGTGAAGAATTCTACACCAGAGAAGTATAAAATTACTCCAAGAAAAGTCAAAGGTTTGACAAGGACTCAGGAAATCGATGTACTAGTGGTTGATTTTTCGCCCCAGTGATGGAAGCTATGGTGACCTGTGGCCCAGGTAAACTATTTTTAGAATGCTGCTCCCTAGCTAAGGGCATTGGTCTCACTCCTAAAGGATGCCATTATTAAATTGGGGAACAACTGTCTTTACCATTTGGATCCAAAGTTTCATGAAGCACAGAGAGAAACATCTGATTGCTTCAGAGCCAATCCATGCCTATGGGTCCTAATCTGGCTGCCTTGTTGGACAAGAAGCAGTTCCATGCTAAAATTATAGAAGCTAATGAGGGAATGTATCAGATTCCAAGTTCAGACTGCAGGATACATGAATGCTGAGTCCTGACTCTGTGGTTTGGTCTCTTAGTTTTGCTATTAAGTCTTATGCATTTGTATCACTTCTCCACCTGTTGCTACTCTGAAAGATTAGAAAATGTGATAATAGAACACAGGTGTTTTTTCTCATGATGCAGCCTTCCCACGTAGCGTGAGAGCCCTTCCACCTACACTTATGGGCGAAATGAACTCACATAAATGGAAGGCTCCTAGGTTATTGTAGAATGTGACTTCACACAAAACTCAATGGTGGAAATGGGAATTAAGAGAAAAACTGCCCTATAGGTTTATATTTTGTAATCTTTGAATAAGTTGTTAACAGTGACAATGAAATTAAACATGAAGTTAATTAGTGTAAAGTAAGAGGCTGATTATGTGATAACTTTCAGTGTTACTATATAATTCAGGTTTTCTTCTAGTTCTCTCCCTGCCCTCCTACTATATTGGAAAATGGTGGCTAATCCTGAAAAGTAAAACCTCACCCAAAGGAATTAGAGTGGGGAATATGTGGGAGAAATAGCATGTATGAAAATAGAGCCCCAGTGTAGACTGTAATTATTTCTCTTTCAAATGGAATTTACTTTGATAAACTTTAAAATAAATATTCTGTGAAGAGGAAAATTGCTTGAGTCAATATGTGTAACCTTCTACTGAGTTAGAGGGTAACAGCCACAGAGTCCCAATGTGCTTGTTTGCTAAACAAAGAGACATCAAGTGAAGAGGTCAGAATTTAAAATGGTGATGGATGCAGGGATGATTGATTTTTGCAACCAGTTATTTTTATGGGTGCTGAGACTGTTTTTCCTTTTGAGGAGGCAGCTGTTAGAGCCCAGCTGCTTAACCTCAGGCCTGGCCAAGGAAACCTCCCAACTGGCCTTTTGTTTCTTTCACATTTGATACCTTTGGGGTTCACACGTCCACACTGCATGGTTTACGGCAGCAGATACTTGAGAAAACTGCCGGCTCAGTCGGGCTGTTCCAAACTGACGTTGGCCCAAACTCGCCTCACTTCATCTAGAGGACATGTCTGTATCGAAGGATTGGTTCACACCTGATTTGCCCAGACACCTCGCAGGAGGTGTGGTAAGATGGGTGCTGGAATCTACAACGATAAAGTAAAAGGTAAGGGTGGAGTCCTTCAGCTTTCAGCCCAACAAGCGTGTTCTGTCTATTCTCTGAAGCATCTGCACTGGTCACTCAGGCAGCACACTGGGCCAGATGGCCCATTGGTTTGACCTAGTATGACCTGTCTTGTGTTCTCTATGTAAGTCATCTAAGGAGACTGACTTCCAGGATCCCAGGACTGATCCTCTGGGGAATGAAGCACAACAGTGACAGGCTGTGCAGCCTGCACTAGTCTCCTGTACCTGAAAAGCCTGCTAGTCTGAAGTGCTGGGCCAGCTATGCCAGTACCTGGTTCCTCAACTGCAGCTACAGGTCCTGCTCCATGTGACTCCAAAGCCAAAGAGCTGCAGAGATCCAACCTCATAATCTTTGCCATTTATTTTCCTTTTTCTATTATTAGTGATGCAATAGTGAAATCTAAGGAGAAAACTAATTCACTTTGAGGCTGTGGGCTAAATATACAATAATTTGGTTTCTATTGAAATGTTCAGCTCTCCAAATCTGGGATGCACTGCCTGGGTGAAAACCTCTGATTGGGGTTTTGGTACCACCAAATATGCACCTGCCTCCTTGGGTTGCTGCTCTAGGATTTATAAGGGCTGATTTTCTGCTGTATTCTCTGATGGTTTGACTAAATTGATGACTTGATTCCAACGCAATATCCTAGTTAACTCGTTGATTTACTGATTTGACCTGAACTTTATCACTGCATTGTTTAACCCTTCATTGTGCAAGCTACGTTTAGCCTTAGCGATGTATGTTCTGGTTGTATTTGTTCATGTTAATAAAACATGAAACTGGGATACTGAGTCATTTCTTCAATAAGCAACAAGGGCTGGAACTGTGGAGAATGTGAACGGAGATCAGACATTGGACGTCTGAGCCTTATCAGATTCATCTAAATTAACACTGTGTTTCCCAAAGGAGCAATGGAGGGGCATCTATCTTAGCTCCAGCTGCGGCCGGGGGGAGGGAGAGCTCAGACCATCACTGTGAAAATAAGCTCCCTACCCAGGCTTTGTGGAATTTGGGAGGGTGCAGTGTGTCTGGAGTGAGGAGAGATCAGTGAGGTGGGGCTGATCTGAGTAGGGGTCAGGGTCTTGCTCTGCAGCCACTCTCATGGCTCCTGCCCAATCCTTACCCCAGTCTGATTTGCCTAGGGGTTGGGCCTTGCCAGGCCAAGATGGGGTTGGAGCTCTGCTGAAGGGCTGCAAAGGCAGTGAACAGTTTGTAGATTTCAGCCAGCAGGGTGTTGGTAGAGTAAATGTGTGTGTGTTAAAGGGACGCTGCTGACAGAGGACAGGATGAAGGTGGTGCAGGCAACTGTAACTGCGTCTCCTGCTTTCAGAAGTTTGAGTTCTGCGGCCGCAGAGGTTCTGCAAGGGGCTGATATTGCTCCAGCCAATCTTAACTCTGCATTAAGGAAGGGTTTTGCCCTTTAATGATTAATTCTCCTCAGTACTAACTGGGCTCTGAGGCTGACCCCAAGCTAAATGCTTAGAAAGAAAACAATGAAAATATCAACTGTCCATGACTCTGTTTAAAACAAATCCTGTCCTCCTGTCTGCACTGCAAGTAAGATGAGAGGAAACCAAGCCAAGTGATTCATTACCTCGGGAGAAGTTTAACCACTTCCATTCTCTGTATCTTTACTGTAACGGAAAGGAACAAGAAAAGCAAAATGAGTTCACAGAGAAAAAGTGGCAGATTTCTTCTCCAAAGCCTGAGAGCAAACCCTGTTCTCCACATGACCCTCTTCTTTATATTTAACTCCTCCCCATTGGGCTGGATTACTGCTAGTAGCACATCCTGCTCTGCTTCCTTCAGCATCTCAGTGTGATTATTGATTAGATGAGTAATGTCCGTCCTTTCCTTCAACCTGCAAAGGAAACTTCTGCTTCACCACACCAGCTAACAAGAAGTCATGAAAGCAGTTTCCTGGGAATTCCAGTCCTTGCATTACCACCAAAAACACTAGCTCAGACTGAGAAATGAGTGGTTCTTTAAAATCAATGTCTTCAACTAAGGCCTGGTCTACACTAGGTGTGTCGATCTATAGACGCAACTTCAGCTACGTGAATAGCGAGCTGGAAGTCAAGTACCTTAGCTAGAATTACTTACCCGTCCTCACGGCGGGATCGACGCCCACGGCTCCTCTGGCTGACTCCGCTACCGCCACTCACTCTGGTGGAGTTCCGAGTCAACGGAGCGTGTTCAGGGTTCTGAGATCGCATCCAGATGAGACGCGATATATCGAACTCCGAGAAATCGATTGCTACCCGCCATCTGGCGGGAGTGAAGATAACCTAAGAGGCTATATTCTGATCTCACAGGACCAGCGCCTACCCAGGTCAATATATAACTTAGATATTTCCCAAAATCACATTGATGCCAATCCTTCAGTATCTAAATGCTAAAGGTTTATTTATAAAAAGAAAGAAAGAAAGAAAGAAAGAAAGAAAGAAAGAAAGAAAGAAAGAAAGGTGAGAATTAAAATTGGTTAAAGGAATCAAATAAAATAATTGAAAAGTTCTTGGTTCAGGCTTATAGCAGTGATAGAATAAACTGCTGGCTTGATAAGTCTTTGGTGCTTTCCCCCAAGTCACTGGAAGTTCCTCTCCCTTGGTTAGATGCTCCCATTAGTATAAGCTAGGGGTGTCCAACTACGTGCCCGAAGGGGGCTGGACCATGCCCCAAGCGGGTCAGTTTTCTTATTGGCCCGCAGCAAATTCTGAAAATATAATTGAATATGGCTCCGCACATGGCGCTTTGAGCTCAACTCTGCTGCACTTCCTCATGTTTCCAACACTAGATGGAGCTGTCACAGAAAAGGTGCTTCCCACTAAAACAACATTAAGCAAAGAAAATAGTTACCACGAGTCACCAGAAATGGCAGCAAATTGAAGAAACGCAAGATAGCAAGTGAGTGTAGAACAGGTGGCAAACTATGGCCTGCAGGCCACATCCGACCCTGGGCGGGACCGTCCTGCTGAGCCCCCGAGCCATTAGCCCGAGACGTCGTTGCCCAAGGCGCCCTCCCCACACTGTCTCGCCCCCTCGCGCCCACAGCCTCAGCTCGGAGCTGCCGCCTCCACTGCCGAGCCGGCACAAGCGGGAGCAGGTGGGGAAGGATAGAGGGCAGGAGAGTCCAGGTGGTGGTCAGGGGTGGGGGTGGGGATAGGGTTGGGGGAGAACAGGGGTTGAATGGGTAGGGGTCCCTGGGGATAAGCCAGGAAGGAGGGGGTTGGATGGGTGGCAGGGGCAGTGAGGGGTGGGCAGGGGTTCTGGGGGGCAGTCAGGGACAGGGAGAAGGGGGTGGGGTGGATGGGGCAGGGGTCCTGGGGGATAGTCAGTGAAGGAGGGGGTTGGGTGGGGTGGCAGGGGCAGTGAGGGCAGGGTTCTGGGGGCAGCCGGGGACAGGGAGAAGGGTGGATGGGGCAGGGTCCCGGAGGGCCGTCAGGAATGAGAGGAGGTTGGATGGGCGTGGCAGGGGCCCAGGGGCAGTCAGGGACAGGAGCAGGTGTGTGTGGATGGGGCAGGGGTCCCAGAGGACTCACTAGGGAATGGGGCAGTTGGATGGGGTATGCAGGAGTCCTGACCGGGGGTGGTAGATAGGAGGTGGGGCTGGGCCATGACGACCCTCCCCTAACCGGCCCTCCATACAATTTACGAACCCGATGCGGCCCTCAGGCCAAAAAAAAGTTTACTCCGCTCGGTATAAGTCCATAGTCCAGATGTTTGAGCAGGAAAGAGGCTGGAGCAGAAGCTAGAGGCACAGTGGGAGATGTTTCCAGTGGGCCTTCTTTTAACTTCTGCCATATGAAGGGAAACCCATTGTTTCAAAGTCCTCAGTACAGCTAGTGAAAATCACAGGTGAAAGATGGGAGCTGGAGTCACATGCGGCAAGTCCCCTGTCCATGCCCCATTTTGCTCAGTCATTGCAGGATGGATACTTTTGTAGATACTGTCACATTAGATAGAACATCTACAGAAAAGTCCGTTTCAGTGTAGATGGGTGCCTCCCATGGTCCATTGTGAATTAAGTGTCCGCTCGATGGGCCACTCACTGGCTAACAGCTCACTAGCGGATGCATAGAATGGAACTACAGAAAGAAGATATTTATACATACAGAGACCGTGAAAAGGTGGAAGTAGCTATACCAACTCTAAGCGGCCAATCAACTGAGATGAGCAATCATCAGGCAGGAGAAAAACCTTTGAAGTGATAATCAAGATGACCTACAGAAGGTGTGAGGATACTTAACGTGGAGAAATAGATTCAATTAGTGCAAATGACCCAACCATTCCCAGTCTCTGTTTAAAACCCTGCCCCATCCACTCCACCCCTCTCCCTGTCCCCGACTGCCCCCAGAACCCCTGCCCCTCACTGCCCCCTGCTGCACCCCATCCAACCCCCTCCTTCCTGACTCATTCAACCCCTGTTCCCAACCCCTATCCACACCCCCTTGCCCCTGACCACCACCCCGGACTCTCCTGCCTCTCTATCCAACCCACCCTGCTCCCCTGCCTCACTTACCGTGCTGCCTGGAGCACCAGTGGCTGGCAGTGTTACATAGCTGCGCAACACCCGGCTGGAGCCGGGACATGCCACTGATCAGCCACCACAGAGCCTCCAGAGCACCGGGTCAGGCTGCCGTCTCTGCAGCTGCAGATGCACCTGTTGGTTCCCTGCACCCCTGCTGTACAGAATCAATCACAAGGAGAGCTGGCGGGAGCCTGGGGCTGGAGTATTTAACCTACAGTGACGGCACTCGGAGGAAAGATGCTGAACGAGTGCAAGTTAAACATTGGTAGCTCTGGTTCCAGTCCCCTCACAGGTCAGTCCATCCACTCCAGGAAAGGGGCACATCTGAATTCCCAGCTGGCTCAGTCTAGCTGCGTAGTTCTTCTTTACACCCAGTCAGGTCTGAGGCCTGTTCCGCACCCTGTGTTTGAGGAAACCGTCATAACCAACTCTCTGCAATAGCAAAGCAGGAGGCCGTGTTATTGCTCCTGCCCCAGCACAGACAGACAACGAGGGAAATGGTCTGTGTTGGAGGGTGGGGCTCCTGCCCTTGGCCAAAGACCAGCACCTCCCTTTGCCCTTTGTCACTCGTGAAGCTTTTCTTTCAGCAGCGAGCCTAGAGCTCCAGTTGCTGGAGCGCTGCGTTTGTCACTGATGGTCGGGAGCTGCACCATCACTGGGCTCTTCTGCCAGGAAGTCCAACGAAAGGATTGATTTCCTCATGTGACACTCCTGGGCGTGTCTGAGGGTATCCACATTGCACACTGAGCCTGTCTCTGCATGGCCTGGGCTTGGTGACTTGTATTGCCAAGCTGGTGTTTGAGCATCCAGACTGCAGTGGAAACTCAGGCCTCAGGCTGTGTCCATCCTTCTGCAGTAAGTCGTCCTAAGTGACGCTGCTCCAGCTACAGGACTAACACAGCTGGATTCGAGGTAGCTTAGGTCGACTTACTGCTGTGTCACACTGTGCTGGGCCGACGGGAGACTTACCTTACTCCTGTCATTCCCGGTGTAGTCCCAGAGTCGCCGAGAGCACTCTGCTGTCAATTTAGTGGGTCTTCACTAGACCCCACTAAACTGACTTGGGTGCATCGATCGCATCAAACAGCCTCACAGCTGTGCTGTGCATCCACCCTGCACTGCTCAGCCCGAGTCAGAAATTCAGCTCCTGTGGGGTGTGTCACCCTCCACAGCTGAAGATGCTCCCCGAGTCCCCAGTGATTTCTGCGATAACTTGTCTCCAGCCTGTTTGGGTCCATACTCGCTCCCGAGGCTGGGAGTGGTCTAGGGACAAGCTCTGGTTGCTCAGGCCTGTCAGGAAGGCGAGCTCCGGGGAACATTGACACTCTGGAGATCCCTCAGTGGAAGCACAGGCGGTTGGTAAATAGGTGGGGCCCTGGCACAGCTGCCGCCAACCAGGCCCTGGATGCCTGGGCCCTGGTGCCCAGCCTGTGCTCCATCTCCTCCTGTATCTGCTTCCCCCTTCTCCCATCCCCATCGCCCACTGCTGCCTGGCTGAGTCCCCCTCTCCACTGCACCTCTCTGGGGTCCTCACCACTCACCGTGGCCTCCTCTCCACCCTCCCCACGGACTCATGGGTCAGCCCTGGGGCTGGTCAACGAGAGCTGAGGATTACAGTGGGCGAGAAGCCGGCTATGAGTCAGCAGTGTGCCCTTCTTGCCAAGAAGCCTAGCGGCATCTTGGGCTGCGTTAGTAGGAGCATTGCCAGCAGATCGAGGAGGTGATTATTCCTCTCTATTGGGCACTGGTGAGGCCATATCTGGACATCTGGAGTATTGCGTCTGGTTTGGGGCCAACCCACTACAGAAAGGGTGTGGACAAATTGGAGAGGTCCAGCTGACGACAAGGAAAATGACCAGGGGCTGGAGCTTATTTAGTCTGCAGAAGAGGACAGCGAGGAATTAATAGCAGCCTTCAATAGGAGTGACCAGACAGCAAATGTGAAAAATCGGATGGGGTGGGGAGTAATAGGAGCCTATACAAGAAAAGGACCCAAAAATCAGGACTATCCCTATAAAATCAGGATATCTGGTAACCCCTAGCCTTCAGCTACCTGAAAGGGGGTGGGGTCCAAAGAGGATGGATCTCAGCTGTTCTCAGTGGTGGCAGATGACAGAACAAGGAGCAATGGTCTCAAGTTGCAGTGGGGGAGGTCTAGGTTGAATATTAGGAAACACTATTTCACTAGGAGGGTGGTGAAGCACTGGGATGGGTTCCCTAGGGAGGTGGTGGAATCTCCTTCCTTAGAGGTTTTGAAGGCCCGGCTTGACAAAACCCTGGCCAGGATGATTTAGTTGGTGTTGGTCCTGCCATGGGCAGGGGGTTGGACTGGATACCTCCTGAAGTCCTTTTCAACCCTCATCTTCTCTGAGTCTGTCAGTCCTTTGTCCATCCCCTCAGTAGGCACCAACTTCCCCTCTGGCCAGTGGGTGCTCAACTCCTGCTCTGCCTCAGGCCCCTCCCCCACTCCACCTCTTCACCAAAGCACCACCCCACCTTTTCCTGGTCTGCCCATGCACCCCAAATCAAACCCCTTCAGGAAAATAATAGTAGAGGAAGCAATAGTGGATGGGAACCTGAAGGCAGTGACCATGAGATGGTCGAGTTCAGGATCCTGACACAAGGAAGAAAGGAGAGACCCTGGACTTCAGAAAAGCAGACTTTGACTCCTCAGGAAGCTGATGGGCAGGATCCCCTGGGAGAATAACATGACAGGGGAAAGAGTCGAAATACTTTAAAAGTATTTTAAAGAATCCTTATTGAGGTTGCAGGAACAAAACCATCCCGATGTGTAGGAAGAAAAGTAAATATGGCAGGCGACCAGCTTGGCTTAACAGTGAAAACACAAAAAACAGCTTACAAGAAGTGGAAGATTGGACAAATACAAATACCCTACAAAGACCTTGTGAGCTCTCCAAGTTCAGGATTGTTCTCTGCAGATGTGGAACCATTATGGCAGATGTCACTCAAGGCTTCCCATCTATTCTGACTGACAACTGGAAACAGGTCCCTCCCCAATCTCACTTTCTCCTGAATGATCTCATAAGATACAGACCAAAACTGATCACTTCCTCTCTCCTCTGGGGAAGGATTTGGGAAAAATCAGATCCTGATAGGTTTGATCTCTCCTGCACATATTTTGGGTTGTTCATCCTTTTCCATTCCTCTCTGAGATTCCTTTCTCTCCAGCATAGGGGTGACCTATGTCTGGATTGTCTCTATCTGCCATCAGGTGATGGGATGGTGAGTGAGAATGAGGAGGAGAAACACCAGCAGGAAGATGCTGAACAAGTAGAACCACGTGGAACATTATCAGGAAGATCCAAAGGGAATGTTTGCAGGAGTTGTGCACTCCCAGAAAAAGCAAAAGCCTGTGAGACTCAGCACAGGCCAGAAGAAAACTTCAGTAGCCACTCAGACCTTATTACATGCAAGAGAATCAACCTGGAAGAGACACGCTACAGATGCCATAAGTGTGGGAAAAGCTTCAATCGAGCTCAACTCTTCTCACACATTGGAGAACCCACACTGGAGAGAAACCCTACATGTGCTCTGAGTGCGGAAAAGCTTCATTCGGAGCTCTGCCTGATCACACATCGGAGAATCCACACAGGTGAGAAACCTTATGGATGCTCTGAGTGGGAAACACTTCAGTCAGAGGCCACACCTTACCACACATCAGACAATCCACACGGGCGAGAAACCTTATGAATGCTCTGAGTGTGGGAAACGCTTCATTGATAGTTCAACCCTCATCTCATATCATAGAATCCACACAGGAGAGACGCCTTACACATGCGCTGAATGCGGAAAACTTCAATCAGAGCTCAAACCTTATCAAACATAGGAGAATCCACACAGGTGAGAAACCTCATGGATGCTCTGAGTGTGGGAAACACTTCATTCATCGTTCAGCCCTCATCTCACATCAGAGAATCCACACAGGAGAGAAGCCCCACATATGCTCAGAGTGCGGGGAAAGCTTCAATCAGAACTCTACCGATTGCACATCAGAGAATCCACACAGGAGAGAGACCCTACACATGGTCTGAGTGTGGGAAAAGTTTCAATCAGAGCTCAAACCTTATTAAACATCAGAAAATCCACATGGGGTATGTCTACACTACTGGATTATTCCGATTTTACAGAGACCGATTTTGGAAACATTGTATAAAGTCGAGTGCACGTGGCCACACTAAGCACATTAATTCAGCGGTGTGCATCCATGTACGAAGCTAGCGTCGAATTCTGGAGCGTTGCAATGTGCGTAGCTATCCCATAGTTCCCATAGTCTCTTCTGCCCATTGGAATTCTGGGTTGAGATACCAATGAATGATGGGGCAAAAACAGTGTCGCAGGTGATTCTGGGTAAATGTCATCAGACAATCCTCCCTCCGTGAAAGCAATGGCAGACAATTATTTCACACCCTTTTCCCTGGATTGCCCAGGCAGATGCCATAGCACGGCAACCATGGAGCCCATTCAGCCTTTTTCACTGTCACCGTATGTCTACTGGATGTTGCTAACAGATGCGGTACTGCAGCGCTACACAGCATCATCCCTTGCCTTTGCAAATTAGCCAAGAGGGAGACCAGCTCTACTGTACCGTCTGCTGCATTGCAAGTTGACAATGACTGTTACCAGTCATACTGTACCGTCTGCTGCTGTCATGGGTGCTCCTGGCCGGCCTCAGTGAGGTCAGCTGGGGGCGCATGGACAAAAATGGGAATGACTCCCGAGGTCATTCTCTTCTTCAAGTTTTGTCTAAAGGGAGAGTCAGTCCTGCCTAGAATATCAGGCAAGCCTACTAAAAAACCAGAGAGGCAAATTGCGCTCCAGATCAAACCCCAGATATCCATGAAATGATGCGCTGCATGCCATTCTAGGGGTGCCCCTGCAACAATCCCACCCATTGCTTCCCTCCTCCCCACCCCTCCTGGGCTACCGTGGTAGTTATCCCCATTTCTGTGATGAAGTTATAAAGAATGCATGAATTTGAAACAACACTGACTTTATTGCCTCTGCAAGTAGAGTTCAAAGGAGGAGGGAGGGCAGCCTCCAGCTGCTATGATATTCCAGGCAGGAGTGAATCTTCAGGAGACAAAACTTAAAGAAGAGAATGACCTGGGAATCATTCTCATTTCGCCCAGCGCCCCGGCCGACCTCACCGAGGCCGGCCAGGAGCAATCAGGGGCAGCGATGACGGAGATCAGTCATGCTGCACCATCTGCAAGGGAAGGGAAGGGAAGGGGATGCTGCTGTGTAGCACTGCAGCACCGCATCTGCCAGCAGCATCCAGTAGACATACGGTGACATTGAAAAAAGGCGGGAATTAATTTTTTTCCCTTGGTTTCCCAGAGGGAGGGTTGGGGGGCTGATGACATATACCCTGAACCACCCGCAACAATGTTTTTGACACTTCAGGCTTTGGAAGCTCAGCCAAGAATTCAAATGGTTTTCGGACAGTGCGGGAACTGTGGGATAGCTACAGTCGTCAGTCGCTCCTCCCTCCGTGAGCGTCCATTTCATTCTTTGGCTTTCTGTTACGCTTGTCTCAGCTCCTTAAGTTTCACGCAGCACTGGGCCGAGTTCCTGTTGTGGCCTCTGTCCATCATGGCCTTGGAGATTTTTTCAAATGTTTTGGCATTTTGTCTTTTGAGCGGAGTTCTCGTAGAATAGATTCATCTCCCATACAGAGATCAGATTCAGTATCTCGTGACGGTCCATGATGGAGCTCTTTTTGATTCTGGGACTGAATGGTCACCTGTGCTGATCAGTGCTCCACGCTGGGCAAATAGGAAATTAAATTCAAAAGTTCCTGGGGCTTTTCCTATCTACCTGGCCAGTGCATCCGAGTTCAGATTGCTGTCCAGGCGGTCACAATGGTGCACTGTGGGATAGCGCCGGAGGCCAATACTGTTAGATTGCAGCCACACTAACTCTAATTCGAAATGGCAAAACCGATTTCAGCGCTACTCCCCTCATCAGGGAGGAGTGCAGCTATCGATATTAAGAGCCCTTTATATCAAAATAAAGGATTTCATTGTGTGGACAGGTGCAGCGTTAATTTGGTTTAAAACACTGCTATATTCGATATAAACTCGTAGTGTAGACCAGGAAGGAAGGAAAACCTTCAATCAGAGCTCAAGCCTTATTAGACATCAGAAAATTCACATGAGAGAGAACTGTAATAAATGCCTTGACTAGGGTTGGCCAAAGATTTTTTTTTTAAAATCACATTTGTTAATTCCACACAAAGTGATCTTCACATCATCTTCACCGTGTTCTCTCAGCTCCTCCACATGTGTTGCCTGATTCTGCCTTTTGAAGATGACCCTTCATTGGGGTCAATCCTGCGTTCTTTTCTATCAACTTTTTCCTTTTGAGTCGTAGGAGTGTGTGTCCCTCCAGCTAGGAATGTTCATCAGCTCCAGGTGGGGAGAGAGGTTTGATCCCAACAAGCTACACTGAGGCAAAAACTACCTGGGCCTTCCATCCACTAGGGCTGCACATGGTGTTGGCTGCTCAAGTTAGTGACCTTGGTGTAAAAAGACAGTTATAGTTGTAGTTCAGCTGCAGCCCAGGTGCAGTGGTTGGCATTAGCTTTCCCTTTGACCTGACCTAAACTCCATCACTTTTCCGAGTCTAAACAAACCCTGAGCATTACGGTTATACTGTTCCCCCATTTCAAAGCAATTGTTAGTCATCAACAAATTGTTTCGTTCCCAGTTGCTCTGATGTTGCTTCAGGTTGTGCTGGAGAACAAATTGTTACTACCACTTTTCTCACTTAAAATATATTGAACTATAACAAAGGGATGGAACTGGGAGAGAGAGCTCAGTGGTTTGAGCATTGGCCTGCTAAACCTAGGGTTGCGAGTTCAGCCTTTGAAGGGACGATTTGGGGCAAAAATCTGGGGATTGGTCCTGCTTTGAGCAGGGGGGTTGAATTCAATGACCTCTTGAGGTACCTTCTAACCCTGATATTCTATGAACAGGGCAGGGATAGGGGAAAATGTCACTTCACCCTCTCTAACAACAGAAGAAGCTAGGGTAAGTCAGAGGGCTTCCCTATCACCATCAAACCATTCAGTTGGGAAGGTCAATATATTTTCTAAAGGGGTGTGTAGAAGATTCGCTGGTAAATGACTTGGAACTAAGGTTAGGGGGTTGTTACAGGAGTGGGTGGGTGAGATTCTGTGGCCTGCATTGTGCAGGAGGTCAGACTAGATGATCATAATGGTCCCTTCTGACCTTAAACTCTATGAGACTATAAGATACCCATGCATTTGGCCCCCAAAGCAGTTGTGGCCCAGGCCCTGCAGGAGGTTGCTCGTGAAGAGATCTCCTTCCTAATCAGGTGCGGGTTGCCTGTTATTTGGGAAATGCAATTCCCATCTAGGTAGGGAAGGGAAAATGGAAGTGATGTTTCTGTTCAGTCACCCCTGGGCGATGCTGCAAATATGTAGAAAATGAAATCCGTGTTGAATGTGATATAGCTGCAGAAAGAGACCTATTTTCCATAGATACCTGACATTTGGTGTTTTACAAGGATTCTAAGCCACACCTGAATTTAGTCCTAATTTAAATCTGTGCCACCAGATTAAAGAAATAAAGGGCATATTTGGGGAGGAGGAGTTATACTTCACTATTGCTACTGATCTTTTATGTGCTTGGTGAAGAATTCTACACCAGAGAAGTATAAAATTACTCCAAGAAAAGTCAAAGGTTTGACAAGGACGCAGGTAGAAATCGCATGTACTCGTGGTTGATTTTCGCCCCAGTGATGGAAGCTATGGTGACCTGTGGCCCAGGTAAACTATTTTTAGAATGCTGCTCCTAGTTAAGTGGCATTGGTCTCACTCCTAAAGGATGCCATTATTAAATTGGGAACAACTGTCTTTTACCATTTGGATCCAAAGTTTCATGAAGCACAGAGAGAAACATCTGATTGCTTCAGAGCCAATCCATGCCTATGGGTCCCAATCTGGCTGCCTTGTTGGACAAGAAGCAGTTCCATGCTGGGCAAATTATGGTAGCTAATGAGGGAATGTATCAGATTCCAAGTTCAGACTGCAGGATACATGAATGCTGAGTCCTGACTCTGTGGTTTGGTCTCTTAGTTTTGCTATTAAGTCTTATGCATTTGTATCACTTCTCCACCTGTTGCTACTCTGAAAGATTAGAAAATGTGATAATAGAACACAGGTGTTTTTCTCATGATGCAGCCTTCCCACGTAGCGTGAGAGCCCTTCCACCTACACTTATGGGCGAAATGAACTCACATAAATGGAAGGCTCCTAGGTTATTGTAGAATGTGACTTCACACAAAACTCAATGGTGGAAATGGGACTTAAGAAAACTGCCCTATAGGTTTATATTTTGTAATCTTTGAATAAGTTGTTACCAGTGACAATGAAATTAAACATGAAGTTAATTAGTGTAAAGTAAGAGGCTGATTATGTGATAACTTTCAGTGTTACTATATAATTCAGGTTTTCTTCTAGTTCTCTCCCGCCCCTCCTACTATATTGGAAATGGTGGCTAATCCTGAAAAGTAAAACCTCACTCCAAAGGAATTAGAGCGGGGAACATGTGGGAGAAATAGCATGTATGAAAATAGAGCCCCAGTGTAGACTGTAATTATTTCTCTTTCAAATGGAATTTACTTTGATAAACTTTAAAATAAATATTCTGTGAAGAGGAAAGTTGCTTGAGTCAAGATGTGTAACCTTCTACCGAGTTAGAGGGTAACAGCCACAGAGTCCCCAATTTGCTTGTTTGCTAAACAAAGACACATCGGGCGGGAGAGGTCAGAATTTAAAATGGTGATGGATGCAGGATGATTGATTTTGCAACCAGTTATTTTTATGGGTGCTGAGACCGTTTTCCTTTTGAGGAGGCAGCTGTTAGAGCCCAGCTGCTTAACCCTCAGGCCTGGCCATGGAAACCTCCCGTAACTGGCCTTTGTTTCTTTCACATTTGATACCTTTGGGGTTCACACGTCCACACTGCATGTGGTTTACGGCAGCAGATACTTTGAGAAAACTGCCGGGCTCAGTCGGGCTGTTCCAAACTGACGTTGGCCCAAACTCTGCCTCACTTCATCTAGAGTGGGACATGTCTGTATCGAAGGATTGGTTCACACCTGATTTGCCCAGACACCTCGCAGGAGGTGTGGTAAGATGGGGGTAAGCTGGAATCTACAACGATAAAGTAAAGGTAAGGGTGGGAGTCCTTCAGCTTTCAGCTCAACAAGCGTGTTCTGTTCATTCTCTCTGAAGCATCTGGCACTGGTCACTCTCAGGCAGCACACTGGGCTAGATGGCCCATTGGTTTGACCTAGTATGACCTGTCTTGTGTTCTTATGTAAGTCATCTAAGGAGACTGACTTCCAGGATCCCAGGACTGATCCCCTCTGGGGAATGAAGCACAACAGTGACAGGCTGTGCAGCCTGCACTAGTCTCCTGTACCTGAAAAGCCTGCTAGCCCGAAGTGCTGGGCCAGCTATGCCAGTACCTGGTTCCTCAACTGCAGCTACAGGTCCTGCTCCATGTGACTCCAAAGCCAAAGAGCTGCAGAGATCCAACCCCTCATAATCTTTGCCATTTATTTTCCTTTTTCTATTATTAGTGATGCAATAGTGAAATCTAAGGAGAAAACTAATTCACTTTGAGGCTGTGGGCTAAATATAAGCAATAATTTGGTTTCGGTATTGAAATGTTCAGCTCTCCAAATCTGGGATGCACTGCCTGGGTGAAAACCTCTGATTGGGGTTTTGGTACCACTAAATATGCACCTGCCTCCTTGGGTTGCTGTTCTGGGATTTATAAGGGTTGATTTTCTGCTGTATTCTTCTGATGGTTTGACTAAATTGATGACTTGATTCCAACGCAATATCCTAGTTAACTCGTTGATTTACTGATTTGACCTGAACTTTATCACTGCATTGTTTAACCCTTCATTAGCTAGTCGTTTAGCCTTAGCGATGTATGTTCTTGGTTGTATTTGTTCATGTTAATAAAACATGAAACTGGGATACTGAGTCATTTCTTTCAATAAGCAACAAGGGCTGGAACTGTGGAGAATGTGAACGGAGATCAGACATTGGACGTCTGAGCCTTATCAGATTCATCTAAATTAACACTGTGTTTCCCAAAGGGAGCAATGGAGGGCATCTATCTTAGCTCCAGCTGCGGCCGGGTGGGGAGGAGAGCTCAGACCATCACAAGGAAAATAAGCTCCCCTACCCAGGCTTTCAGGAATTTGGGGAGGGTGCAGTGTGTCTGAGTGAGGAGAGATCAGTGAGGTGGGGCTGATCTGAGTAGGGGTCAGGGTCTTGCTCTGCAGCCACTCTCATGGCCCTGCCCAATCCTTACCCCAGTCTGATTTGCCCAGGGTTGGGCCTTGTCAGGCCAAGATGGGGTTGGAGCTCTGGTTGGAAGGGCTGTAAAGGTAGTGAACAGTTTGTAGATTTCAGCCAGCAGGGTGTTGGTAGAGTAAATGTGTGTGTGTTAAAGGGACGCTGCTGACAGAGGACAGGATGAAGGTGGTGCAGGCAACTGTAACTGCGTCTCCTGCTTTTCAGAAGTTTGAGTTTTGCGGCTGCAGAGGTTCTGCAAGGGGCTGATATTGCTCCAGCCAATCTTAACTCTGCATTAAGGAAGGGTTTTGCCCTTTAATGATTAATTCTCCTCAGTACTAACTGGGCTCTGAGGCTGACCCCAAGCTAAATGCTTAGAAAGAAAACAATGAAAATATCAACTGTCCATGACTCGTTTAAAACAAATCCTGTCCCTCCTGTCTGCACTGGCAATGATGAGAGAAACCAAGCCAAGTGATTCATTGCCTCGGGAGAAGTTTAACCACTTCCATTCTCTGTATCTTTACTGTAACGGAAAGGAACAAGAAAAGCAAATGGAGTTCACAGAGAAAAAGTGGCAGATTTCTTCTCTCTCCAAAGCTCTGAGAGCAAACCCTGTTCTCCACATGACCCTCTTCTTTATATTTAACTCCTCCCCATTGGGCTGGATTACTGCTAGTAGCACATCCTCGCTCTGCTTCCTTCAGCATCTCAGTGTGATTACGATTAGATGAGTAATGTCCGTCCTTTCCCCTTCAACCTGCAAAGGAAATTTCTGCTTCACCACACCAGCTAACAAGAAGTCATGAAAGCAGTTTCCTTGGGAATTCCAGTCCTTGTATTACCACCAAAACACTAGACTGAGAAATGAGTGGTTCTTTAAAATCAATGTCTTCAACTAAGGCCTGGTCTACACTAGGTGGGGGGGGGTGTCGATCTAAGGTACGCAACTTCAGCTACGTGAATAGCGTAGCTGAAGTCGAAGTACCTTAGCTAGAAGTACTTACCCGTCCTCACGGCGCGGGATCGGCGTCCACGGCTCCCCGTCGACTCTGCTACCGCCACTCACTCTGGTGGAGTTCGAGTCGACGGGGCGTGTTCGGGGTTCAATATCGCATCTAGATGAGGCGATATATCGAACTCCGAGAAATCGATTGCTACCCGCCAATCTGGCGGGAGTGAAGACACCCTAAGAGGCTATATTCTGATCTCACAGGACCAGCCGCCCACCCAGGTCAATATATAACTTAGATATTTCCCAAAATCACATTGATGCCAATCCTTCAGTATCTAAATGCTAAAGGTTTATTTATAAAAAGAAAGAAAGAAAGAAAGAAAGAAAGAAAGAAAGAAAGAAAGAAAGAAAGGTGAGAATTAAAATTGGTTAAAGGAATCAAATACAATAATTGCAAAGTTCTTGGTTCAGGCTTATAGCAGTGATAGAATAAACTGCTGGCTTGATAAGTCTTTGGGTGCTTCCAAGTCACTGGAAGTTCCTCTCCCTTGGTTAGATGCTCCCATTAGTATAAGTCAGGGGTGTCCAAACTACGGCCCGCAGACCAACTGCGGCCAGGTCAGTTTTATTGGCCGCAGCAAATTCTGAAAATATAATTGAATATGGCCGCACATGGCGCTTGAGCTCAACTCTGTTGCACTTCTCAGTTTCAACACTAGATGGAGCCAGTCACAGAAAAGGTGCTTCTCCACTAAACAACATTAAGCAAAGAAAAATAGTTACCACCAGTCACCAGAAATGGCAGCACCGAAGAAACGCAAGATAGCAAGTGAGTGTAGAACAGGGGTGGGCAAACTATGGCCTGCAGGCCACATCCGACCCGCGGGACCGTCCTGCTGAGCCCCGAGCTTCTGGCCGAGGCGCTCGCCCAAGGCCCCTCCCACACTGTTCCCCCTCGCCCACAGCCTCAGCTCGCTCGCTCGCTCCACTGCCGGAGCCGGCACAAGGGAGCAGGGTGGGTTGGATAGAGGGCAGGAGAGTCCGGGGTGGTGGTCAGGGGGCAGGGGTGTGGATAGGGGTTGGGGAACAGGGGTTGAATGGGGCAGGGGTCCCGGGGATAGTCAGGAAGGAGGGGTTGGGTGGGGTGGCAGGGGGCCGTGTGGGGGAGGGGTTCTGGGGGCAGTCAGGGACAGGGAGAAGGGGTGTGGATGGGGCAGGGGTCCCGGGAGGGCCGTCGGGAATGAGAGGAGGGGTTGGAGGGGGCGGCAGGGGCCGAGGGGCTGTCAGGGGACAGGGCGCCGGGGGGTGTGGATGGGGCAGGGGTCCCCGAGGGACCATCCGGGGAGGGGGCCGTTGGATGGGGCCGGAGTGCTGGCCGGGGTGGTAGATAGGAGGTGGGGCTGGGCCATGACCCCTCCCTAACCGGCCCTCCATACAATTCTGAAACCCGATGCGGCCCTCAGGCCAAAAAGTTTGCCCGCCCCTGGTATAAGTCCATAGTCCAGATGTTTGAGCAGGAAAGAGGCTGGAGCAGGCTAGAGGCACAGTGGAGATGTTTCCAGGACCTCTTTTAACTTCTGCCATATGAAGGAAACCCATTGTTTCAAAGTCCTCAGCACAGCTAGTGGAAAATCACAGGTGAAAGATGGGAGCTTGGAGTCACATGGGCAAGTCCTGTCCATGCCCCATTTTGCTCAGTCATTGCAGGATGGATACTTTGCAGGATACGTCAGATAGAACATTCACAGAAAAGTCCGTTCAGTGTAGATGGGTGCCTCCATGGTCCATTGTGAATTAAGTGTCCGTTCGATGGGCCACTCACTGGCTATCAGCTCACTTCAGCGGATGCATAGATTGGAACACAGAAAGAAGTTATTTATACATACAGAGACCGTGAAAGGTGGAAGTAGCCATACCAACTCTAAGCGGCCAATCAACTGAGATGAGCAATCATCAGCAGGAGAAAAAAACCTTTGAAGTGATAATCAAGATGACCCACAGAAGGTGTGAGGATACTTAACGTGGAGAAATAGATTCAATTAGTGCAATGACCCAACCATTCCCAGTCTCTGTTTAAAACCCTGCCCCATCCACCCACCCCTTCTCCCTGTCCCCGACTGCCCCCAGAACCCCTGCCCCTCACTGCCCCTGCCACCCCATCCAACCCCCTCCTTCCTGACTATCCCCCGGGACCCCTGCCCCATTCAACCCCTGTTCCCCCAACCCCTATCCACACCCCCCTGACCACCACCCCGGACTCTCCTGCCCTCTATCCAACCCACCCTGCTCCCTGCCTCCTTACCGTGCTGCCTGGAGCACCAGTGGCTGGCAGTGTTACAGCCGCGCCACCCGGCTGGGCAGGACATGCCACCACCGCCACCGTGCAGCTCAGAGCACTGGGTCAGGCCGGGCTCTGCAGCTGCACTGCCCAAGGCTCACAGCAGAGCCTTGTGCCGGCTCCGGCAGTGGAGCGGCGAGCGAGCTGAGGCTGTGGGCGAGGGGAACAGTGTGGGAGGGCCTTGGGCGGCGTCTCGGGCTAGAAGCTCGGGGCTCAGCAGGGCGGTCCTGGGTCGGATGTGGCCTGCAGGCCATAGTTTGCCCACCCTGTTCTACACTCACTTGCTATCTTGCGTTTCTTCGGTGCTGCCATTTCTGGTGACTGGTGGTAACTATTTTTCTTTGCTTAATGTTGTTTAGTGGAGAAGCACCTTTTCTGTGACTGGCTCCATCTAGTGTTGAAACTGAGAAGTGCAACAGAGTTGAGCTCAAGCGCCATGTGCGGGCCATATTCAATTATATTTTCAGAATTTGCTGCGGGCCAATAAAAACTGACCCGCGGGCCGCAGTTGGCCCGCGGGCCGTAGTTGGACACCCCTGACTTATACTAATGGGAGCATCTAACCAAGAGGAACTTCCAGTGACTTGGAAGCACCCAAAGACTTATCAAGCCAGCAGTTTATTCTATCACTGCTATAAGCCTGAACCAAGAACTTTGCAATTATTGTATTTGATTCCTTTAACCAATTTTAATTCTCACCTTTCTTTCTTTCTTTCTTTCTTTCTTTCTTTCTTTCTTTCTTTCTTTCTTTTTATAAATAAACCTTTAGCATTTAGATACTGAAGGATTGGCATCAATGTGATTTTGGGGAAATATCTAAGTTATATATTGACCTGGGTGGGCGGCTGGTCCTGTGAGATCAGAATATAGCCTCTTAGGGTGTCTTCACTCCCGCCAGATTGGCGGGTAGCAATCGATTTCTCGGAGTTCGATATATCGCGTCTCATCTAGATGCGATATTGAACCCGAACACGCTCCCGTCGACTCGAACTCCACCAGAGTGAGTGGCGGTAGCGGAGTCGACGGGGGAGCCGTGGACGTCGATCCCGCGCCGTGAGGACGGGTAAGTAATTCTAGCTAAGGTACTTCGACTTCAGCTACGCTATTCACGTAGCTGAAGTTGCGTACCTTAGATCGACACCCCCCCCCCACCTAGTGTAGACCCGGCCTTAGGTGAAGACATTGTTTTTAAAGAACCACTCAATTCTAAGTCTAGGGGTTTTGGTGGTAAAACAAGGACTGGAATTCCCAAGGAAACTGCTTTCATGACTTCTTGTTAGCTGGTGTGGTGAAGCAGAAGTTTCCTTTGCAGGTTGAAGGGGAAAGGACGGACATTACTCATCTAATCGTAATCACACTGAGATGCTGAAGGAAGCAGAGCGAGGATGTGCTACTAGCAGTAATCCAGCCCAATGGGGAGGAGTTAAATATAAAGAAGAGGGTCATGTGGAGAACAGGGTTTGCTCTCAGAGCTTTGGAGAGAAAAGAAATCTGCCACTTTTTCTCTGTGAACTCCATTTGCTTTTCTTGTTCCTTTCCGTTACAGTAAAGATAGAGAGAATGGAAGTGGTTAAACCTCTCCCGAGGCAATGAATCACTTGGCTTGGTTTCCTCTCATCATTGCCAGTGCAGACAGGAGGGACAGGATTTGTTTTAAACGAGTCATGGACAGTTGATATTTTCATTGTTTTCTTTCTAAGCATTTAGCTTGGGGGTCAGCCTCAGAGCCCAGTTAGTACTGAGGAGAATTAATCATTAAAGGCAAAACCCTTCCTTAATGCAGAGTTAAGATTGGCTGGAGCAATATCAGCCCCTTGCAGAACCTCTGCAGCCGCAAAACTCAAACTTCTGAAAAGCAGGAGACGCAGTTACAGTTGCCTGCACCACCTTCATCCTGTCCTCTGTCAGCAGCGTCCCTTTAACACACACACATTTACTCTACCAACACCCTGCTGGCTGAAATCTACAAACTGTTCACTACCTTTTACAGCCCTTCCAACCAGAGCTCCAACCCCATCTTGGCCTGACAAGGCCCAACCCCTGGGCAAATCAGACTGGGGTAAGGATTGGGCAGGGCCATGAGAGTGGCTGCAGAGCAAGACCCCTGACCCCTACTCAGATCAGCCCCACCTCACTGATCTCTCCTCACTCAGACACACTGCACCCCTCCCCAAATTCCTGAAAGCCTGGGTAGGGAGCTTATTTTCCCTTGTGATGGTCTGAGCTCTCCCTCCCCACCCGGCCGCAGCTGGAGCTAAGATAGATGCCCCTCCATTGCTCCCCTTTGGGAAACACAGTGTTAATTTAGATGAATCTGATAAGGCTCAGACGTCCAATGTCTGATCTCCGTTCACATTCTCCACAGTTCCAGCCCTTGTTGCTTATTGAAAGAAATGACTCAGTATCCCAGTTTCATGTTTTATTAACATGAACAAATACAACCAAGAACATACATCGCTAAGGCTAAACGACTAGCTAATGAAGGGTTAAACAATGCAGTGATAAAGTTCAGGTCAAATCAGTAAATCAACGAGTTAACTAGGATATTGCGTTGGAATCAAGTCATCAATTTAGTCAAACCATCAGAAGAATACAGCAGAAAATCAACCCTTATAAATCCTAGAACAGCAACCCAAGGAGGCAGGTGCATATTTAGTGGTACCAAAACCCCAATCAGAGGTTTTCACCCAGGCAGTGCATCCCAGATTTGGAGAGCTGAACATTTCAATACCGAAACCAAATTATTGCTTATATTTAGCCCACAGCCTCAAAGTGAATTAGTTTTCTCCTTAGATTTCACTATTGCATCACTAATAATAGAAAAAGGAAAATAAATGGCAAAGATTATGAGGGTTGGATCTCTGCAGCTCTTTGGCTTTGGAGTCACATGGAGCAGGACCTGTAGCTGCAGTTGAGGAACCAGGTACTGGCATAGCTGGCCCAGCACTTCGGGCTAGCAGGCTTTTCAGGTACAGGAGACTAGTGCAGGCTGCACAGCCTGTCACTGTTGTGCTTCATTCCCCAGAGGATCAGTCCTGGGATCCTGGAAGTCAGTCTCCCTTAGATGACTTACATAAGAACACAAGACAGGTCATACTAGGTCAAACCAATGGGCCATCTAGCCCAGTGTGCTGCCTGAGTGACCAGTGCCAGATGCTTCAGAGAGAATGAACAGAACACGCTTGTTGAGCTGAAAGCTGAAGGACTCCCACCCTTACCTTTTACTTTATCGTTGTAGATTCCAGCTTACCCCATCTTACCACACCTCCTGCGAGGTGTCTGGGCAAATCAGGTGTGAACCAATCCTTCGATACAGACATGTCCCACTCTAGATGAAGTGAGGCAGAGTTTGGGCCAACGTCAGTTTGGAACAGCCCGACTGAGCCCGGCAGTTTTCTCAAAGTATCTGCTGCCGTAAACCACATGCAGTGTGGACGTGTGAACCCCAAAGGTATCAAATGTGAAAGAAACAAAGGCCAGTTACGGGGAGGTTTCCATGGCCAGGCCTGAGGGTTAAGCAGCTGGGCTCTAACAGCTGCCTCCTCAAAAGGAAAAACGGTCTCAGCACCCATAAAAATAACTGGTTGCAAAAATCAATCATCCTGCATCCATCACCATTTTAAATTCTGACCTCTCCCGCCCGATGTGTCTTTGTTTAGCAAACAAGCAAATTGGGGACTCTGTGGCTGTTACCCTCTAACTCGGTAGAAGGTTACACATCTTGACTCAAGCAATTTTCCTCTTCACAGAATATTTATTTTAAAGTTTATCAAAGTAAATTCCATTTGAAAGAGAAATAATTACAGTCTACACTGGGGCTCTATTTTCATACATGCTATTTCTCCCACATGTTCCCCCGCTCTAATTCCTTTGGAGTGAGGTTTTACTTTTCAGGATTAGCCACCATTTCCAATATAGTAGGAGGGGCGGGAGAGAACTAGAAGAAAACCTGAATTATATAGTAACACTGAAAGTTATCACATAATCAGCCTCTTACTTTACACTAATTAACTTCATGTTTAATTTCATTGTCACTGGTAACAACTTATTCAAAGATTACAAAATATAAACCTATAGGGCAGTTTTCTCTTAATTCCCATTTCCACCATTGAGTTTTGTGTGAAGTCACATTCTACAATAACCTAGGAGCCTTCCATTTATGTGAGTTCATTTCGCCCATAAGTGTAGGTGGAAGGGCTCTCACGCTACGTGGGAAGGCTGCATCATGAGAAAAAACACCTGTGTTCTATTATCACATTTTCTAATCTTTCAGAGTAGCAACAGGTGGAGAAGTGATACAAATGCATAAGACTTAATAGCAAAACTAAGAGACCAAACCACAGAGTCAGGACTCAGCATTCATGTATCCTGCAGTCTGAACTTGGAATCTGATACATTCCCTCATTAGCTACCATAATTTGCCCAGCATGGAACTGCTTCTTGTCCAACAAGGCAGCCAGATTGGGACCCATAGGCATGGATTGGCTCTGAAGCAATCAGATGTTTCTCTCTGTGCTTCATGAAACTTTGGATCCAAATGGTAAAAGACAGTTGTTCCCAATTTAATAATGGCATCCTTTAGGAGTGAGACCAATGCCACTTAACTAGGGAGCAGCATTCTAAAAATAGTTTACCTGGGCCACAGGTCACAATAGCTTCCATCACTGGGGCGAAAAATCAACCACTAGTACATGCGATTTCTACCTGAGTCCTTGTCAAACCTTTGACTTTTCTTGGAGTAATTTTATACTTCTCTGGTGTAGAATTCTTCACCAAGCACATAAAAGATCAGTAGCAATAGTGAAGTATAACTCCTCCCCTCCCCCAAATATGCCCTTTATTTCTTTAATCTGGTGGCACAGATTTAAATTAGGGACTAAATTCAGGTGTGGCTTAGAATCCTTGTAAAACACCAAATGTCAGGTATCTATGGAAAATAGGTCTCTTTCTGCAGCTATATCACATTCAACATGGATTTCATTTTCTACATATTTGCAGCATCGCCCAGGGGTGACTGAACAGAAACATCACTTCCATTTTTCCCTTCCCTACCTAGATGGGAATTGCATTTCCCAAATAACAGGCAACCCGCACCTGATTAGGAAGGAGATCTCTTCACGAGCAACCTCCTGCAGGGCCTGGGCCACAACTGCTTTGGGGCCAAATGCATGGGTATCTTATAGTCTCATAGAGTTTAAGGTCAGAAGGGACCATTATGATCATCTAGTCTGACCTCCTGCACAATGCAGGCCACAGAATCTCACCCACCCACTCCTGTAACAACCCCCTAACCTTAGTTCCAAGTCATTTACCAGGAATCTTCTTCACAGCCCTTTAGAAAATATATTGACCTTCCCAACTGAATGGTTTGGATGGTGATAGGAAGCCCTCTGACTTACCCTAGCTTCTTCTGTTGTTAGAGAGGGTGAAGTGACATTTTCCCTATCCCTGCCCTGTTCATAGAATATCAGGGTTAGAAGGGACCTCAAGAGGTCATTGAATTCAACCCCCCTGCTCAAAGCAGGACCAATCCCCAGATTTTTGCCCCAAATCGTCCCTTCAAAAGCTGAACTCGCAACCCTAGGTTTAGCAGGCCAATGCTCAAACCACTGAGCTATCTCTCCCAGTTCCATCTCTTTGTTATAGTTCAATATATTTTAAGTGAGAAAAGTGGTAGTAACAATTTGTTCTCCAGCACAACCTGAAGCAACATCAGAGCAACTGGGAACAAAACAATTTGTTGATGACTAACAATTGCTTTGAAATGGGGAACAGTATAACCGTAATGCTCAGGGTTTGTTTAGACTAGGAAAAGTGATGGAGTTTAGGTCAGGTCAAAGGGAAATCTAATGCCAACCACTGCACCTGGGCTGCAGCTGCAGCTGCACTACAACTATAACTGTCTTTTTACACCAAGGTCACTAACTTGAGCAGCCAACACCATGTGCAGCCCTAGTGGATGGAAGGCCCAGGTAGTTTTGCCTCAGTGTAGCTTGTTGGGATCAAACCTCTCTCTCCCCCACCTGGAGCTGATGAACATTCCTAGCTGGAGGACACACACTCCTACGACTCAAAAGGAAAAAGTTGATAGAAAGAACGCAGGATTGACCCCAAAGAAGGGTCAGCTGCAAAAGGCAGAAGCAGGCAACCCATCTGCAGGAGCTGAGAGACCACGGTGAAGATGATGTGAAGATCACTTTGTGGGGAATTAACAAATGTGATTTAAAAAAAAAAATCTTTGGCCAACCCTAGTCAAGGCATTTATTACAGTTCTCTCTCATGTGAATTTTCTGATGTCTAATAAGGCTTGAGCTCTGATTGAAGGTTTTCCTTCCTTCCTGGTCTACACTACGAGTTTATATCGAATATAGCAGTGTTTTAAACCAAATTAACGCTGCACCCGTCCACACAATGAAATCCTTTATTTTGATATAAAGGGCTCTTAATATCGATAGCTGCACTCCTCCTGATGAGGAGTAGCGCTGAAATCAGTTTTGCCATTTCGAATTAGAGTTAGTGTGGCTGCAATCTAATGGTATTGGCCTCCGGGCGCTATCCCACAGTGCACCATTGTGACCGCTCTGGACAGCAATCTGAACTCGGATGCACTGGCCAGGTAGATAGGAAAAGCCCAGGAACTTTTGAATTTAATTTCCTATTTGCCCAGCGTGGAGCACTGATCAGCACAGGTGACCATTCAGTCCCAGAATCAAAAAGAGCTCCATCATGGACCGTGACGGAGATACTGAATCTGATCTCTGTATGGGGAGATGAATCTATTCTACGAGAACTCCGTTCCAAAAGACAAAATGCCAAAACATTTGAAAAAATCTCCAAGGCCATGATGGACAGAGGCCACAACAGGAACTCGGCCCAGTGCTGCGTGAAACTTAAGGAGCTGAGACAAGCGTAACAGAAAGCCAAAGAATGAAATGGACGCTCACGGAGGGAGGAGCGACTGACGACTGTAGCTATCCCACAGTTCCCGCACTGTCCGAAAACCATTTGAATTCTTGGCTGAGCTTCCAAAGCCTGAAGTGTCAAAAACATTGTTGCGGGTGGTTCAGGGTATATGTCATCAGCCCCCCAACCCTCCCTCTGTGAAACCAAGGGAAAAAAATTATTTCCCGCCTTTTTTCAATGTCACCGTATGTCTACTGGATGCTGCTGGCAGATGCGGTGCTGCAGTGCTACACAGCAGCATCCCCTTCCCTTCCCTTCCCTTCCCTTGCAGATGGTGCAGCATGACTGATCTCCGTCATCGTCGTCCCCTGATTGCTCCTGGCCGGCCTCGGTGAGGTCGGCCGGGGGCGCCTGGGCGAAAATGAGAATGATTCCCCAGGTCATTCTCTTCTTTAAGACTTCTTTTTGTCTCCTGAAGATTCACTCCTGCCTGGAATATCATAGCAGCTGGAGGCTGCCCTCCCCTCCCTCCTTTGATCTCTGCTTGCAGAGGCAATAAAGTCAGTGTTGTTTCAAATTCATGCATTCTTTATAACTTCATCACAGAAATGGGGGATAACTACCACGGTAGCCCAGGAGGGGTGGGGGAGGAGGGAAGCAATGGGTGGGATTGTTGCAGGGGCACCCCCTAGAATGGCATTCAGCGCATCATTTCTGTGGGATATCTGGGGCTCTGATCTGGAGCGGCCATTTGCCTCTCTGGTTTTTTAGTAGGCTTGCCTGATATTCTAGGCAGGACTGACTCTCCCTTTAGACAAAACTTGAAGAAGAGAATGACCTCGGGAGTCATTCCCATTTTTGTCCATGCGCCCCCAGCTGACCTCACCGAGGCCGGCCAGGAGCACCCATGACAGCAGCAGACGGTACAGTATGACTGGTAACAGTCATTGTCAACTTGCAATGCAGCAGACGGTACAGTAGAGCTGGTCACCCTCTTGGCTAATTTGCAAAAGGCAAGGGGATGATGCTGTGTAGCGCTGCAGTACCGCATCTGTTAGCAACATCCAGTAGACATACGGTGACAGTGAAAAAAGGCTGAATGGGCTCCATGGTTGCCGTGCTATGGCATCTGCCTGGGCAATCCAGGGAAAAGGGTGTGAAATAATTGTCTGCCATTGCTTTCATGGAGGGAGGATTGTCTGATGACATTTACCCAGAATCACCTGCGACACTGTTTTTGCCCCATCATTCATCATTCATGGGGACTATGGGATAGCTACGCACATTGCAACGCTCCAGAATTCGACGCTAGCTTCGGTACATGGATGCACACCGCTGAATTAATGTGCTTAGTGTGGCCACGTGCACTCGACTTTATACAATGTTTCCAAAAATCGGTCTCTGTAAAATCAGAATAATCCAGTAGTGTAGACATACCGCATGTGGATTTCCTGATGTTTAATAAGGTTTGAGCTCTGATTGAAACTTTTCCCACACTCAGAGCATGTGTAGCGTCTCTCTCCTGTGTGGATTCTCTGATGTGCAATCAGGGTAGAGTTCTGATTGAAGCTTTCCCCGCACTCTGAGCATATGTGGGGCTTCTCTCCTGTGTGGATTCTCTGATGTGAGATGAGGGCTGAACGATGAATGAAGTGTTTCCCACACTCAGAGCATCCATGAGGTTTCTCACCTGTGTGGATTCTCCTATGTTTGATAAGGTTTGAGCTCTGATTGAAGCTTTTCCCGCATTCAGCGCATGTGTAAGGCGTCTCTCCTGTGTGGATTCTATGATATGAGATGAGGGTTGAACTATCAATGAAGCGTTTCCCACACTCAGAGCATTCATAAGGTTTCTCGCCCGTGTGGATTGTCTGATGTGTGGTAAGGTGTGGCCTCTGACTGAAGTGTTTCCCACACTCAGAGCATCCATAAGGTTTCTCACCTGTGTGGATTCTCCGATGTGTGATCAGGGCAGAGCTCGAATGAAGCTTTTCCCGCACTCAGAGCACATGTAGGGTTTCTCTCCAGTGTGGGTTCTCCAATGTGTGAGAAGAGTTGAGCTCCGATTGAAGCTTTTCCCACACTTATGGCATCTGTAGCGTGTCTCTTCCAGGTTGATTCTCTTGCATGTAATAAGGTCTGAGTGGCTACTGAAGTTTTCCTCTGGCCTGTGCTGGTGTCTCACAGGCTTTTGCTTTTTCTGGGAGTGCACAACTCCCGTAAACATTCCCTTTGGATCTTCCTGATAATGTTCCACGTGGTTCTACTTGTTCAGCATCTTCCTGCTGGGGTTTCTCCTCCTCATTCTCACTCACCATCCCATCACCTGATGGCAGATAGAGACAATCCAGACATAGGTCACTCCCTATGCTGGAGAGAAAGGAATCTCAGAGAGAGGAATGGAAAGGGATGAACAAACCAAAATATGTGCAGGAGAGATCAAACCTATCAGGATCTGATTTTTCCCAAATCCTTCCCCAGAGGAGAGAGGAAGTGATCAGTTTTGGTCTGTATCTTATGAGATCATTCAGGAGAAAGTGAGATTGGGGAGGGACCTGTTTCCAGTTGTCAGTCAGAATAGATGGGAAGCCTTGAGTGACATCTGCCATAATGGTTCCACATCTGCAGAGAACAATCCTGAACTTGGAGAGCTCACAAGGTCTTTGTAGGGTATTTGTATTTGTCCAATCTTCCACTTCTTGTAAGCTGTTTTTGTGTTTTCACTGTTAAGCCAAGCTGGTCGCCTGCCATATTTACTTTTCTTCCTACACATCGGGATGGTTTTGTTCCTGCAACCTCAATAAGGATTCTTTAAAATACTTTTAAAGTATTTCCTCGACTCCTTTCCCGTCATGTTATTCTCCCAGGATCCTGCCCATCAGCTTCCGAGGAGTCAAAGTCTGCGTTTCTGAAGTCCAGGGTCTCTCCTTTCTTCCTTGTGTCAGGATCCTGAACTCGACCATCTCATGGTCACTGCCTTCTAGGTTCCCATCCACTATTGCTTCCTCTACTATTATTTTCCTGAAGGGGTTTGATTTGGGGGTGCGGCGGGGCAGACCAGGGAAAAGGTGGGGTGGTGCTTTGGGGAAGAGGTGGAGTGGGGGAGGGGCCTGGGGCAGAGCAGGAGTTGAGCACCCACTGGCCAGAGGGGAAGTTGGTGCCTACTGAGGATGGACAAAGGACTGACAGACTCAGAGAAGATGAGGGTTGAAAAGGACTTCAGGAGGTATCAGTCCAACCCCTGCCCATGGCAGGACCAACACCAACTAAATCATCCCGGCCAGGGTTTTGTCAAGCCGGGCCTTCAAAACCTCTAAGGAAGGAGATTCCACCACCTCCTAGGAACCCATCCCAGTGCTTCACCACCCTCCTAGTGAAATAGTGTTTCCTAATATTCAACCTAGACCTCCCCCACTGCAACTTGAGACCATTGCTCCTTGTTCTGTCATCTGCCACCACTGAGAACAGCTGAGCTCCATCCTCTTTGGACCCCCGCCCCCCTTTCAGGTAGCTGAAGGCTAGGGTTACCAGATATCCCGATTTTATAGGGATAGTCCCGATTTTTGGGTCCTTTTCTTGTATAGGCTCCTATTACCCCCCACCCCGTCCCGATTTTTCACATTTGCTGTCTGGTCACCCTATTGAAGGCTGCTATTAAATCCCCCCTCGCTGTCCTCTTCTGCAGACTAAATAAGCTCCAGCCCCCTGGTCATTTTCCTTGTCGTCAGCTGGACCCTCTCCAATTTGTCCACACCCTTTCTGTAGTGGGTTGGCCCCAAACCAGACGCAATACTCCAGATGTCCAGATATGGCCTCACCAGTGCCCAATAGAGCGGAATAATCACCTCCCTCGATCTGCTGGCAATGCTCCTACTAACGCAGCCCAATATGCCGCTAGGCTTCTTGGCAAGAAGGGCACACTGCTGACTCATAGCCGGCTTCTCGCCCACTGTAATCCCCAGCTCTCGTTGACCAGCCCCAGGGCTGACTCATGAGTCCACGGGGGAGGGGTGGAGGAGAGGAGGCCACGGTGAGTGCTGAGGACCCCAGAGAGGGGTGCAGAGGAGGAGAGGGGACTCAGCCAGGCAGCAGTGGGCGATGGGGATGGGAGAAGGGGAAGCAGATACAGGAGGAGATGGAGCACAGGCTGGGCACCAGGGCCCAGGCATCCAGGGCCTGGTTGGCGGCAGCTGTGCCAGGGGCCCCACCTGTTACCAACCACCTGTGCTTCCACTGAGGATCTCCAGAGTGTCAATGTTCCCGGAGCTCGCCTTCCCTGACAGGCCTGAGCAACCAGAGCTTGTCCCTAGACCACTCCCAGCCTCCCCGCGGGGAGCGTATGGACCCAAACAGGCTGGAGACAAGTTATCGCAGAAATCACTGGGGACTCGGGGAGCATCTTCAGCTGTGGAGGGTGACACACCCCACAGGAGCTGAATTTCTGACTCAGGGCTGAGCAGTGCAGGGTGGATGCACAGCACAGCTGTGAGGCTGTTTGATGCGATCGATGCACCCAAGTCGGTTTAGTGGGGGTCTAGTGAAGACCCACTAAATTGACAGCAATACGGCCTTCTGCTTTTGCTATTGCAGAGAGTCGGTTATGACGGTCTCCTCAAACACAGGGTGCGGAACAGGCCTCAGACCTGACTGGGTGTAAAGAAGAACTACGCAGCTAGACTGATCCAGCTGGGAATTCAGATGTGCCCCTTTCCTGGAGGGATGGACTGACCTGTGAGGGGACTGGAACCGGAGCTACCAATGTTTAACTTGCACTCGTTCAGCATCTTTCCTGTGAGTGCCGTCACTGTAGGTTAAATACTCCAGCCCCAGGCTCCCCGCCAGCTCTCCTTGTGATTGGATTCTGTACAGCAGGGGTGCAGGGAACCAACAGGTGCATCTGACTCCTTGGTGAGGTTTTGCGTGCAAGGTGTGTGTGTGAGTCTTTGTGTGTCGGAAGCATGAGTGTGGCACTGTCACTGAACTGGGAGAGGGCGACGGTGGTGGGAGAGAGACAGTGGAAGAATAAAGGGGCAGCGATGGGCATAATGATGATGATTGTGTTGTGTTTCATTCCTTAGATCTCGTGCCACTGCCTGTCCCTTTAGCCTTGTAGTTTACCAAGAGTAAAACTAAATATCTGTTCAGATACAAGGGCGTGTCTGTGTCCATTCCTGTTAGCTGCACAGGGATTTGACGTTGCTGCTTTCAATCCTCCGGCTCTGCCAGGATACGGAACAATTCAGTCCGTAATTGAACTGAAGGAGGAGATGATTTTCTGACAGGAGGGATGGCGCCTCTCAAAGGTGTTTGGCAGGCAGCCTCCTTCCCAGGTCTGAACCGACAACACCCAGTTGAAAGGACCCTCCCAGCCCTCCTCAGCCCGGTGAAAACGAGAGTGAGTGAGCGTGGGGAGAGCGAGCGACGGAGGGAGATGGATCGAGTGGGCCGGGACCTCGGTGAAGGGGCAGGATGAGGGTGTTCGGTTTTGTGGGGTCAGAAAGTTGACAACCCCAGATCCAGGGGAAACAACTCAAACACCCAACGAGTCTGGCCAGGGGCAGGACATCAGCTTTGAGGGGAGGGGTGGGTGTGGCAGTGAAATCACAAAGGCCTTTTGCAGGAACTCGGCCTATTGGGCAAAGGTGGTGGGGAGGGGGTGACCTCACAGAGAGATCCCGACATCAGCCGGGCAGGACAGAGGTGCAGGGCCAGGCCAGTCTCTGAGACCTCCCGGCTTTGCTGCCGCAAGTCACCTTCGCGAGGTCTCTCCTCGAGGGCTGAGAGAGAATTAGGATTCAGAGTTGTGAGCATGAGGAGGAACCTCTGTGGAGTTTTCTCCTTTCCTACCACTGATTGTGCCGAAAACAAACTTCCCTTTGAGAAGGTAAGAGGCTCAGAGAGGTTTGGAACCTGTTCCGTCTGATCCACCTGGCGCAGGCAGCATTCTAGGCACAGACAGCGCTGGCTTCAGGTGGCAGAATTTGATTTCCTCCCTAGGTTTTGATGATTGGAATCCATGGGAACATTGGGGTGTATCCTTTTTGGTTTATCTTTTCCTCTTTCCTCCTCCTTTCTCCTCTTGCTTCTTTTTCCCTTTTCCAGCTTCCCTCCTCTACCTAGGAGGGACGGGTCTGGAGTGCGGGCAGGGAGGTATTGCTCTCATTGCGGGAGGTCCTCACCAAGAGGTGGGTCTGGGTGTGAGTGATCCCCTCTGATGGTGTCCTGGGCCGTCCTTTGGGACATCTGGTGAGACCCCTCAGCCTCCTGCCTCTCAGAGTCTCAGTGCTGATTGGCTGAGCAGGGGGCTATCGACACCAAGGAGACTCAGGTCAGTTTGGTCTCTTTTCAAATCAGGCAAATAAGTCACAACCAATCCAATGTATGGAATTAATCTTGCTGCTTCTCTCCATTAATTGTCTCTTGGCAGGTCTTGATTTTCAATAATGTCCTAGGTCTTCTAAAATACTTGCTGAATAATTACTATGAACCACTGTTGGTCTCTAGCTCACTTGAGGGCACTTTATTCTGATCACTCAATGTGTGAAATTCAAGATGTGAGATAGAGGCTGAAAGTCAGGAGCAGTGTTTCCTCTAATTTGTTATGTCCATGTGTGGAATGAATTTTGTTTTGGGCACAAATATGGAGGTGAGGTGTGACACATCACCTGCATATTGCGCTCCTTACAAAATTCATTCTGCACATGGATGGTGTGTGGCAGGGGTGAGGCTGAAAGGTTTGGAGTGTGGGAGGCTCGGGGTTGGGGCGCAGTGATGTGAGGGCTCCGGCTGGGGTGCAGGCTCTGGAGTGGGGCTAGCGATGAGGGTCTCAGCATTGGAGCAGAGGGTAGGGCGCAGGGGTGAGGGCTCTGGGGTGGGGCTGGGAATGAGGAGATTGGGAGCAGGTTGCCCCAGGAGAAAGAACTGCCCCTCCAGCCCTCTCTCCCACAGCAGCTCAGGGCCAGATGAGAGGGCACCTGTCTCCAAGCCGCAGCAGCGCCGGTGGGGCTGGCTTGGGACTGAGGAGGCGACAGGATTTATTTTCCGAAGTCAAAGGAGGAAGGGATGGAGTTATGCTTCAGTATTTACCTCATAAACTTATTCCTGTCTAACCTACAGGACACTATGGGAATAAGACACTATGTCATGTGGACATCACAAGAGCAGAAGATGTGAGAACTACAGCAACTGAGAGGGTGGGGATTTAGAGTCGGATTGTTTCAAATGCTGCATTTGTCGGCTGACATTTAACAGCAACGCTTAGCTAACACAATGGAGAAAGGAATTCTCTGCTAAAGATTCAACTTGCCTTTGGCCAACTCTGCCCCTTCCTGACCGGGTGTGCTCAGAACAGCCCCACCTCCCCGCACCCCCACATAAACACACACAAGCCCCCCCCTGGGGACCCAGCACAAAGCCAGGGAAGTGGTTGCTTGGCTTGTTTTACTTTTGCTTTGCAGAAGGTTTTCAAAGCATTTTCTGCTCCTGTTCCCCATGGTGAGAAGCAGATGGTTGTGGGGAAGGAACCTGACATCGGTGGAGCCGGGGCAGTGGGGAGGAGTTGGGGAGGCTGAGGAGGGCAACAGGAGGCTGGAGGTGACTGGGGCGATGGGGAAAGGGAACAGTTTGGAGGAGGCTGAAGGGAGATGGGGAACAGGACATTTGGGGGCGCTAAAGGGGGCAATTGGGGCAGTTGTGGGAGGCTGAAGAGGCTGATGGGGAAGTTGGGGAGGCTAAAGGGAGCAATGGGGAAGTTGGGGAGGCTGAAGAAGGTGATGGGGAAGTTGGGGAGGCTGAAGAGGGCAACGGGAGGCTGGAGGTGACTGGGGCGATGGGGGAAGGAACAGTTTGGAGGAGGCTGAAGGGAGATGGGAACAGGACATTTGGGGGCTAAAGGGGGCAATTGGGGCAGTTGTGGGAGGCTGAAGAGGGTGATGGGGAAGTTGGGGAGGCTAAAGGAGCAATGGGGAAGTTGGGGAGGCTGAAGGGGGCAATGGGTTGAAGGAGGCCGGGGCAGAGAGGCTGTTGGGGGGCTGCTCGTCCCCACAGGAGGGGAGGAAGAGGAGCTGCCCTTCTTTCTGAAGCTGTTTCCTGTTAGATCTTGCAACTTCACTGTTCCTGAGCAGGGTCCTGTGATGAAAAGGAAACTAGAGATTCGTGGTCCTGCTTTCAGCAGGGGCTTAGGCTGGATGACCTCCTGGGGTCTCTTCCAACCCTAATTGTCTATGATTCTGTGTTTCTGTGGAGGACAGGTCCATCAATGGCTGTTGGCCAGGGTGGGCAGGGATGGTGCCCCTAACCTCTGTCTGTCAGAAGCTGGGAATTGGGCGACAGGAAATGGCTCCCTGGATCATTCCTGTCTGTTCATTCCCTCTGGGGCACCTGGCACCGGCCGCTATCGGCCGACAGGACACTGGGCTAGATGGAGCTTTGGTTTGACCCAGTCTGGCCGGTCTTCCCTTCTAATGCTCTTCTCACATGCTCAGTAACAGCTGCAAGCTGCTGCCCTCACGCACCATCAGAATCCGCTCCCTGCAATCAAAGGCCGGAAAATCCCCCTGAAGCGGGGAAATCGGAGGGGCGGGATGGGCAGATGGACAAAACTGGGAGAGGATCAGGGGTTCAGACGGGGGCTGCCCTGCCAGGTAGGTGCAGAAGGGAAACCCCAGCTAGAGGGAGGCAGAGGGGATAGAAGTCCCCACAGATGGGGTGAGCCGGCAGCAGCAGTTCCAAACCAGGGTGTGGTGGATGGTAGAAGGACTCGTGTTCCTCGCAGGATGGTCCATCTCAGCCCCCCCTCCCCAGGGCTGTGGTGTTAAAGGCCCCGAGTGGCCCAGTGCCCAGGCTCCACCGCTCTGCTCTAGCTGAAATGGTGACTGAGCTGCCAAGGGAGATGTGATTCAGGGAAATAGTTTAAACCTCCCGCCCCCCCGCCCCGCAGCATAAAGCAAACTGATACTTTTAGACGTGTTTACGCCGTTTCAAAGAATTCCTGGCCAGTTTCCGTCTCGGTAACATGTCTGCTTGGAGCCTCAGAGTAGCTCAAGGTTTGTCTTATCTGCTGCTCTGATTGCCTGAGTTAGTCTCCCTGTCCTGAGCTCCCTGGAGTTCTGCACCTTTTCATTGTTTATTTCTAGCAATGGTATTTGGATGACAGTGTCCAGTAGTTCAGGCACCCAGCTGAGAGGCAGGAATTAGGACACACCGGGGAGCTGATCCCCCTGCCCCACTCGCGCTCATTAGTTAGCCCCAATGAACCCCCTTCAAAGGGAGAGCTGGACAGAGCCCCACCACGGCACACTGCTTCGTGCACTGACCTGAAACATGGGGGACCCTGGTTCAAATCCTTTCTCCCTTGTGGACAGTGGCGGGGGGCGGGGGTGATGCTGGCAGCCCCAGCTCATGCCTGTGGCCTCAGGCCTCCCTGAGGCACAGATCTAGCCCAAAGGCAGACTTGCCTAGGTGGCAGGATAGCCCCGAGTGCCCAAGGGGACTGTCTGTGACTCCCTGCTCAGGCTGTTTGTGTGCCTGGGAGTTCGCTCTCGGGGGGTGGAAGCTCCCAGTCCCCATGGGGGGTGCCCTGGTGTGTAACAGTCTGCCCTGAGCTTGGTACTCACGTCCCTGAGCTACTCTCTGCAGCTGGACAGAGGGAATTGAACCTGGCTCTCCCACATGGCAGGAGGGTGCTGGGAGCACAGGACCTATCTGTGAGAGAGGGGCAGGGCTAGGACACCTCCCCGTTGTCAGTGTCTCGCTGGGCGGGCGGGGCTGGCTCCCTGCCTGGGGAGCTGGTGGTTGTGAGTTGTGTTGTAAGGTGCCTGTGTCGCCCGTGCATCGTACAGGAGTTCAGGCCCCTAACTCCGCTTAGTGGATCACTGGGTTGTTCCTGTAAAAGCAGCAAAGAATCCTGTGGCACCTTATAGACTAACAGACGTTTTTGCAGCATGAGCTTTCGTGGGTGAAACAACAATTCGGTTGTTCCTGGATTTTCTCGCTGCTGAAACCAGGTCCTGTGACGCTCAGCACAGCCCCCCCTCAGTCCCGTCACGGGGTGTAGCCAGTCCGGTCTCTGCAGAGCCCAGCTGAGCAATGCCTGATTGACATGGGTGTGCACAGGAGAAGAGACAGAGCACAGGCTGGAAAGTGACACATCACAGCAAAGCCCAAACGCTCCTCCTAGGGGCACGATATTCCCTGTGGGTGCTTGGGGGACACGCTATGATGGGATCCGCTGTGCCCTGAACCTTCTCCAGCCTGGGCTGTCTCCCACAATGCCCTGCTACTGACCAGCAGCAACCCCTCCAGGCGCTGTTATCCTCGGCACAACGGCATGTGGAGCGGCTTGATTGCATGGATGCTCCCGGAGCCACTCGTGAATCCCATAGTGAGGTGCCCGCCAGATCCCCCCAGCTCCCAGCACTGCGCCTCAGGAATATGCTGTGTGTGTTAGTAATTGGTTCCCTACTTCCCCACTGGAAGGTGGAGCTACACCAGGAACGTGGGGTCTGTGGTGTCGTGGTTTGGGTGGGTTATTGGAAGAGCGGGGAGGACTAGTCTATGGCAGAATCCTGCGATTTGCCTTGCCTGCCCGGCTTGCACTTTTGGCTTCACTTTTGGTTTTTGATTTTTTTCCTCCACTGTCATCAGTTCATCCCTTCCCACTGAACTGCCCAGTGCCTGGCTTGGAGGTGGAGGCAGGAGGAGAGAGACAAGAGTGAGATTTCAGCATCTCCAGTAGCCCCAACAAACACTGTGGGGTTTTAATTCATAGCTGTTGTCGGTCTGGGGGAGACCCTGGTGCACCAGCGGGGGAGGGTGTCTGATGGGGTTGGTGGTCTGGCTGGGGGCAGACATTGCATCCCCTTTCCCACTGCTAATTGAATGAGAAGACAGACGTCCCTGTGGAGCAGATAAGAGCCTCAGAGAGGTTTCATGTTGTTGTTTCATGTTGTCATAGGTTTCCTTCCTATGGACTGCATCACCAAGTGGAATTAATGGCAAACCATTGCCATTATGCAGTAAAACATCTTTAAGACTTCATCTTCGATGAATCAATGAACAGTCTCCACTCATGTGGATTGTGAAAGATGTTGCAATGTCCTGGTGAAATCGCTCGCCCAAAACTGTGGAGCTGCAGTAGTGCTGGGGCAGTGATCCCCACCAGTGACCTGGGCCATCCTTTGAGCTCTCTGGTGAGACCCCTCAGCCTCCCATCCTCAGTCTCTACCCTGATTGTCTGTGGTGAAGTGACTTTTGCATCACAAAAGTGCAGTATAAACACTATGGTTAAGAAAGCCTATCACTTTTCTTTTGGCTGCAAAATTGGAGATCAGGTGTGTGTTGGAAGCAATGAGTGTGGCAATCTCAGTGAACCGACGGAGGGTGACGGTGGTCAGAGAGAGACAACGGAAGGTTAAAGGGCAACGATGGGCATAACGATGATGATTGTGTTGTATTTCATTCCTTAGATCTGGTGCCACCGCCCGTCCCTTTAGCCTTGTAGTTTACCAAGAGTAAAACTAAATATCTGTTGAGATACAAGGGAGAGTCTGTGTCCATTCCTGCTAGCAGCACAGGGGTTTGACGTTGCTGCTTTCAATCCTCCGGCTCTGCCGAGACAAGGAACAATTCAGGCTGAAATGAAGGAGGGAGATGATTTTCTGACAGGGAGGGACGGCTCCTCTTAAAGGTGTTTGGCAGGCAGCCTCCTTCCCAGGTCTGTCCCGACAACACCCAGTTGAAAAGGGACCCTCCCCAGCCCTCCTCAGCCCGGTGAAAACGAGCGAGTGAGTGAGCGTGGGGGAGAGCGAGCGACAGAGGTAGATGGATTGAGCGGGCCGGACCTCGGTGAAGGGGCAGGATGAGGGTGTTCAGTTTTGTTGGGTCAGAAAGTTGGCAACCCCAGATCCAGGGGAAACAAATCAAACGCCCAACGAGTCTGGGCAGGGGCAGGACATCAGCCTTGAGGGGAGGGGTGGGTGTGGCAGTGACATCACAAAGGCCTTTTGCAGGAACTCGGCCTATTGGGCAAAGGTGGTGGGGAGGGGGTGACCTCACAGAGAGACCCCGACATCAGCCGGGCAGGACAGAGGTGCAGGGCCAGGCCAGTCTCTGAGACCTCCCGGCTTTGCTGCCGCAAGTCTCCTTCGCGAGGTCTCTCTTCGAGGGCTGAGAGAGAATTAGGATTCAGAGTTGTGAGCATGAGGAGGAACCTCTGTGGAGTTTTCTCCTTTCCTCCCACTGATTGTGCTGAAAACAAACTTCCCTTTGAGAAGGTAAGAGGCTCAGAGAGGTTTGGAACCTGTTCAGTCTGATCCACCTGGCGCAGGCAGCATTCTAGGCCCAGGAAACACTGGCTTCAGGTGGCAGAATTTGATTTCCTACCTAGGGTTTGATGGTTGGAATCCCTGGGGACACTGGGGTTTGTCCTTTTTGGTTTCCCTTTTCCTCTTTCCTCCCTCCTTTCGCCTCTTGCTTCTTTTTTCCCTTTTCCCAGCTTCCCTCCCTCTAACAAGGAGGGACGGGTCTGGAGTGCGGGCAAGGGAGGGGTATTGCTCTCATTGCGGGAGGTCCTCACCAAGAGGTGGGTCTGGGTCTGAGAGTGATCCCCTCTGATGGTGTCCTGGGCCGTCCTTTGGGACATCTGGTGAGACCCCTCAGCCTCCCGCCCCTCAGAGTCTCAGTGCTGATTGGCTGAGCAGGGGGCTATCGACACCAAGGAGACTCAGGTCAGTTTGGTCTCTTTTCAAATCAGGCAAATAAGTCACAACGAATCCAATGTACGGGATTAATCTTGCTGCTTCTCTCCATTAATTGTCTCTTGGCAGGTCATGATTTTCAGTAATTTCCTAGGTCTTCTAAAATACTTGCTGAATAATTACTATGAACCACTGTTGGTCTCTAGCTCACTTGAGGGCACTTTATTCTGATCACTCAATGTGTGAAATTCAAGATGTGAGAGAGAGGCTGAAAGTCAGGAGCAGTCTTTCCTCTAATTTGTTATGTCCATGTGTGGAATGAATTTTGTTTTGGGCACAAATATGGAGGTGAGGTGTGACACATCACCTGCATATTGCACTCCTTACAAAATTCATTCTGCACATGGATGGTGTGTGGCAGGGGTGAGGCTGAAAGGTTTGGAGTGTGGGAGAGGCTTGGGGGGCGGGGCGCAGTGATGTGAGGGCTCTGGCTGGGGCTAGCGATGAGGGTCTCAGCATTGGAGCAGAGGGTAGGGGTGCAGGGGGTGAGGGCTCTGGGAATGAGGAGATTGGGGAGCAGGTTGCCCCAGGGAGAAAGAACTGCCCCCTCCAGCCCTCTCTCCCCACAGCAGCTCAGGGCCAGGTGAGAGGGCACCTGTCTCCTGGCCACAGCAGCTCCGGTGGGGCTGGGCTAGGTAAGGTAATAATTGGAGATATACCAATCTCCTAGAACTGGAAGGGACCTCGAAAGGTCATCGAGTCCAGCCCCCTGCCTTCACTAGCAGGACCCATTTTTGCCCCAGACCCCTAAGTGACCTCCTCAAGTATTGAACTCACAGCCCTGGGTTTAGCAGGCCAATGCTCAAACCACTGAACTATCCCTCGGGTTGGGGCAAGGGGAGGGAACAGGATTTATTTTTCCTTAGTCAAAAGGGGGAAGGGAAGGAGTTATGCTTCAGTGTTTACCTCATAAACTTAAGTCCTGTCTAATCTGCAAGACGCTCTGGGAAGAAGACACCATGTCATGTGGTGACATCTCAAGAGCAGAGGGTGTGAGAACTGCAGCAACAGAGATGGCAGGGGGGTTAGAATCAGATTGTTTCAAATGCTGCATCCGTCGACTGACATTTAACAGCAACGCTTAGCTAACACAATGGAGAAAGGAATTCTCTGCTAAAGATTCAACCTGCCCCTTTGGCCAACTCCACCCCTTCCCTGACTGGAGTGTGCTCAGAACACGCCCCCCCACCACACACCCGCCACAAGCCCACAGCTGGGCACCCAGCACAAAGCAAGGGAGGGGGTTGCTTGGCTTGTTTTACTTTTTACTTTGCAAAAGGATTTTTAAAAAGCATTTTCTGCCCCTGTTCCCATGGTGAGGAAGCGGATGGTTGTGGGGAAGGGATCTGCAGTGGTGGAGTCGGGAACTTGGGGCGAGGCAGAGGAGGGGACTGTGTGAGGGGGAAGGGCAGGCGGGGTGACGGGAGGCTAAAGGGGGTCAGGTCAGGCAGCTGGGTGCGGGGTTTGGGGGGTCTGAAGGAGGCAGTTGGATGTAGGGGGGAGACTGAAAGGGCATCTGGGGAGGAGCCTGGGGGGCAGGGGAAAGTTGAGGGGGCCAATGAGGGGAAGGGGACCGGGGCAGTTGTGGGAGGAAGAAGGGGGTGATGGGGGAGTTGGGGGAGGTTGAAGGGGGCAATGGGTTGAAGGAGGCCGGGGCAGGGAGGCAGTTGGGGGGCTGCTCGTCCCCACGGGAGGGGAGGAGGAAGAGGAGCTGCTCGTCTTTCACAAGCTGTTTCCTGTTAGAACTTGCAACTTCACTGTTCCTGAGCAGGATCCTGTGATCAAAAGGGAACTAGAGAGATTCGTGGTCCTGCTTTCAGCGGGGGGGTAGGCTAGATGATCTCCTGAGGTCTCTTCCAACCCTCATTTTCTAGGATTCTGTGTTTCTATGGAGGACAGGTCCATCAATGGCTATTGGCCAGGGTGGGCAAGGATGGTGTTCCTGGGATTTTCTAGCTGCCAAAAACCAGGTCCTGTGACGCTCAGCACTGCCCCCCCTCAGTCCTGTCACGGGTGTAGCCAGTCAGGTCTCTGCAGAGCCCAGCTGAGCAATGCCTGATTGACATGGGTGTGCACAGGACAAGAGACAGAGCACAGGCTGGAAAGTGACACATCTCAGCAAAGCCCAAACGCTCCTCCTAGGGGCACGATATTCCCTGTGGGAGCTGGGGGGACACGCTGTGATGGGATCTTCTGTGCCCCCTGAACCCTCTCCAGCCTGGGCTGTCTCCCACAATGCCCTGCATGCGACCAGCAGCAACCCCTCCAGGCACTGTTATCCCGCAGCACAATGGCATGTGGAGCGGCTTGATTGCATGGATGCTCCCGGAGCCACTTGTGAATCCCACAGTGAGGCGCCAGCCAGATCCCCCCAGCTCCCAGCACTGCGCCGCAGGAATATGCTGTGGGATTAGTAATTAGTACCACTGGAAGGTGGAGCTACACCAGCCTTTGATAACTGGGCAATTTACCAGTCACTTGGTAAAGTTAAACAGGACAACAAGTTTATTGGCTACAAAACGTAGATTTTAATTGGTATTAAGTGATAGGCAAAAAGTCCGAGTTAGTTACCACAGAACTAAAACATGAGCCCGCGGTCTGAACTCTCATCCCTGATAGACCGGGCGACAACCAGACTAAGCAGTTTGTCTCCCCCTCCTGGATTTTTCAGTCCGTAGCATCCAGATTTCTCCCTTGTAATCTGGGCCAGTCCTCAGCTGGAGGCTCAAGTCTTCAGTGTCCTTGTTGCTGGCAGTGGAGGTGGGTGAAGGAGAAGGGCCAAGCCTGGGCCCTGGGTTTGGTTTTGATACCCTCCATCCATGTGCTTGGGAAGCACCATTCCAGGCATGTCGGGGGGGAGGGGGGCATTGCTGAATCTCCCAGCGAGGCTGAGCAGTTCCTTGCTGTGGCCTCATGCAGGTGACTCATTGAATGGTGGCTTCCTTGCTGGACAATGGCTGGTGATAGGTTGTTTCACACCCCGCCCGGGTGCTGGTTACCTTCCTTGGTGTTACCGCTGGGGAAGCTCATATTTGGCTGATTCCACAACTTACAGCATGTTTCCATGAAAACCAGCCAATCCTTGTAATTTCACATGCACTGATGATACACATAGCTAGGCAGAGAGAACAATGACTTTTGGCAGCTCCTAACCTTTCCCCTGATACCTTACAGGGCATGGTTTACACGGAGCATCACAATTCTATACAAGATGAGGAATATGGGGTTACTGGGCACTTACAGTAGTAGGATTTTATGTTTGCATTTTGCATAATGAAGGATAAGGGATATGTGACGGTGCTGCCCGTGGGAGCCAACTGAGGTCACTCAATTAGGTGAACTGCAACCAAAATGGGGCAGACAAACCCCAAATGCTGGTGGATATTCCAATACTTAAGTTTACCAAGCCAGCACAGAACAGCTTCTGAAGTACCTCACTGGTTACTCAGAAGTTTAAACAATGCAATTCCCTTAAGGTACCCAGTCTCAGGCCTCTATCCAGACACACATGTCAGATATGATGATGATTACTGAAAGTCTTATCTCATCATATAAAAGAAAAGGTTCTCCTGATCCCAAAGGACTAAGCCCCAGACCCAGGTCTAATGATAACTTAGATCTTACCCAGAATACAATCTTATAGCCAATTCTTATTAACTAAACTAAAATTTATTAAAAAAGAAAAGAGAGAGAGTGTTAGTTAAAAGATCAATATACATACAGACAAACTCAATTCTTGAGGTTCAGATACATAGCAGAGATGAGCTTGTAGTTGCCAAAAGTCCTTTTAGATATAGTCCATAGTCCAATGTCCATATTCAGGGTGACTCCAGTCAGTGGCTTAAGGTTTCCCCCTCTTGAAACCCAAAGCAGCTCTGAGATGAAGAAGGATCATGTCCCAGGGTTCTTATACATTTCCAGCAGCCTTTTGGCCTAAGAAAACAATAGGCTTAACTCTCCTTCTCCCAACCATCCTGGCAATTAGCACAGAGTAATTTAACCATTAAACCCTTCAGATACAGGTTACCACAACCTCCAAAGAGACACAGAGACAATCATACTATTTCACTCAAGTATCTTCCTAAATGTTACTTTTTGATCTTTGAATCAAAGCTATAGCAATAGACAAGACTTGTTTGCTTACATCACAAGACCTGAGCAAACATCTCCCCTTCTACCTCTAACAATGCAGGCCGCATTTCAAAGCTCTGTTCATTTCCAGATCTTCCTAAGCAGTCTCTAAGTTCAGCCATGGGTCGGGTCAGTCTGTGAGTTAATTAACTCTTTCTGGCCCTGTCACCTTTCAGTGAGATATTATATCACACTCATAATGTCACAGGATAATAATGTATTAAATGTATTGAAGTCTGATATGATTTGACCATATTCTGCCAGCCACCCTTTCTGAAAGCAGGAAGGAAGAGCCTCTGGCCCTCCCAGACCCGCCCTATTGTGCTTCTTTCCCCATGAATAGCGGGGCTGTGGTGGGGGCAGCAGGCACTGAGTGGGGGGCACTGACCTAATGGACATGCTAATTCATCCCCGTCCCTCCAGCTGTCACAGGGGCAGGAGCAGTGTCTTAGCCTCTCTGCATTAATTCTCACTCACACACAGCATCTCTGTGCACCTCCCTTCCTGGGACTGGCTCCAGGTGTGGGGAGGGCTTTGGGGGTTCAGACACAGGCAGGGGTTTAACACCAGAGCTGTGTGTGCCTCAGCAAGTCCCCCAGAGCCCACAGACCCTGAACACTCCTGGTAATGCTGTGAGAACTTCCTGTTCCCTCCAGTCTTCGGCCTGTGCCACGGGGACTCAGTGACCACGTTCCCATCTGTTCATATCCCACAACTCCCAGCAAACCCTGGGCTCAGGTTAAACTCAAGAACCCCCTTTGTGACAAATACTGCCCCAGTCCTCAGGGCACTGTGCTCATACCTGATTTCACCCTCTGAGCAGGATTTCCCATTCCCAAACCTGCCCTGATCACCCAGCTGGAAGCAGGGGAAGAGCCGTGGGTCCTGGCTCCAGCATTTTGCCACCCCAAGCAGTGGGTGTGGGGGGGAAGCCGTGATCGGTGGCACTTCTGTGGCAGCTCTACCACCACCGCTGGAGTCAGTGACACTGACACAGAAACTATCTGGCAAATGAAGGGGAAATCTGAAAATCCCCCAAATGTGCTATAAGCCCCTTCAGTGATTGCGTTGTTTTCCTCTTTGCTACTCCCTTTGTGTCCTTTCTACCCTCCCAGGCACTGACTCCTGCCTGGGTTCCCTCTCTCTCCCCAGCAGGTGAGGAGGTGACGGTGCTGCCTGTGGGAGCCAGCTGAGGTCACTCAATCAGGGTGAACTGCAACCAAAATGGGGCAGACAAACCCCAAACGCTGGTGGTTATTCCAATACTTAGATTTACCAACCAGCACAAAACAGCTTCTACAGTACCTCACTGGTCACTTAGAAGTCCAAACCACGCAGTTCCCTTAAAGTGCCCAGCCTCAGACCTCCGTCCAGACACACCTGTCAGATAGGATGATGATTCCTGAGAATCTTACTTCATCATATAAAAGAAAAGGTTCTTCCAATCCCAAAGGATCAGCCACATACCCAGGTCCAATTATAACTTAGATCTTACCCAAAATACACGCTATAGCCTATTCTTATTAACTAAGCTAAAATTTATTTAAAAAAGAAAAGAGAGAGAGTGTTGGTTAAAAGATTAATCTACAGAGAGACTTGAATTCAATTCTTGAGGTTCAGATACACAGCAGAGAAGAGCTTGTAGTTGCCAAAAGTCCCTTTAGAAATAGTCCAGAGGTTATAGTCCAATGTCCATATTCAGGGTGGCTCCAGTCAATGACTGGGGATCTCAATCCTTATGGCTTAAGGTTTCCCCCTCTTGAAACCCAAAGCAGATCTGAGATGAAGAAGGACCATGTCCCAGGCTTCTTATACATTTCCAGCAGCCTTTCGGCCTGAGAAAACAATAGGCTTAACTCCTTCTCCCAAATATCCTGGCAATTAGCACAGAGTAATTTATCCATTAAACAGTTCAGATACAGGTTAGCACAACCTTCAAAGAGACACATAGACAATCATACTATTTCTCTCAAGTATCATCATAAATGTTAATATTCCCTTTTTGATCTTTGAATTAAAACTATAGCAATAGACAAGACTTGTTTGCTGCCATCACAAGACCTGAGCAAACATCTCCCCTTCTACCTCTAACAATGCAGACTTGCATTTCAAAGCTCTAGTCATTTACATATCTTCTTAACCCGTCCTCAAGGTTCACCCATGGGTCAGGTCAGTCTATGAGTTAATTAACTCTTTCTGGCCCTGTCATCTTTCAATGAGATATTATATCACAGTCATAACGTCACAAGGAGACAATGAGTGAGAACGAGGAGGGGAATCCACAGCAGGAAGGTCTTGAGGAAGTGGAACTGCGGGGGAGGTTTCTGAGAGGAGCTGAAGGGAATTTTTCCCAGTGCTGGGAATGGAGAAGAGCCTGGAGTCATCGGCACAGGTCAGAGAGGAAGCTGGGAAACAGCCCATGGAAGAAAGTGGATGACTCCATTGAATGTGGGAGAGGAGGCAATGGTGCCCAGGAAACCACAGCCCAGCAGACAAATCACAAAGAAAAGAAACCCTAGAAATGCTTGGAGTGTGGGAAAAGTTTCAGTCGGCAGTCTGGCCTGTTTAAAGCATGGGAGAATCCACACAGGAGAGAGACCTTATGAATGCGTAAATGGTAGGAAAACCTTCAGTCAGCTCTCAGGCCTTATTTGCCACAGGAGAATCCACACAGGTGAGAGGCCATATAAGTGCCTTTATTGTGGGGAAAAGTTTCAGTGCAGCATCAGCCCTTATTGTACATCAGAGAATCCACACAGGAGAGAAACCCTCTAAATGCTCGGACTGCGGGAAAAGTTTTAGTCATAGCTCTGGCCTTCTTAGCCATGGGAAAATCCATACTGAGAGCGACCATATAAATACTTGGACTGTAGGAAAAGTTTCAGTCAGTGCTAAAGCCTACTTAAGCATAAGAGTATCCACTTTGGAGAGAAACTCTTTTTATTTTTGGTCTGTGCTAATTGTTGTAGTGAGAGCAAGCCTCACTAAGCATGGGGGAATCCACACAGGAGAGCAACCCTATCAATGCCTTGAATGAGGGAAAAGCTTCAATCAGCACTCAGGCCTTATTTGCCACAGGAGAATCCACACAGGAAGGAAACCCCATAAATACTTGGACTGTGGGAACAGTTTCAGTCAGCGCTCAAGCCTCATTAATCATGGGAGAATCCACACAAGAGAGAAACCCCATAAATGCTTGGATGAAGGGAAAAGCTTCAGTCCCAGCTCATAACTTTGTAAACATCAAAATTTCATTTGATGATCAAACCTTGCTTGACACCAGACAGTCCACACAAGAGAGAACCCATAAATGCTTGGATTGTGGGAAAAGCTTCAATAAATGCAGGAAAAGATTCAGTCTGAGCTCACACATTATTCCCCATCAGGTAATTCAGAGGAGGAGGAGCTTGAATGTGGAGGAAGCTTCATTTGGTGCTCACATGGCATCAAGCCTCAGCAGATCCACGCAGGGAAGAGCCTCTCAGATGTCCTTAGCGTGGAAAATGCTTCCTGGAGCTAACACCACACTAGACATCTGAGACTCCTCCACATAGGAGGGAAATTCTCTCAGTGCCCTGACTAGGGCTGGCCATAGTAAAACGTCCATTTCCTAATTCCCACACCAGCAGGGCATTTGGTTCCCAAGGCATCCAGTTGTCCATGTCTGGGAGCAGGTTCCAGCAGCAGCTCACCCGGAGCTGATCAGTGACCCTCTGGTTTTGCTTGGTTCAGCAAAGGCCAGGCAGAGGAGAAGTCCTGGTCAGCCCCTCCTCCCTGCCACAGCCCTGGCTGCTGAACTGCTGGGCCTTCCTGCCAACCTGCTGGGGGAAGGGAGAGAGAACCTGCTTTTGATACTACACCCCAGATTCATCGTCATGATGATGCATTTAGTACAAGATGGGTCGTGTCAGACGTTATTGGAAAAGTTCTGATTTGCTGAATATAAGACTCCTGTCTGTATGCATGTATCAGTTTGGTAGCTGAAGTTATGAATATTGACTCTGTATCTTTATTCCAAATGTATTTACACCTGGTGACAGCCACTAGGAAAGATGCTTCCAGTGTAGACAGCTGGTTGGGAAGAGCCAGCAGGGGAGACAATAGGCCTTAGGAGAATCTTATCCCCGACCTGGTGAGCCTGCTGGAGAATGCTCCAGGCAGCCTCTGAGCAATGGGCTCGGCAAGGTGGGCAAGGGCATGTGACCGACCACATGACACTGAGCTCCATTTTGGGTACCTGTGTTTCTCCACAAACTGGGCTGGGAACCAAGTTTGGAAGAACGAGTATCGCCACATGGAACAGCTCTCTAAGGCAGGAGTGACATCATCGGTTGTTGGATACTCTCCCATTGCTGAACACCTGAGAGAAGCTCCGAAAGAAAATGACTTGGTGCGGGGGTGGGGAGCCCAAGCTGGAAAGCAAGTGCAGCTTGTGCCTTCAGCGTCTGCAAGCCTGCTTGTGCCATCAGTCCGGGTGAGCAGTGGCTAAATCAGACCCAAGCTTCCTCGTCTTTAGGCTTTGTTTGCAGTTTTGTGTATTTACTAGGTAATCTGCTTTGAGCTGTTTGGTATCACTTCACTTCTGGTTTCTGTAGTTAGTAATCTTGATTCATGTTTTAATCTGAACCCGTGTGCTTTGGAGTCAAGTGTCTGGGGAAATCTGCACCCGAACCTGGGACGGAGGAGAAGGGGACAGACGGACAAACGTGCACAGAATGTTTCTGACCCTTTCCCCAGTCACCAGGTCAGTCTGTGCAGAGTCAGGTGATAATGGTGATGTCACCAGTCCTTGATATGTCCTTCACGGTGTAACCGTGGTGGCTTTGTGGGACACAACTGAGGGTGCCAAATTCAGGCCGAACTGCTGAGAAGTAGGGCAGACGCCCCGAGGCTGGTGGCTAATCCTCCCTAGGATTTACCAAACCAGCAACAAAAGCAACTTCTGCTTCACCCCACTGGCTAACAAGAAGTCATCAAAGCAGTTTCCCCAGGCATTCCAATTTCTATATCACCACCAAAACCACTGGGTTCAGAGACGAGTGATTCTTTACAACCAGTCTCATCTGAAAAACAGTTCTTCTGATCCCAAAGCTCAAACCGCACACCCAGGTCAATGTAGAACTTAGATCTTATCCCAGAATCATGCTGAGGCCAGTCCTTCAGTGTCGAAAAGTTAAAGGTTTGTTCACAATAAAAAAATAAGGTGAGAACTAAAATTGGTTAAAGGAATCAAATACATACAATAATTGCAGTGTGTGTGTGTGTGTGTGTGTGTGTGTGTCCGTCCGTCCATCCCCATTACCCCAGCCCTTTCTGCCTCTGTCCACCCACTGCCTCTGTGCTCTCTCCTTTTGTAGCAGGTCTTGGCTCCCTTACTGGTTGCAGCTGTGGGAGCCAGCATCTGTTATAGGGGCCGACGTCCTTTCTGGCCTGGGGGTGCTCGGTCCCCACCCCTCTCCCTAAGGCCCTGCCCACAGCCCTGCCTCCACTGCATCCCTTCCCCCAAGCTCCTGGCCCATTCCACCCCCTTCCCCAAGTCCTTTCTCCCACCCTGCCTTTATTTGCCCTTGCTCTACCCCCACCCCTATTCCACTCCCTTCCCCAAATTCCCGCCCCACCTCTTCCCTGCCTCCTCTCCCCAGTGCGCCCCATCCCCCCACCTCCACCTCCCTCCCAGAGCATCCTAAGTGCTGCGACACCAGGCCTGGAGCTCCAGCTGTGGTGAGAGTGGCGCGCATGCCGGGGATATGGCTGGTTACACGGGCTGCCCTACAGCTGGGTGCAATGTGGCATTGATTTAATGCATTTTGCTCTGGGGATTCATACATTCTGCAGCTGGATGGTGTGAGCTGAAATGATTTTCTTTAAGGAAGGCTGGCGCTGCTCCTGTTGGCTGGAGAATCCATGGCTGGAGCTTTGTAGCCATCAGTCACACTCCTTCGTTCTGCGGCTGGTCCATGTGGCTGGGCAGTGCAGCCAGGAGTCTATTGCAGCAGAGTGGCTCTGAGCTGAGATTCAACAGTGAATCTGGGGAGGGCCATCTGGGACCAGCCCAGGAGCTGCAGCTGCGATGGGAAAGGTGTGCTGGGCAGAGATGCTGCTGGGGAAGCAGCCGGTCACATCCGGAGCAATCGGATGCAGTATTGTCACAGAGCTTGACTCAGACAGTGATGAGATCCATTATCACGAGTGTGTAAGGCAGCTGGTTCCACAGCCGTAAACTTCCTTCTAAGCAGTCAGTCTCCCTGCTGTGTGGCTGCCTGAGGCTGGCAGCGCTGGGGATGGGCTCAGGAAGAGGATCTCACTGCTGCTGGGCTTTGCTGGTGAACATATTGCCTGAGAATTGAGTCATCAGTCAGACACACGGGACAGGCAGTTACTTTGGCCAACAGAAGTGGCGCCTGGCAGCTGTGAGGTGGATGCTGGAGAGATGAATCCTCAGCCCGTGTCCCTTGCAGCTGACTGTGCCAAGAGACACCCCAGACTGCTGAGCGGAGCAGCGGGCTGGGGAGTGGGGACACGCCCGATGCCAAGGACAAAACCCATGGGCTGGGGTGCAGTGAACGAGCCAGAAGCCGTGAGTACAAATCGTCTCCTGCTCCTGAGGCTGTCTGTGTCTGCAGGGGGAGCTTGGGGGGAAGGGGTGGCCCAGGGGCAGCAAGAAAGGGGCAGTGAAGGGGGTGGGACACACAGACAGGACAATATGTGTGTGTGAGACATAGATGGGACAGTGTGTGTGAGAGGTTGTGACACAGACAGGACAGTGTGTGTGACTGACACAGAGAGGACAATGTGTGTGTGTGTGAGAGAGAGAGAGAGAGGCTGGGAGCTGGGGCGCTCTCAGACACAGCGCACTGTCTCTTTAAGAAAGGCCCCCAGTCACACACTCCCCATTCAGAGTAGACTGGAGCAGCTCCGCCTCCGAGTTCTCCGAGCCAGGTTGTGTCCTCCCTCCTGCTCTGCAGAGATGGGGACCGGGCAGGGGACACCCTGACATCAGCACCCCCTGATATTTGGGGCTTTTCCTTATATAGATGCCTATTACCTCCCCCCCGCGGAGTTTTCACACTTGCTGTCTGGTGGCCCCACCCCTGCTCTGCACATCTAGCGGAGAGTCCCAGCCAGGAGCGGGATGGAGAAACATTGGCGGGGGGCACCTGCCGCCTCTGCAGCAAGGAGGCATGTGAATCTCTCCTGTGCGGCAGGGCCCCGCCAGGCCCTGTGACATCGCCCAGGCCCCTGGGAAATTGCCCCTTTGCTCCCCCGTCGGCAAGCCTGACCCCAGCTGGGACTCACCTCCCAGGTGCTGTTGAGACCCTCCGTTGAACTAGGAGATTCTCAATGCAAGCAGGGGCTGAGTGAGCTCTCCCCGAGTCCTAGTGCTGAGCTGGGAACAGGACTTCAGGAGCCGACCTCCTCTGCATGGACACACCCACCCTGCCTCGGTGCTCAGCACGAGGGGGCTGCTTTGCCCAAATGGCCACTTTTGGCTGGTGCTGGCTCACAAGTCACTTTGTTATCGGGGGCAGGGCACTAAAGGGCTGTTATCCTGGCTGTAGGACTCAAGGGCAGCAGACGGTGCTTTGCATCGCCTGGCTGAGGGACTCACTCTCAACTGAACCGCACTCCGTGTGGTGACTTCCCAATTTCCCTGCTAGATGTAATTCATGCTTAGGCCCTTCCTCCCGTTAGCCTTAGACCCTCTTGACCTTAATCTGGCCCTGCCTGTGAAACGCGGAGAGCTGCCTGGAGATGCTCTCAGGCCCCCACCTTTAGCTGTGCTGTCTCGATTCCCATCGCAGCCAGTAGTAGCTGAAATCATCTAGGATCCTGGTTAGAGGGTTGGATCCAGGTGCAGATGCAGCAGCTCCACTGGTTAGAGGAGTGGCCAGAGCAGAGAGAGAACCCCAGAGTGGGGACACCCTAGCCCCTGTTCTAAGTGACCACAACAAGATTGGAGGTTGAACCCCCAGACACCCTGGGCCCAGCCTTACCAGGGTTACGAGGACTTTGCCACACACAGAGTAGAAGGAGAGTCCTTGAGGTCAGGGAGGCCTCTGGGTAAAGGGAGTGGGAGTGAGGACTCACATCCTAGCTGGTCCATTCCACTGGGGGTGTGTATAAGCCAGAAAATGTGCCACAATATAGGACCATGCCCCCTTTACACTTGGACCCTTTGCTTCTCCCTCTCTCTCCTCTGCTGTCTCTGCTCCCTTGGCTTTCCCAGCACCTGGCCCCACAGTGCTTGTGGTCAGCTGGAGACGGGGCTTCCTGGCCTGCTCCTCTCCTGATTCCAAAGGACTTGGCAGGAGAAAGGGTTTTTCCAGGAAATTGCCACCGCTTCTGGGAATCTGTGTGGTTCTGAAACCATTGAGCTCGTGGCGCACGAGGCAGTGGAAGGGGTGAGTGGCCAGACAAGGACTCAGACCATAGACTCGCAGAGTAGGAGCCTGGTGTGCTACAGGCTGAGCTAGCCAGGCTTGTTGAAAGCCTTTACACCTCCCCCACAAGGGCAAGGAGGCAGGAAGGCAAAAGAGAGACCAAAAAAATAAGTCCCCAGTTCCCTTCCTCTTTTTCTCCAAGGCCCCTGCCTACCAGCAGGATTCCTTTTCCTCGACCTCCCTCCTGTGCCACGGGGCCACTAAATCGCACCTGTACAGCCTGCTGCACCCCAATCCCCCATGCTTAAGCCTCCCTGACAAAGTCCTGCACCTTGCCATTCCTGACGTGCCAGAGAAATGGGCGGCTGCCCGGCTCACGTGCAGAGCAGTTTCCCTCTTCCAAGTGTGCGCCTGTCCCGCCGCTTGAGGGGGCTTGCTAAATAGCACCTTTGGAGCCTGTGTGTTTCTCTGCTTCCCGCCAGCTGGGGAAAAGCCCCTTGGGGTAAAATCTCCTGCCCCACTGCCAAAATGAGCAACCTTGGAGCGGGAACGGTAAGAGGCCCCAGCCGCGGGGCAGGCCCTGCTTTCCTACTGTCTTCTGCTGTTGGCCACAGAGCATCAGCAGCTGCCCCCATGCTGGTCTGCGGGTGCCTTTCAGTGGGTGTCTGGTGTGCCAGGGAGCAGGCTGGCTGGTGTCTTTGTGGCTGTCTGCAGCCCACACGCGGGCATGGTCCTCCCCTCCTCTTGCCCCACCCTCGGTCGCTCTGTGGCTTTTAAGCTTCCCTTGGAGCTGTCAGCACCAGCTGCCTCTGCTCGAGGGGCCCAGAGGAGGAAGTTGTGCTGGGCTCCAGCCTGGGGCTCTTCCTCCTCCTGCCTGTCCCTGGCTATCAAGCCTGGGCCTGGCCCTCCTTTCGTTACGCGCCCTGTGGGCAAGAGCCAAAGTGCGGCAGCAAGTGCAAGGGCCAAACCCGTGGGCATCTGGTGAAGCTGCAAGAATTGCAGCCCTCAGGTCACCCCACAGGACGGCAGCATCTCTAGCCAGGGTGTCAAGTTCTAGGGCCCGGCCCATTGCGGCCATTGCGCTGCCAAGCCGGCCAGACCGAGGCCTGGCTCCAGTGGGAGCAACTCACCGGCAGGAGGGGAAAGAGTTGCTCGTGCACAACTCCAGAGAAAGAAGCAGAGATTCCAGGGCTTGGCCACAAGCCAACAGGGCACCAGGTGGTCCCACGGAGAGTTGAACTGAGCTGGTAGGAGTCAGACTCCTGCATGAGCCCATCACACCCTGGGAGGGTGGGCAGGAGCTGTGAGCCCGGCGGGTGTGTCCGGTGCAGGGCATTTGGAGTCTGGGGGCTGCTGCACAAACCAGCTGCCGGGGGGGCCGGTGGGTGCCTAGGCTGCTGCTGCTGCCCCAGCCGGGTCTGTATGGGGGAGAGATCTGCATTAGCCCCCTTTGTGCCCAGCTCTGCGGGGCGGGAGGGTTCGACTCTTGCGGTGGCTGGAGCCAGCCCTGAGCCGGAGCCTGCCGGTGAGGGGAGAGACCTGGGGAAAGGGCTGGGGCTGAGCAGGAAAGTGAGTCTGAGCTTCAGCTCACAGCCCCAGATCTGCCGCTGAGGCCAAAGCAGAGGGTTCTTTTGGGTCAGTTCTTGGGTAACCTGCATTGAGCTGTGCGCTCATTGCTTACAATCACTTCAAGCCTCTTTGCGTAGTTACTAACTGTGTGTTCTATTTCCCCCTAAAACTCTGTGTTTTGCTAGATGTGCTTGGGGCACCTGCTCAGGACCAGAGACTGGTGCATGATCCTCTCCACTTGGAGGGAGGGACAGACTGGGGAATAAACTGATACCATCAGGCTTTTGGCCAGGGCAAGACGCTGCAGCACTAGGGACCTAGGCTGGGGAGAAGCTTCCTAGTCCCTGCAGCTGGGTGTGTCCCTGCCTGTGAAAAGGTTTGTGTGAGTGCAGGGCCGGGAGCGATCCGCATCTTCTCCCAGCAGCTGTGTGAGAGGGAACCCAGGCTGGGGAGACAGACAGCTCAGTGGTACCCCAGCTCCAGGTTGCACCCCGGGGGTCCCCTCACTATAACAAATAAATTAGTGCCTCTCTCCCCAAACTAGTTCTAGAAGCACAAAAACACCATGGAGACCAGGCCTTTACATGTTAGGGACCATCAGAGTTAAGGTGACGTGTACAAACTTTGTGCAGTGCTGTTGTGCATGCCTGTTATGATACAGACTCACAAGTGTGGCCTTGGGGTGAATTCCCTGCCCCCCACAGCATCAATTTCCTCCAGACTACCAAGGGAAGTGGTGCTTTCTCCATCCCTTGAGGAGGTGCCTTTCTGGAGTCTGCTTTGGTCCAAAACTCACTACTGCACCATACAGGAGGCCTGTGATGTGCAGAGGGGTCAGATGAGATGCTCTAACCGTCTCTTCTGGCCTTAGTCTCCAAATCTCTGCAAAACTGAGTGTGGCACATTGAGAGCCTCTGAGGTTTCCATGTGCTGCCTGCTTGATCCCCAGCACTAACCCTGAGTGCGTGGGGGTGTCACAGGGAGAGCAGCTCAAACATGCAAAGGGGCTGGCCAGGGCAGGACATTAGCCCTGCAGGGCAGGGGTGGGTGTGGCGGTGACATCACAAGGGCCTTTTGCAGCACCTCAGCTGATTGGTCAAAGGAGGTTGGGAGGCGGTGACCTCACAGAGCGTCCATGACAACGGCCAGGTAGGACAGGCTGCAGGGCTGGGGCGATCTCCGAGACCCCCGGGGCTTTGCTGCAGAGAGTCTCCTTCTGTAGGTCTCTCCTTGAGGACTGAGAGAGGATTCTGGGTCAGGCCTGTGATCACGAGGAGGAGCCTCCTTGGGGTTTTCCCCTTTCCCACGGCTAATTGAGCGAGAAGACAGACGTCCCTGTGGAGCAGGTAAGAGCCCCAGAGACGTTTGGTACCTGGGCAGCCTGACCCACCTGGTGCTGGCCAAATTCAAGGCGTGGAAAACACTAGGTTAAGGTGGGAGAAATTTTTTACCACCTAGGCCTTTGTCCATTCGAGTCAGGGGGACATTGGGGTTCATCATTTTGGTTTCCTTTTCCTACTTCCTCCCTCGACTGGCGAGGAGGGGGCTGCTCTTTAGCCCTCGTGGAGGGAGGCCGTCCCAAAGAGATGGGACAGGAAGACTGCTCTGAGAGCGATCCTCACTGGTGACCTGAGCCATCCGTGGGCCATCTGGGGAACCCTCAGCCTCCGCCAGAGTCTCAATGCTGATTGGCTGAGCAGGGGATCTAGTGACAGGGAGGAGACTCAGGACTTTGTTGTTCTCTTTTAAGGCCCAGCAATAAGCCAGAACCAATCATCTGCTTGGTGAATTGTTCTCCTTCCTTCTCGCCATTGGCTGTCTCTGAGCCGTTCCTGGTTCTCTCGGATGGTCTAGTGCTTCTACAACACGTGCTGAATAATCTGTGTGAATGGTGGTTGGTCTGTAGCTCATTCGAGGTCACTTTGTTCTGATCATTCAGTGCGTGAAACTCCAGACTGATGGTTAGTTTGACAGTCAGGACTCCCGGGTCCTGTTCCCAACTCTGTGCCGACAGGCTCTGGGATGTAAGACAAGGCCCTTCGCCTTTCTCAGCCTTCGCTTTCTTCCTCTGTCGGTTAGGGATAACAAGCCTCTCACACCTGCCTCCTGGTGGGGGAAGGCTGGGGAGCTGTGGGGACCTGACTGAGAGGTCACTAGTAGCAATGTAGCACAGGAGGTGTCCTATCGGGTTGAGTCATTGCAGATGATGATGTAGTGCAGCAGACCCCCGTTTTCCCAACCTTGCATTATGCAGCTTTCCATGTTAACTGAACCACCAGTGCCCACAGGTGCCGCAGCCGGCGATTTGTCCTGTGGCCACTAGATGGTGCTGCAGCCTCGCACTGTCCTGTTCCCCTGGGTATCTGAATGTTTGATAGGGTGACCTGGCCCCACCCGGCCCCGGTTAGATGCGGTCAGTGGGGTCTGCTGTGTAAGTGCTGAAAGAGTCAATTTTACTGGTATTTTATTATCTTTAAATCATTAAGGGGAGCAACTACGTACCCTGACTGAAGCATCTTATCTCGTTTCTAAATCATTGTCTCCTCTTTGTGTGCGAAGAGACAGTTTAAGGGGACGCCACAAACGGGAGATGCTTTTGGTTTGGAAAACAAAACATTTTTGCAAAGAATTTTCATCCAAATTGATTCATGATTCCACAAACCAAACTTGTTTAATGTTCATGGATTTTCTAACAGAAAACTGTCGATGAAAATCCGCCCTCCCCACCTCCAATTGCTGGGCTCTGTCCCTCCCCCAGGGGGCTTGTTGTCTGCTGATGACAGCGAGAGTGAGAGCTGTTGGCTTTTCTCTCTAGCTCTGCCATGGCTTTGCTGTGTGACCTGGGGTAGGTCATTTCTCTCTCTGTACCTCAGCATCCCCATCTGTGCAATGGGACGAGAGACACGTCTGTAATGCCTGGCAGAAGTGAGGCTGGGAGAGAGAACGGGCATTAAAGCACTTTGGGAGGAGAAAGGGTTGTATCGTGGTGTTGAGCACCAAGGCATTCTGACATTTGTGAAAATGTCTCATCTAGAGAAACAAGAAATGGTCGGGGACAAAGCCTGTGAGAGGATGTGACTCAGAGAAGCCAGGGTATGTGTTTGGGGTCTCACCAGTGCTTCCCACCTGTGAGTGCTTCCCTGTCATCGTAGCTTGGCCTGGGAACAGGAGAAACAGCAAACCAGATGGCGGAGTGAGTGAGTGGGATGAAGTGACAGTGCCACGGGGCAGTGAGGATGAGGTAACAAGCCTCTGCTGCCCAACATAGACCAGAAGGGAAGGGATTTCCCTACAGTCCTCACCTGCCCTGGCTCTGAGCAGGATTAGCGGCCTAAAACCCACAACTGCCAGAAGCCGTCCAGACCACAGCTGAGACCTGTGGCACTCTCAGCTCTATCGAAATTGTAATAAACTATTCAGCTGTAAAGACCCGGGACTAGAACCTGCTGGCCAATACTCCTGCAGTGCCAGCTGCACCAGGGAGCACTGGGGAGAGTAGGCACTACAGGAAGTACCACCCAGGAGACCCAGAGTGACAGTACCCTGCAGGCCTCTGATTGGCCAAGTGCCCCTACATAGCCCCAGGGGTTGCCTCAAGAAGTTGTCTGGGCAACCACCTGCTACTTTGCTGGACTTTGCCTTGTTTCCTGATCCCTGATGCCGATTCCTGCCTCTTGGCTCTAACCTGGTACTGCCTCTGGTCTCGGAGTCTGACCCCAACTCTTGTTCATGGAGCCTGGCCTTGTGATTTCTCTAACTCTGGCCCAATGATCCCCATCCCTGGCAGGCAGACCTCAGCCCAGCTGTGACCACTAGGCGCGACTGCCTATACACTGGTCCCTTACACCTGGGCAGGGATGGTCTCTCACTACTGTTGTGTCCAGCTCCCAGCACAATGGGGCCCCATCTTGGCTGGGCATTTAGATGCTCCCATATAACAGGACATATTAGGGAAAAGAAGCCAGTGCAGGCAAAGCTTTAAATGAGGTATGAATGGCCACTGATCACTGGGTGGGAAGTATCCCCATCTCCCAGCCACACATATCCCAGGTGAGGGTCTCTGGGGATATTCCTACAAGCAGAGCAGTCCCTGACCCCAGTGATTTCACGATTCAGTGGCCCACCCTCATTGCCTCCAGCCTTGGTGCAAGTGGCAGGACTGAATTGTGACCACATCTTTGTGCCCCCTGGGATCTGAACCATTTAAACCACACTCAGGTTATGTCTACACCCAGCTGGGAGTGAGCTTCCCAGTGCTGGCAGACAGAAGTGTTAGCTCGCCTTGAGCTCGGATGCTAAGAATAGCAGTATAACGGGGAGTCCAGGGGGTAGCTCGGGCTTCCTGCCTGAGAACAAGCCTGCCTGGACTCCTGCGGTACATACCCGGGAGCTGGCTTGAGCTGCCACCTGTGCTAGCCCAGCTCCACCGCTAGTTTTAGTGCAAGACCTCGAGCTCAGCTAGCACAGGTGGGTCTCTCTACCCCACTGGGAGCTCAGGCCCAGCCGCCTGTTACCAGGCAGGAGGTACCCAAGACCCTGTGGCAGGAAGCAGAAGGTGATTTAAACACAGTCCCTGAGTGCATCACTCAGGCTCTCTGGGCTGGGACCCACAGGAGAGGGTGGGCCTGGGTCCCCCTACCGCCCAGGGATGGACGTGGGTAGAGACAGCTGAGCTCCCTGACCAGGGGTGGCAACAAGAGTAGGAACACTGGACTTTGCCTTTGTGTTCCTGCTGTAACTTCCCTTGTTTTTTACAATGGGGCAAAAACAAAGTAAGAAACCTGTGAAGGGGGAGCAGTGGAAAAGGGGTTATGTAACCTGGCACAGACTCACCCAGCAGCACCTCCTGCTGGTCATCTCAGGGAATTAGTGTCCAGCCTCCCGAGCCCCCCCTGTCAGCCAGTGTCACGCTACCACTGGCCCCCATGTCCCTCCTAGACCCCGGGTGACCCTTTCAGTGGGTGTTGCCCCCTGGCAGTACCCCCAGTTTCTCCAGGTCTCCCCACTCAGGGGAACTCCCACTACCCCCACCTCACCTCAGTTGTAGGCTACTGCCAGTCACCAACTCACCCTCATGCACTGGGGCAGACTGCATTGTAAGCCACTCATCATAGGCAAGGTTGGGTCTGGACCTGCTGCCTCAGCCTACCCATGGGCTGCCCTCTGCAACCCCAGTACCCAGGTGGCTTTAGACTAGGCCACAGCCTGAGGTTTTCCCAGGGCTGGTGCAACCATTTAGGCGACCTAGGCAGTCACTTAGGGAGCTAGAATTTGGGGGGGGCACCATTTTTTTCATCAGCGACTGTGGCGGCCGGAACTTCGCCACCCTAGTCGCTGCCGGCATGTAGGCAGAGGGACCTGGGACAGGGGAGCGCGGGGAGGGCTGCCTGCAGCAATTAAGTGGGGGAGCACGCAGGGGAACTCCCTGTCCCAGCTCACCCCTGCCCCGTCTCCTCCCCAAGCATGCCATGGCCTTCACTTTCCCACCTCCCAGGCTGGCGGTGCCACTCAGCTTAGGTGCCACCCGCCTGGGAGGCGGGAGAAGTGAAGCAGCGACGGCGTGCTCAGGGTGCTCGTGCGTGGAGCAGGGGTGAGCTGGAGCGGGGAGGTGCCTCAGGGCAGAGGGTGGGAGCTGCCACAGGGGGCACCTCAGGGCGGAGGGGGGAGCTGCCACCAGGGGGGGCACCTCAGGGCAGAGGTGCGGGGCGCAAGGTGGAAGTTTTGCCTAGGCACGAAACATCCTTGCACCGGCCCTGGGCTTTCCAGGCCAGAGCTCCCAGCCCCTTGGCCTTCCCCAGCCCTACTCCCAGGTACCTGCTCAGCTCCCTAGCAGCCAGGCCCTTCTCCTCTACAGACAGAGAGATTATATCTGTGCCCATCCTCAAAGCCTTTTATAGGGGCCGGCTGTGGGCTGTTCGAGGCATGGCTGCCAGCTGTGCCTACTTCCCAATCAGCCTGGGAGCTGCTTGCCCCAGCCCCAGCCTCTGCTGGGCTCTTCTAAGCTCCTCAGGGCAGGAGTGGGTGACCACCCTGCTACAGGTTAGAAGAGCCCTGAGTCAAAGGCCCAAATCCCTGGGACACTTGAGCCGGCAGCACTTTGCTTGAGGCCAGACTCTTTTCAGACCCGAAAGTGAAGAGACACAAGTCAGTCCACTGGAGGACTGGAGCTACAGACAAAGGGCTTGTCTACACTGGCAAGTTACTGCACTGCAACTTTCTCACTCAGGGGGGTTAAAAACACACCACTGTCACCCCCAAGCTCAGCAAGTTACAGTGCTGCAAAGCCATGACTGTGCTTTGAACTTTTAAGTGTAGACATAGCTAAAGACTGACAGATATAAGTTCCATCCCTGAACCAGCTAAGGGAAACTGAGGCAGAGACAATTGCAGTTCTGCTGCTGCTGCATGCCAGGGTTGCTACAGCGCTAAGGTCCCTCAGTTATAGGTGCCTGTTGATACAGATGAAATTAATGGGAGTTAGGCATGGAGGCACATTTGAAAGTCTCACTAGTTGTCTATCTGCATCTTTAGGTGCCTACATATTTTTAAATTTGTGGCCTTAAATGACATGATCGTTCGATTCATTCTGCCAGTTCAAAAACATTTTGTATTTGTTTTTGTGATACTTATTCAACTGGAACACACTGGAAAAACAGATCTTTTCCTCCCAGATTTAGCCCTCTCCATCTCCAACGAGAAACCTTCTCATGTAGCCGCAGAAACAGCAGGGAAGACCAGGCTCTGCCCGCCCGACGCTGCTGGAGGAAAACACAAACAAACGTCAGAACGGTTCTTTTTTTCAGGATGGAAAATCTTCAGCATCTTGTCAGGTCTCCTGTGCCCCGAGACCCCACAAAGGTGCTCAGCCCCCAGTTATTCTCCTCTTCGGATCAGCTTCAGGAATGGCCAGTTTAAAATTACTGGACATGAGTCAGCATCTGTTTGCCATTTTCTCTCATTCTCGCAGTTGGAAATAAAATCACCTCAGGTTTTGTCACTTGTCTCAAATATTGAAAAGAAAATTATCTCCAGTTTTGCCTTTTGTCTGTGTCTGTGTTCTGCCCTATGAGATATCCTTTCACATTTCCCTTCTCTCACATTATTGAACATTTCTCTGCCCCTCCCCCCCTCAGGTTCTGCCCCGCTTCCCTAACTCTCAGATATCCCTCCCCTGACCAACTGCCAGTCACCTGCCCCCCCCCTCCTGCTGCCCCCGCCCCTGCCATGCAAAGCCCAGCTCCCCCTCCCCGACCAACTGCCAGTCACCTGCCCCTCCCTGCTGCTGCCCCGACAACTGCCATGCAAAGCCCAGCTCCCTCCCCGACCAACTGCCAGTCACCTGCCTCCCCTGCTGCTGCCCCCGAACTGCCATGCAAAGCCCAGCTCCCTCCCCGACCAACTGCCAGTCACCTGCCCTCCCCTGCTGCTGCCCCGAACTGCCATGCAAAGCCCAGCTGCCCCTCCCCGACCAACTGCCAGTCACCTGCCCTCCCCTGCTGCTGCCCCGAACTGCCATGCAAAGCCCAGCTCCCTCCCCGACCAACTGCCAGTCACCTGCCCTCCCTGCTGCTGCCCCCGAACTGCCATGCAAAGCCCAGCTGCCCCTCCCCGACCAACTGCCAGTCACCTGCCCTCCCTGCTGCTGCCCCCGAACTGCCATGCAAAGCCCAGCTGCCCTCCCCCGACCAACTGCCAGTCACCTGCCCCTCCTGCTGCTGCCCCCACAACTGCCATGCAAAGCCCAGCTCCCCTCCCCGACCAACTGCCAGTCACCTGCCCCTCCCTGCTGCTGCCCCCACAACTGCCATGCAAAGCCCAGCTCCTCCCCGACCAACTGCCAGTCACCTGCCCTCCCTGCTGCTGCCCCCTGAACTGCCATGCAAAGCCCAGCTCCCCCTCCCCGACCAACTGCCAGTCACCTGCCCTCCCTGCTGCTGCCCCCGAACTGCCATGCAAAGCCCAGCTCCCTCCCCGACCAACTGCCAGTCACCTGCCCTCCCCTGCTGCTGCCCCCGAACTGCCATGCAAAGCCCAGCTCCCTCTCCCGACCAACTGCCAGTCACCTGCCCTCCCCTGCTGCTGCCCCCGAACTGCCATGCAAAGCCCAGCTCCTCCTCCCTGACCAACTGCCAGTCACCTGCCCCTCCCCTGCTGCTGCCCCTGAACTGCCATGCAAAGCCCAGCTCCCTCCCCGACCAACTGCCAGTCACCTGCCCTCCCTGCTGCTGCCCCCGAACTGCCATGCAAAGCCCAGCTGCCCTCCCCGACCAACTGCCAGTCACCTGCCCTCCCTGCTGCTGCCCCCGAACTGCCATGCAAAGCCCAGCTCCCCTCCCCGACCAACTGCCAGTCACCTGCCCTCCCTGCTGCTGCCCCCACAACTGCCATGCAAAGCCCAGCTCCCCTCCCCGACCAACTGCCAGTCACCTGCCCTCCCCTGCTGCTGCCCCCACAACTGCCATGCAAAGCCCAGCTGCCCTCCCCGACCAACTGCCAGTCACCTGCCCTCCCCTGCTGCTGCCCCCGAACTGCCATGCAAAGCCCAGCTCCCTCCCCGACCAACTGCCAGTCACCTGCCCTCCCCGCTGCTGCCCCCCCAACTGCCATGCAAAGCCCAGCGGCCCCCTCCCCCCACCAACAGCCAGTAACCTGCCCCTCCCCTGCTGCTGCCCCCCCGAACTGCCATGCAAAGCCCAGCTGCCCCCTCCCCCGACCAAATGCCAGTCAACTGCCCTCCCCTGCTGCTGCCCCTGAACTGCCATGCAAAGCCCAGCTCCCTCCCCGACCAACTGCCAGTCACCTGCCCTCCCCGCTGCTGCCCCCACAACTGCCATGCAAAGCCCAGCTCCCCCCTCCCCGACCAACTGCCAGTCACCTGCCCCTCCCCTGCTGCTGCCCCCACAACTGCCATGCAAAGCCCAGCTGCCCCCTCCCCCGACCAACGGCCAGTCCCCGGCCCCGCCCCGGCGGCGGGCCCCCCCACGGCCCGGCAAAGCCCCGCTCCCCTCCCCGACCAACTGCCAGTCACCTGCCCTCCCCTGCTGCTGCCCCCCCAACTGCCATGCAAAGCCCAGCTCCATGTATCCCGGGCCCCTGGCCAGTACGGACTGCAGGCGGCTGAGGGACCGTCGGTGACAGGCTGGAGGCTGAGCGGCTGGGGCCAGCTGAGCGCCCGTGGGGCCATCCCTCCCTTCCCCATGCTGGGCCAGGCCCTGAGGGAACCAGCTCCAGGGAGCTTCCCAGCTGAGGCCTGGGAACAGGGAGAAAACAGCCGCTTGGTGTGGGGAGCTGGAGGGTCCCTGGTCTCTGGCTGGCGCCGCCCCCTCTCCTCCCTGGTAGCTGTCACCCGTGGAAGGGGATGGCTCCTCTCTGGCACCTGGGCTCTGGGCTCAGGAACCCCCCAGAGCTCCCTGCTCGTGGGACAGCTGCTGCTTCAGCGCCCTCCCTCCAGCCTCCCTGCTTCGGGCGGGGGTCGCCTGGCAGGGGCAGCAACGGCCTGATGCAAACTTCCAGCCCTGGCCGGGCCCCAGTAAGCATCACAGCCCCCCTTATGGTCAGGGGTTACAGCCCCCCCCACCCTGGTAACGCGGCATCGCCCCGGGCTCCCTGCTGCCCACGTCAATGGCAGGGCCTGGGGACCCAGCACGTCCCAGGTAGTGACTGAGTGTGGATGGAAAGTTCCCTTGGATTTCCCCCCTTTCTCTCTGATAACCCATCCTTGACCAACCCCGCCCCCGATTTCCCCCATTTCCCATTGAATGCCCAAATTAGATGTAAAACACCCTTCAGCTCGGCCCTGTCTCTCTCGTTACTGGCGACTGATATAAAATCTCCTCCGATTGTGTCACGTTCTGTGTAACTCTCAAATACTGATGGAAAATCCTCTGCTGCTCTGGGCTCCCCAGTCCCTGTCTGCTGCCACGTCTTGTTCTGGAGGGAAACTGCTGCCTGAGTCATTACCCCAGTGCGGGGAGGGGAGCTAAACCCCAAAGGACCAACTTTCGCCTCAGTTTTGAGCATCAGATTGTTTCCTGTACATCTCACTCATGACTGAACACAGGTCAAATCTCCGGGTTTGCGCTTTCCCACGTCCTTACCAGTTACTGACAGAAACTCCTCTCCGGTTGGGATTTTTCCTCACATGTTTTAAGTGCAGCAACTTCTCCTTTTTGGAGGGAAGCTGTTGCCCTGCGTCATTCTCCATGTCAGGGTGTTGCAGGGGACGGGGTCAACCCCAGTGACCAACTTTCCTCACGTCTCTGATTCAAATTGTTTCTCCCGTTACACCCAATAAAACCGACATGTTGCTGAAGAATGTGACTCGCCCCATAGTTAATGAACATCAGAGCCAGGAGCCTCCCCCTGGCTGCTAAGGCAGAGCTGGCCAGTCCCTGACAAGCTGTTTCACTGCCCCATATGGGGTTGAGAAGGGGGGGGTTAAGGGGCCCACCCCCACCCCAAGGGGCTGCTCTCTGCTTCACTGCCCCTGTTCGCCTGGGCAGGACCCAGTGTGGCCACAGACTCCTGCCCCGGCCCCTCACATTCCCTCCCCTCTGTCACCACAAGCTCAGGACAAATGGCCCTGGGAGGTGGGGGGTCATTTCCCCCAGTGCTCAGACAAAACCCCGGCAGGGTGGGAACGTGGGGCTGTTCTGTGCCAGCGACGGGGCACGGCTGGGTCACTGGAGGGGAAGGGACGAGCCACGTCCCCACTGAGACTGCCCGGTCCCAGTTTGCCCAGTCCCAGCTGCTGACCCTCCTCCACTGCTGCCCCCCCAACTGCCATGGGACCTTCTGGCTCCATCCCCCTCCCTGCCCCTGTTCATGCAGTGTCCCTGTCCCCCATGGCTCCCTGCTGCCTGTGTCAAAGGCAGGGCCAGGGGAATCAGCACTTTCCAGTTATTTAATTAATTTTGATTTGATTTCCCCTCAGATTTTGCCTTTTACTGTCTGATTGTTGAATATTGATGCTCCTTCCCCAAGAGATCTTGCCACACTTCTCTCCTGTTATCAAATATTCAGACTTTGCTCCATTTTCTTCCTAATGATGACAGATTGCGGTGAAATCCCTTTGGGTACCCCCCAGTCATTAGAACAACAGCAACTCCTCCCTGTTTTGGAGGGACACAACTGCCCGGGCCTTAGATTTTACATTTCTCCATCTAATTATTAAATATTAACATAAAACCTCCTCAGATTTTGCCATTGACATGGACAGTGGGGAGTGCTGGGCAATGGCATGTTAAGAGGGGGCAGGAACAGGGATAGAGTTAGAAGGTCCCTTGTTCAGCTGGGGGGGAGCAGTAGGGGAGGGGCAGGTGATTCACAGTTGGTGCTTGAGAGACCTGCGTTGGGTTCATTATTTGATAATTTGGGGGAAATGGGGCACAGTCTGCAGAGGATTTTATATCAGTATTTAATGAGCAGTTGGGAGTTTAACCTGGTCAGTCAAGGTCTGGCCAACTGCCCTGTTAGCAGCCGGGTGTTGCTGCTCCCCCATGTTCTGTTCTGTTCAGTCTGTAACCCTTCTGCCAGTTGAAGTGGGCAGCGAGAAGGGCAGGTTCAACACCTAGGGGGTTCCTTTTCAACAATGCAACCAGAACAGGCTCAAGCCCCCACCCGGGAACCTGGGGAAATTTCACTGTAACGCCTGGATGCCTCTAAGAGGCAATTCTTCCCCTCTCGCAAGCACAGAGTCCGAGGTAGAGTTTCTTTAATAAAAGTAACCTAGCAGTAATCTGAGAAAACAGTCAAGCGGTATCCATAGACATAGCACAAGCAAAACACCCTTCCCAGTGTACGCTGGGCAGTGTCTTTTGCTTCAGGTTCTTGAGTCCAACTCCAAAGTTCCTGTAGTATACCCCACCCTTAACATCCCACCTCATAGTTGTTGTCCCTGGTCAGTGCAGACCCACAGTTCAGAAGTGCACCTGTTGAGTGGCTAGGCAGCAGTTCTGCAGAAAAGGACCTAGGGTTACAGTGGATGAGAAGTTGGATATGAGTCTACAGTGTTGCCAAGAAGGCTAATGGCATTTTGGGCTGTCTAAATAGGAGCATTGCCAGCAGATCGAGGGATGTGATCATTCCTCTATTCAGCCTTACCTGTAACCAGGTTCTGAATCGAGTAGGCTTAGACGTGAGGGGGTTGTGTTTGTTTTGCTTTGGTGGGTTACTTTGTTCTGTCTGTTATTACTTGAAACCACTTAAATCCTACTTTTATACTAAATAAAATCACTTTTGTTTATTAATAAACCCAGAGTATGCGATTAATACCTGGGGTGGGGGGGGGAGGGGGCAAACAGCTGTTCATCTCTCTCTATCAGTGTTATGGAGGGTGAACAATTTACAAATATACCCTGTATAAGCATTATACAGAGTAAAACAGATTTATTTGAGGTTTGGATCCCATTGGGAGCTGGGTGTCTGGGATGCTGAAGACAGGTAACTTGCTGAGCTGTTTTCAGTGAAGTCTACAGCTTTGGGGGTGTGGACCAGACCCTGGGTCTGTGTTGGGCAGGCTAGCATGTCTGGTCACAAGATGGGGTTCTGGGGGGCCCAGGCTGGCAGGGAAAACGGGCTCAGAGATAATTTCAGCACATCAGGTGACAGTCCCAAGGGGATCTCTGTGACCCAACCCATCACAGATCCCTTTGAACTTCTTCAAAGTCTTCTAGGGCCGAGTAACCTACATAATTTTGTGTCATCTGCCAATATACATCTCACTGTTCAGCCCAGGTTCCAAAGTGTTGATAAGCATCTGCTGTACATACCATAGCAGGATGAAGAGGTCTTCTGTGTTGGTCCTGGTTCCCTAGTCGAATGCAGAACCTGACACGAGATTTCCAAGTTTCTGCAACCATTTGTAATGTCTATTGAGGATGTACCTTCTGGTCCTGTCAGATTTCAAAGGCACTTCTTGAAAAGCTGAAACAAAGAGGAAACGGGTTGGAAGCCCCATGGTGCTGATGTAACTGGTGCCTAGGAAACCTCCCCTTCAGATGGCCATTGCCACATGCTATTAGCTACCCAAGAGTCTGGGGGCACAGAAACAACAACTCAGCTACTCCCAAAATAGCCCTGGAGAGAGAGGAGCCTCCATTTTTGCATAAGTTCCTCTCCGCCGGCATACACATGCACACCCATACACACAGACAGTTGGGGCACTTGTTCTTTTGGTGGAATAGGAAATTGACAGCAGCAGAGGTGTTAAACCATCAGACATTTAGGCTGAGATCCACAAAGGGATTTAGGCTCCTAATGTCTATTGAAATCCTTTGTGGCCCTGTGCCTTCATTCCTTAAGAGTTCACAGGGAAAAGTGTTTCCCATGTGCACTCATGGGTTTTCCTATGAGCTGATAACCAATCTCGGAGTGAAGTTCCTTGGCCTGCAAAGACGCCATTACAGGAGGGCAGGTGATGAATCTTTCCCTACAGAGGGTAATCGTCATCATCATCATCACCACCACCACCCTTAATAATAACAGAAGCCCTTTTCAATTCTGTCAGGCCTTCCTTTAGAGACATTCCTGACCTTTATGACAACAGTCTCCCACACAGCTCTATTCTAGGAGCTAGAGATGGAATTCCCTGCTCCTGCACACATATTGTGGCACCTCGATGAAAGCTCGCGTGACCATCCTTCTTCCTTAAACTCTGTCCTTAGACAGAGAGGGACACATTCAAACTGTTTTCAGGTTCTGTGCTGCACCTCTGTACTTCCCACAGAGGCACTAACACACAGAGGTATTTCCTTACCTTCATACAGGCGGGAGATGCCATCTTCATTCACTGTTTCAGACAACAAATCGCAGTAATGGTGGATAGTCTTTCCTAGGCCTGCTCTAAAATACAAGGTTAGGTCAAATTTAGCCACGTTAGGTCGATTTTATAAGTAATGTGTCTACACAACCAACCCCATTCTGACCACCTAAAGGACTCTTAAAATCAACCACTGTACTCCTCCCTGATGAGGGAAGTAGCGCAAAAATCAAGCTTCCTGGGTTGAATCTGCAGTACTGTAGATTCAGTACTGTGCAATTTGATGGTATTGGCCTCCAGGAGCTATCCCAGAGTGCTCCAGTGTGACTGTTCTGGAGAGCACTTTCAACCTGATGCACTAGACAGGTACACAGGAAAAGCACCAAAACTTTTGAATTTCATTTCCTGTTTGGTCAGCATGGCGAGCTCAGCAGAACAGGTGACCATGCAGTCCCAGAATCACAAACGAGCTCCAGTGTGAAGCAAACGGGAGACACTGGATCTGATTGTTGTATGGGGAGAAGAATCTGTGCAGGCAGAACTCTGATCAAGCAGAAGAAATGTTGATATATATGCCAAAATCACACAGGGCATGGTGGAAAGAGTCCACACCAGGGGGACACAGCAGTTCCATATGAAAATTTAGGAGCTCAGGCAAGCCTACAAAAAGACAAAGGAGGCAAATGGTCACCTGGGTCAGAGCCACAGACATGCCGCTTCTATGATCAGCTGCATGCCATTCTGGGGGTCCTTACTCTACCCACCACTGTTTGTGGACACCTGCAAGGTGGCAGCCTCGTGCGACACGGAAGAGGATTTTGTGGATGAGGAAGAGGAGGAGGAGGAGAATGCCCAGCAGGCAAGTGGAGAATCCATTCTCCGCAGCAGCCAGAACCTTTTCCTCACCCTGGAGCCAATACCTCCCAGGGCGAATTGTTCCCGGACCCTGAAGGCGGAGAAGGCACCACCTAACTACACTACAGTGATTAAAAGCAACTGTGTTTAATGTTTGATTTGCCCTGAACAATTGGGATGCATTCACAGCCAGTAAAGCTATTGGAAAAGTCTTTTAACATGTCTGGGGATGGAGCGAAATCCTCCAGGAATATCTCCACGAAGCTCTCCTGGAGGTACTCTGAAAGCCTTTATGAAGGTTTCTGGGGAGGACTGCCTTATTTCGTCCTCCACGGTAGGTCACTTTACCACATCAAGCCAGTAGCAAGTAGTCTGGAATCATTGCAGCACAAAGCATGGCAGCGAATGGTCCTGGGTTTTGGTCACATTCATGCAACATTCAGTCTTTATCTTTCTGTGTCAGCCTCAGGAGAGTGATATCATTCATGGTCACCTGGTTGAAATAGGGGAATTTTGGTAAGGGAACAGTAATCCTCTGTTTGGTGATCCCCAGCACATTAGACCCCAGTCATGCTGGGCTGTTTGCACTTGGCTAAAAGGGATCATCCTGGAGAATATTCATGCAGGGGATCGGGGGGAGGGGTGTGCTGCACATTTACCCCAAAACCACAGCCCCTCCTTTTAAACAGCAAACCCAACCGGCATTGGTTGCTATGGGAAAGGAGGGTACTGCAGTTTGAAACCATTCCCACATGTCATGAACGTGGAAGAAGCCAACCCTGCGTACCCTTTGGCTTACCATGGCTGCCTGGAAACTGAATTCTGTTGCCCAGCTGTGTGTGATGTGTCACCATACCGGCAGGCACTCAATATAAAAGACAAAGTGCGACCTTGTACCTAAAACACATATGCTGTCTGCTGTGAATTGCTTGATTCACTGTGAAAGAGTCTCTCTTTTGTTCTCAGAAATGTATCTTCTTAAATTCTACTCTCCCTTTCCCCACCCTGCAGCTCCAAATGTTTCTATGCTCCCTGTATCAACTTCATCCCTGAGGTTATCGCAGATTAGAAGGCGGAAAAAAACGCACTAGTGATGACATTTTCAGAGCTCACACAGTTCTCCCGCACTGATAGGACACAGCTGAATGCATGGAGGCATTCAGTGGCAAAGGCCAGGAAAGCATACAGTGAGCGTTATCGGAACACGCAGGAGGAGATGCTGAGGCTAATGCGGGAGCAAACGGACATGATGAGGCGTCTGGTGGAGCTGCAGGACAGGCAACTAGACTTCAGAACCCTGCTGCATCCATTGCCCTCCTTGCCAAGTTCCAGATCCTCCTCACCCAGATGCCCAAGAACACAGGGGTGGGGAGGCTCCGGGCACCAAGCTGCTCAACTCCAGGGGATGGCCCAGCAACAGAAGGCTGTCATTCAAACAGCCTTGATTTATACTGTGGCTACAATAAGCACTGTGACCTTGTCCTACCCTCCTATCCCACCCGACTAGGCTACCTTTACTAGTCAGCGTTGTCAGAGATCTTTTTTTTTTTTAAATGAATAAAGAATGAATGGATTCAGAACAATAGAGACTTTATTTCCTGTGCCAGCTGTGGTCGAAGAGGGGGAGGGGGATTGGCTTACAGGGAAGCACATTCACCAAAGGAGGCAGCTTCACATCAAGGACAAACACACACAACTGTCACACCGTAGCCTGGTCAGTCATGAAACTGGTTTTCAAAGCCTCTCTGATGCATAGCATGCCTTGGTGTGCTTTTCTAATTGCCCTGGTGTCTGGCTGTTCAAAATTGGCCGCCAGGAGATTTGCCTTAACCTCCCACCCTGCCATAAACATCTCCCCCTTACTCTCACAGATATTATGGAGCACACAGCAAGCAGCAATAACAGGAATATTGCTTTCGCTGAGGTCTAACCTACCCAGCAAACAACGTCAGTGCCCCTTTAAACGTCCAAAGGCACATTCTACCACCATTCTGTACTTGCTCAGGCTACAGTTGAACTGCTCCTTACTACTGTCCAGGCTGCCTATGTACGGCTTCATGAGCCATGGGAGCAAGCGGTAGGCTGGGTCCCCAAGGATAACTATTGGCATTTCAACATCCCCAATGGTAATTTTCTGATCTGGGAAGAAAGTCCCTTCTTGCAGTTTTCTAACAGCACGGAGTTCCAAAAGATGTGAGCATCATGCACCTTCCCGACCGTCCCACGTTGATATCGGTGAAATGGCCCTTGTGACCCACTAGTGCTTGCAACACCATAGAGAAGTACCCCTTGTGGTTTATGTACTCTTGGCAAGGTGGCCTGGTGCCAAGATAGGGATACGTGTTCCTCTGTCGCCCCATCACAGTTAGGGAACCCCACTGAAGCAAAGCCATCTACTATGACCTGCACATTTCCAAGAGTCACTTCCCTTGTTAACAGAAGGTTATTGATTGCCTTGGCTACTTGGATCACAGCAGCCCCCACGGTAGTTTTACACACACACACACACACACACACACACACACACACTTTTAAGATTCTGGTGCTGTCGGAGGGAACAGAGCAAATTGATTCCCGACTGACCGGTAGCAGACAGGTGTTGCAAGCTTCCACAGGGATATCGCCACTGCTTCTCAACTGTCAGAGCAGGTCTCATCTTGGTATTCCTGCACTTCAGGGTGGAAAAGCAACTCACAAAGTTCCATGAAAGTGGCCTTACACATGCGAAAGTTTCGCAGCCAATGGGAATCATCCCATACCTGCAACACTATGCAGTCCAAGCAGTCTGTGCTTGTTTGCAAGACCTAGAATCGGTGTTCCACTGTATCAATATGCCCCAATGCCGCCATGATATCCCAATCGCCACATCCTGTGCTTTCAGGAACATCTGTGTCCATGTCCTCCTCACAATCTTCCTTATGCTGGTGGCTCCTAGCTAGGCTCTGCACATACTGCAGGATAATGCGCGAGGTGGTTACAATGCTCACAAAGCCGTGTGCAGTGGAGCGGGCTCCATGGTATCTGCCATGGCATCTGCACAGATAACCCAGGAAAAAAGGTGCGAAATGATTGTTTGCTGTTGCTTTCAAAGAGGGAGGGAGGGGAGACTGACAGCATGTACCCAAAACCACACACAACGATGTTTTTGCCTCATCAGGCATTGGGAGCTTAACGCAGAATTCCAATGGGCAGCGGGACTGTGGGATAGCAACCTCTGTGCACCACTCCATGAGTCAATACTAGCCAGGGTACTGAGGACGCACTGCACCAACCTAATGCGCTTTAGTGGGGACAAGCATGATTGACTGTATAAAATTGGTTGCTAAAGCTCAACTTCTATAAAATCCACTGAATTTCGTAGTGCAGACACGCCCTAGACATACCATGGATCTCATTACTTTTCAAATCCTTCGCTGAAAACTGCTAAAGATGCAGCCATTGCCCCAAGACAGCCCTTGGGAAATTAAATACATTCCTTACATCTGTTCACAAAGCACATTAGATAAAACATCAGGGGCCCAGAAGATACTGAGAGGCTGATTTCCAAAGAAGATTGAATTACATCATGCTGGCTTCCTAGGTGCAGCCAAAATGTAGTTGTGGGCAGGGGACATTGGTGCAGTCATACAGCTAAGTTGCTCCCTTCACACACGCACACACAGTGTTAAGATTCTGGTGCTGTCGGAGGGAACAGAGCAGCAGTCTAGAAAAGGGCTTTGAAGGAAACAAGTCAAAAGCTCAAGTGAAGTTGCTCTGATTACCAATGAACAGGGCTGCAGAATGTCTGATTGTTGTCTGTGAGCTTTCCAGGTACTCTAAGGCGTGGAACAGGAATTTGGGGATGTGGCTCTGTCATAGGTCTCACCCCCACTTGGAGCTGTTGGGATCCAATGTGGGGACCTGCATGTATCCCCCCACCCTAAAATCCTAGGGTAGGTCTCCTTCTCGCTGCCACCAGTCAGGTTAAAGTGTCTGACACACTGCCTGTCCCCCAAGCTTCCCCTGGGGAACCCAGATTCAAACCCCTTGAATCTCACCAGAGAGAGAGAAACAGCCAGTTCCCCTCCCCCCTTCCCCCTCTCCAGCCTGCTCCGGAGAGAGAGATACCTTGATCCAAACTCCTTGAATCTACACACAGGGAAGCAGCCCACATCCCCCCACCCACTCTCCTAGCCACTCTGGAGAGAGACACACCGATTCAACTTTGTGAATCACCCTTAGGAGGAACTCACTCTTCCCCCCTCCCCTTCCCTTGAATCTCCACAAGAGGAGGAATTAACCAAGTTTTAAAAAGAAAAGACTTTATTAAAAAATAAAAAGAAAGTAACTTGTCTCTGTAATCCAAGATAGAACAATACAGGTTCTAAACTTATCAATCTCTGGAGAGAATTCCTCCCACCTTTCTCAGTAAAAGCAATATCAGCAAACAGGAATAAAGAATTTCCTTTAGCAAACACACAATTGCAAATGTAGAAATCAAATTATAAGACTAATTCGCCTTTCTAATTAATACTCACTATTAAATAGTAGAAACTACTCCAGGAGAACTTGAGACATGACTGACCTCTCTTAGATCCAAAGAGAGCTCTAACAAAGAACACAGACAAAGGCTTCCCTCCACAGAGATTTGAAAAAAATCTTGTCTCTGATTGGTCCTCTGGTCAGGTGGTCATCAGGTACTGCATGTTAACCCTTTACAGGTAAAAGGGACCTTAACCCTTAACTATCTGTTTATGACAGGCTCTTGTTCTGCATCTAGGAAGAAAGAAGGAAGAAATGCACAATATACAAATGACATGTTCTCCCACAGCGACTAGTCCAGGGAAGCCAAAGCATAGAGCCAGGGCATGGCAACAGCCAGTATGAGCCCATGCACCACAGTAGCACCTCTCTGGAGTTACTATTGTGTTCTCCAGAACCTCAGCTTTCATTTTCAAAAACAAAAGTTTGCAGGTCTGACAGTTGTGGAGAAAAATTTAAAAATGTGAAGAGATTGTAACTCCTGCAGAAATGAACCAGCAGAGAACCTGGAATAGAGTCCTGCCACCCAACCGAAGCAGATGGGACCTGGCTACAGGGGTCAGCTCCAGGTGGAAAACAACCGGACCCTCTCAGGCTTGGGTCAGGGCCAGCTGCAGAGGGAGCGAAGGAGTCACAGCGTTTCTAACTCCACAGCGCCTGCAGTGCAGCGGGGCCGCAGACAGCAGCAGCGGGTACACAGCCGATGTGCCGACCGCACAGGCAACGGAGCAGAGTCCGCACAGGCAGGACACAGAGGCAGGAGAAAAATTTAAAAAATGTGAAGAGATTGTAACTCCTGCAGAAATGAACCAGCAGAGAACCTGGAATAGAGTCCTGCCACCCAACCGAAGCAGATGGGACCTGGCTACAGGGGTCAGCTCCAGGTGGGAAAACAGGCTTGGGTCAGGGCCAGCTGCAGAGGGAGTGAAGGAGTCACAGAGTTTCTAACTCCACAGCAAGGCTTGTGTGGGGATCTCACTCTCATTTCTGAGCTATTCGATAGACATCGGCTTCCTTGGTCCCCCGGACAATCCATGCCTCTCACTTTTTCTGGCTGAAGCACACACTGCCAAGGCCCCGTAGACTGAGCCTGCGTATGATGGGATTTGTGTCTTTGATCTACTCCATGAACTGCGCCCGGAGGTCTGATTTTGTCACTGTCGTGGCAATAGAAGCACTCTGAAGAAACTGAAAAGAGCCAAATCAAGATCTGGATGAGGAGCAGAGATCTTACTGTGGAGTCTGTTCCTGACACTCATCTTTACCAAATGGCCACTTACTCCCATACAAAGTCTCTGGTGTGTAGGGAGCCAGGTGCTGCTCTTTCAGTTGGTTCAGAACTTAGACTAATACACAAGTCACAAATAAACCCCCAGGGAAAGGGGAATCTCCAGGCCCCACTGAGTGCCATGGAGCGACCCCTGGGGCAGAAGAAAAGCAGAACCCCAGGAAAAGGTGAGGAGAGAAGCATGGCCTTGGGGCACCGGAGAAACATCTCCTCTTGTCACATGATCCCACCTAGGCACATCCAGCCAGGAGCGATCTCACCCTGTCTCTCCTCCCTCTCTGTGCCATGCCCCACCACCATCCATGTGCGGAGAGGAGCTAGCTGGCTGGAAGGCTGCTGAGCTGCTGACAATGTGCCCAGAGCTTACTGGCCTGAGCTGCTCTCCAGAAAGCCCACTTGTGCCTGTCAACTAATGAATCTCACCTCAGTGCAGAAAGTCATGGCGATATTTCTCTGCTCCTCCTCCTTCTCACTCTGGACAATGCTGACGGCCTCTCTGAAAGCTGCAGGAGCTGAGGGTTCTCAAACTCGATCATGGCTCTGGAACATAGAGCAGAAAGTCCCTTGTGGTTATCAAAGGGGAGAGAGAGTTCCTCTCTAGTTGCTGGGCTGAGATGGCAGCCTGGAACAGAGGAATATTTCACATGGAAATCCCATTCCCAATGAAGAGGAACCTTTGGGCTCCTACCTTGCAATCACGCCAACACCCTGCGAGTAGTAATTGCGGAGGCTATCATGTCTCAACTCTGCTGTAACTGGATGCCAGCAAATTCCTTCCAGTCTCCAGGCATGGAAAAAAGAGTCTTCACAGCCTCCACCGATGTGCTAAAGACAAAAAATACCAGTGTCAGGTAAAGAGATCAGCCCCAAGCATGGCAAATCTGCACATGCCCTGGCACACACAGTATGGACAGCAGGAGCTAGCCTCCCAAGGATAGATCTAGTGTGATATCATGGTGCTTCCCTGCCCAATGGGCCCTGTCGACACTGCAGTTCCATTGAGTTTGTAACCAGTTAGTGACACTGTAGCTTCTGAAGATGGTTGATGTCATCACTCAATGCGGTTGAATACTTGATTCTTTACTGTGACAGGTAACAGGACTCAAGCAGGCATGTGGGGCCAGATCCTTAGTTGGCATAAGCGAGCAAAGCTGTGTCAGTTTACACCACCTGAGGTGTCTTCTGGCGCTCTCTTTTTCCCATGTAGATGGAGGCCCCTAACTGTGCCCACAGAACCAGTTGAACTGGTCCCTCTTCCTCCTGTTTACCTGTGACACTGACATCCTGCGGTGCCTGGTCCCATGTGCTGCTGGTGTGGCTCTGTCCACGTTCTGGGACAGAGGCCCACAGATTTGCTCAGGGGTCCTTGGCAAGTGCAGATCCATCACATACTGCACTTGCCTGATGCAGAGGATGAGCATCTAGGGATACATTTCCAGGATGGCTTCTCGGTATCCCCATAGGAAAAGGACCTCGTAAATGGTCCTCATTGCCTGGAGGGGGGGAAGAATTTCACTCAACTATCCCAGTCTGCCATCTGCCCCCATTGCCACTCGCTATTGTCCTTTGTCATGTCTCAATTCCTCTCCAGTGTATTACAAAATAAGATTGGCTCCTCAGAGCGGAGGAGACATATGAAGGCTCCTGAACCTTCACCCACTCCTGGAAGCAGGATGGAGCCCTGTGGAAAGATCAGAAGAGTTTGGATGATGTTATTCCCCGTTCTTTCTCTTAATGCTGCAGACTCTGTGCTTTGGCTTTCCAGCCATGACTGGACAGGCTGAAACCATCCAGAGTAGATCCGTTCTCATAGGCCCAGTATTTCTGGCCCAGTCAAAAGTGGTGGACATCTCATGATCCCGTGCTGGGAAGATTTCTAGGCAAAATTTACAGAGACAGAAACCTGGATACTTCCAAGACACACCCCAACTGCACCTGCTCACTAAAGGGCCACCTAGAGCTGAAGGCAACTGAGCCAGGGTACCAGCAGAGAAACCACTTAAGATCTGGTTTCAGAGTGGTAGCAAAAACGTTTTGTATCAGCAAAGACAAGGAGTCCTTGTGGCACCTTAGAAACTAACACATTTATTTCGGAATAAGCTTCCGTGTGCTAAAAATCTAATGTCCCCCTGCTGATACTCACACTTTCTTGTCAACTGTTTTAAATGGGCCACCTTGTTTACACTGGCTTCATTAGCACTACAAAAATGCTTTCCACTTCTTCTGGTGGATGCTTCCACCCTTGTTGAGATTAGCCCACTTCCACCTTAATTGAATTGGCTGGTTAGCACTGACCCCCCGCACTTGGTAAGGCAACTCCCATCTTTTCATACGCTGTGTATTTATACCTCCCTACTGTCTGTTACACTCCATGCATCTGATGAAAGCATGCACGAAAGCTTATGCCCATATAAATTTGTTAGTCTCTAAGGTGACACAAGGACTCCTCGTTGTTTTTGTATTCTGTGTTGTAATTGAAATCAATATATTTGAAAGTATAAAAAAATTCAAAAGTATTGATAATACATGTAACCTGGTATTCTATTATTGTTTAACAGTGCGATCAAAAGGCCATTAATTGACAGCCCTAGTTATTGGCTTTGGATGGAGCCCAACGGGAAATCAGTAGAAATTCTTTCCCAAACACTCACCCACTGTCCTTCTGAGCTCAGAGCTGCCAAGGGGCCGGATGACATCCAGCGCCCGTGAATACTGGCTGAATGCCCTCACATGGATAAGGAGAGTCCTTTATCCCCGTTTGTGACAATAGAGACCAACCCCTGCTGGCTGACAGGGCACATGCAGCAGATCTGGGCGGTGTTGGCAAGGAGCGGCACTGCAGTGCCGGTCCTTGAGACGTTCTCTGCTTAGGAGAGTGCACGGTGTGAGCTCTCACCGTGCAACCCCCACGCTGCAGTAGTTACTTTCTGCAATCACAGCCCTGATGGAATCACATGGCACAGCCCTGGAGGGGGAAATGCCCAAGAAACCCACCACAGGAGCATTTAACCTCAGAAAGGAACTGCCCAGACGTGAGCAGGCTCGTTAAATGGAAATTAAAAGCAACATGCCAGGGTGAAATGCCAGCCAAGCGCACGGAGATTGTTTAAAAACACTGTACTAGAGGCTCACACTAAATGTACACCGCAAACAAAAAACAAACCTGTGCAAGGATAAAAATGCCCCATGGCTAAACAGCTGAGTAAAAGAGGCACTTAGAGGCCAAAAGGCACCTTTCAATATTGACACCCGACTGTGCAGCCCGGGGGTTCTCCCCCAGGAGTTCTCCTGCTCCTTCGTTGTCACCGCAGGCAAGAGTCTGGCAGTGGGAATGGAGAGGGGGTGTCTGCAGGCAGAGCCTTCCATGGCTACCTGAATGGGAGCCTGGCAGGCTTGTGCCCGTGATGGTGAAGGGCCCAGATTCAATCCCCATCCGTGCCCATGGTGTCTCCGTGTGGCCATGGGTTCCCTTACCCATCACCGCAGGCTGTTCAGTAGGTGGAGGAGAACCTGGCCATGGAAGAGGCAGCGTCTCTGGACTGAGCAGCACCGGAGCTGGGGGAGCCAGGCAGGAGCTTCTGGTACGGGAGGTTTCACGTGCGGTCCATGGAGCTGAGAGGACAGAGCTGGGCCCAGAGTCCTGGGGCAGCTCTCAGTTAGTTCCTGTAAGACCCAAAGGAGAATGTCAGATTCAGGCCCTACTGACCCCTGGGCACTTCCCAGAGAGGCTGCCCAGACACAGCCAGCAGGATCCTCTGGCAACACAGCTGGGCCCTGTCCTCCTGATTCCTTCCTTCCTTCCCACTTGGCCCAGCCTCTCACAGCTGCCCCTACCTTTCTACCGCCAGCCTCGCCTTACCCCCAATCCCACGATTCCCACCTACCCCCAGCGCCACGCCCAGAATTTCCCTTGGCTGCTGCCCAGTCCTCAGCCCCAGGAATCCCTGCTCTTGCTGTCCTCTCCAGTGCCACCGATCTGCTTCCCTGCCAAGGGAGCCCTCCTGTCCAAGGTCTCCTGCCCTCCCGCCAGGTCCCCACAGCCGTCTCTCACTCACTGCTGTCTTCTCCGCCAGGGCCGCTGTGGAGCAGGGTCATTCCAGGCTGTCCAGCCACCCTTCTGTGCGGTGAAGCACATCGGAGCGGGGGGGGGGGAGACGATGGTTCATAGAGTTTCATAGAGCTTAAGGCCAGAAGGTACCATTGGATCATCTCATCTGATCTCCTGAATGTTCCAGGCCATTAAATTTCACCCACCTACAATTTGAGTCTCTCACTGTAGGTCATTTTCTCCAGCTCTCAGATCATTTGTGTGACTCTTTCTGCACCCTCTCCAATTTAACACCATCCTTTAAAAACACAGACACCAGAACTGGACGTCACCATTCCATTATCTCTCTCACCAATGCTATAGAGAGAGGTAAGATCCCCTCCTTGCTCCTACTCATTACTTCCCTATTTATGCATCTGGGCAAGGGGGACCTGGCCATGGAGGTGGAGGAGGACTTGGCTTTGCCCTCCTCATCCTCTTCCTCATCCAAGTCATCCTCTTCCGCTTTCTTCTCCATGACGACATGCTCCATTCCCATGGCCCGGTCCTCCCCCTCCTCCACTTCCTCCTCTATGGTCAGGTCCTCCCTGGACAGGTTCTCCTCCTCCTTTTCCTCCTTCTCGTCCTCCTCTCTGGCCAGGTCCTCTTGCTCCTCCTCCTCCAGGGCTAGGTCCATCTCCTTCTCTTCTTCATCCCCCTGCATTGGCACATCCTCGTCCTCCTCTGTTCCTGGGTCCTCCTAGTCTATAGCCAGGTCCTCTACCTCCTCTTCCGCCTCTTCTTCCCCCTGCATGGCCACATCCTCCTCCTTCTCCTCTGTGACCAGGTCCTCTTCCTCCTGCTCATTCTCCGCCAAGTCCTAATCCTCCTCCACTTCCTTTCCTCCATAGCCAGTACCTCTTCTTCCTTCTCTCTCTTCTTCTTCTGAATGGCCACATCCTCGTCCTCCTCCATTGCCAGGTCCTCTTCCTTCTCCTCCTGCTAATTCAGGTCCTCCTTTCCCTCCTCTGTAGCCAGGTCCTCCTCCTCTCCACCTGCTCCATGGCCAGGTGCTCCACTACTGTGGCCAGGTCCTCCTCCTCTTCCTCCACAGGCAGGTGCTCCTCTTGCTGCTCCATGGCCAGGTCCTTCTCTTCTTCCTTTTGCTCCATGATCAGGTGTTCCTCCACCAGGGCCACGTCCTTCCTTTACCTTCTTCTTCCTCTTCTTTTACCTTCTTCTTCCTCCTCCGTCTCTGTGGTCAAGTCCTCTTCCTCTTCTGTGGAGAGGTGCTTGACCTCCTCCTCTTCTGCAGACACGTTCTCCTCCTCCTCCTCCTCCTCTTCTTCCTCTTCTGCAGACAAGTTCTCATCCTCCTCCTTTTCCTCCTCTACGGATATGTCCGCCTCGTCCTTTTCCTCTGTGGTCAAGTCCTCCTCCTCTTTTATGGCTAGGTCCTCCACCTCCTCCTCTTTTTCTGTGATCAGGACTTGCTCTTCCTGCTTCTCCTCCTCCTCTGTCTCTAGCTCTTCCTCCTCTTCCTCTCCTTCTGCGGCTGGGTCTTCATTCTCCTCAGCCTTCTCCTCAGGGGCAAGGTCCTTCTCTGACTGGTCGGTGGGGGGTCTCTGCATCAGAGAGACAAGGGCAGAGGGTGACTCTTGCTGGGAAGGGGGGAAGAGGAAGGACAGGGGTGTAAAGGGATGGGGAGAGAAGATTTAATGTTTTCCCCTCCCATGTTAGCATCCAAAGGCAGAGAGATCCCCACACTGCCCCTCCCACAGACCCCAGGCCCCATAGCAGACAAGTCCGGACACTGTCCCTCTCACAGACCTCTCAGCCCCAGGGCCCCATGGCAGAGAGATCATAGAATCATAGAATCTCAGGGTTGGAAGGGACCTCAGGAGGTATCTAGTCCAACCCCCTGCTCAAAGCAGGACCAAACCCAACTAAATCATCCCAACCAGGGCTTTGTCAAGCCTGACCTTAAAAACCTCTAAGGAAGGAGATTCCACCACCTCCCTAGGTAACCCATTCCAGTTCTTCACCACTCTACTAGTGAAAAAGTTTTTCCTAATGTCCAAACTAAGCCTTCCCTTCTGCAACTTGAGACCATTACTCCTTGTTCTGTAATCTTCTACCACTGAGAACAGTCTAGATCCATCCTCTTTGGAACCCCCGTACATGTAGTTGAAAGCAGCTATCAAATCCCCCCTCATTCTTCTCTTCTGAAGACTAAACAATCCCAGTTACCTCAGCCTCTCCTCATAAGTCATGTGCTCCAGCCCCCTAATCATTTTTGTTGCCCTCCGCTGGACTCTCTCCAATTTATCCACATCCTTCTTGTAGTGTGGGGCCCAAAACTGGACACAGTACTCCAAATGAGGCCTCACCAGTGCTGAATAGAGGGGGATGATCACATCCCTTGATCTGCTGGAAATGCCCCTACTTATACAACCCAAAATGCCATTAGTCTTCTTGGCAACAAGGGCACACTGTTGAATCATATTCAGCTTTTCGTCCACCGTAACCCCTAGGTACTTTTCTGAAGAACTGCTGCCCAGCCATTCGGTCCCTAGTCTGTAGCAGTGCAGGGGATTCTTCCGTTCTAAGTACAGGATTCTGCACTTGTCCTTGCTGAACCTCATCATATTTCTTTTGGTCCAATCCTCTAATTCCCCACACTGTCCCTCTCACAGACCTCTCAGCCCCAGGGCCCCATGGCAGAGAGATCCCCACACTGCCCCTCCCAAAGACCCCTCAGCCCTATTCCCCATGGCAGAGAGATCCCCACACTGCCCCTCCCACACACCCCAAGCCCCATAGCAGACAAGCCCGACACTGCCCTTGTCTCAGACCACTCAGCCACATAGCCCCATCGCAGAGAGATCCCCACACTGGCCCTCCCACAGATCCCTCAGCCCCAGGGCCCCATGGCAGAGAGATCCCCACACTGCCCCTCCCATAGACCCCTCAGCCCTATGGCCCCATGGCACAGAGATCCCCACACTGCCCCTCCCACAGACCCCAAAGCCCCAGGCCCCATGGCACAGAGATCCCCACACGGCCCCGCCCCCACACCCCCACCCCCCTAGCAGAAAAGCCCGACACTGCCCTCTCACAGACCCCTCAGCCCCAGGGCACCATGGCAGAGAGATCCCCACACTGCCCTCCCACTGTGTCCTTCCTACCGCAGTAAGTCGTCCTAACTGATGCTGCTCCAGCCACATGACTAACACAGCTGGATTCGAGGTAGCTTAGGTCGACTTACTGCTGTGTCTACGCTGTGCTGGGCCGACGGGAGACTTACCTTACTCCTGTCGTTCCCGGTGTAGTCCCAGAGTTGCCCGGAGAGCGCTCTGCTGTCAATTTAGTGGGTCTTCACTAGACCCCCACTAAATCGACCCTGGTGCATCGATCGCAGCAGACAGCCTCACAGCCAGTGCGCATCCACCCTGCACTACTCAGCCCCGAGTCAGAAATTCAGCTCCTGTGGGGTGTGTCACCCTGCTCAGCTGAAGATGCTCCCGAGTCCCCAGTGATTTCTGCGATAACTTGTCTCCAGCCTGTTTGGGTCCATACGCTTCCCACGGGAGGCTGTGCGTGGTCTAGTGACAAGCTCTGCTGCTCAGGCCTGTCAGGAAGGCGAGCCCGGGGAACATTGACACTCTGGAGATCCTCAGTGGAAGCACAGGCGGTGGGTATAATAGTGGGGGAAGCCTCCCCTGGCACAGCTGCCGCCAACCAGGCCCCGGATGCCTGGGCCCCAGTGCCCAGCCTGTGCTCCATCTCTTCCTGTATCTGCTTCCCCACTTCTCCCAACCCCATCTGCCCACTGCTGCCTGGCTGAGTTCCCCCTCTCCTCCACTGCACCCCCGTCTCTGGGGTCCCTGCTGCTCACCGTGTGCCTCCTCTTCTCCACCCCCTCCCCCCGCTGGGTCAGTCCTGGGGCCGATTTATGCAACATCTTCATAAATGATCTGGATGATGGGATGGATTGCACCCTCAGCAAGTTCGCACATGACCCTAAGCTGGGGGGAGGGGTAGATATGCTGGAGGGTAGGGATAGGGTCCAGAGTGACCTACACAAATTACAGGATTGGGCCAAAAAAAAAATCTGATGAGGTTCAAGAAGGACAAGTGCAGAGTCCTGCACTTAGGACAGAAGAATCCCATGCACTGGTAAAGACTGGAGACCGACTGGCTAAGCGGCAGTTCTGCAGAAAGTGACGTGAGGATTACAGTGGATGCTAACTCATATCAAGCTTCTCAGTGTGCCCTTGTTGCCAAGAAGGCTAACGGCATATTGGGCTGCATTAGTAGGAGCATTGCCAGCAGCTCGAGGGAGGTGATTTTTTCCCCTCTATTCAACACTGATGAGGCCAAATCTGGAGTATTGTGTCCCGTTTTGGGCCCCCCCACTACAGAAAGGATGTGGAAAAATTGGAGACAGTCCAGCAGAGGGCAAGGAAAATGATTAGGGGGCTGGGGCAGATGATGTATGAGGAGAGGCTGAGGGAACTGGGCTTATTTAGTTTACAGAAGAGAAGAGTGAGGCGTGATTTGATAGCAGCCTTCAACTACCTGAAGGGAGGTTCCAAAGAGAATGGAGCTTGGCTGTGCTCAGTGGTGGCAGATGACAGAACAAGGAGCTATGATCTCAAGTTGCAGTGGGGGAGGTCTAGGTTGGATATTAGGAAACACTATTTCACTAGGAGAGCGGTGAAGCACTGGGATGGGTTCCCTAGGGAGGTGGTGGAATCTCCATCCTTAGAGGTTTTTAAGGCCCAGCTCGACAAAGCCCTGGCTGGGATGATTTAGTTGGTGTTGGTCCTGCCATGAGCAGGGGTTGGACTGATGACCTCCTGAGGTCCCTTCCAACCTCATCGTCTATGAGTCTATCAGTCCTTTGTCCATCCCCTCAGTAGGCACCAACTTCCCCTCTGGCCAGTGGTGCTCAACTACGCTCTGCCCCAGGCCCCTCCCCCACTCCACCTCTTCCCCAAAGCACCGCCCCACCTTTTCCCTGGTCTGCCCCGCTGCACCCCCAAATCAACCCTTTCCTCTGCCCCCTCTCTTCCTAACCCTGTTCCACCCTCGCCCCACTTCTATCCCACCCCACCTCGCCTCTCCTCCATCTCCTCCCCAAGTATACCATCTCCCCTCCGCCCTGACCCTCCTGGAGTATCCTGAATTCCATGAAAGAGCTGTTTTGTGGTGGGCAGGAAGTGCTGGGAGGAGCAGGAGGAGTTGCTCACTGGGGCCACTTGCATGCGAGACGCACTGCAGGCAGGGCAGAGCTTGGCTGCCAGTGGGTGCTAAGCACCCACTAATTTTTCCTTGTGGGTGCTTCACGCCCAGAGCACCCATGCAATTGGAGTCTATAATCCTCCTCCAAATCAAAATCCCTAGAGATTTTGGGTGTCTCTCTCACTGTTGTTAATGTTACAAACTCTTCTGTGTGTGTGTCTCTCTGGGTGGGTGTCCAGGTGTGTTTATGGTTAAATTTATTGTGATGTCATGTATCCCAACAGCAAAGAATGTTCTGCTTCAGCATTCTTGCCCGGCCTTCAGTCTGCCAACTGGCTTGGTTGACAACGGCTGGTGACCCAAGGAGCTGCTGATAGACGCGGACTAGCCATCTCTCAACAACTTCTTGAATCAGCTATTTCACAGGTGTTCGAACGAAGATGAGTTTTTACAGAAGGTAATTCCCAGATTCTGTTTCTGCTCCTTAGATCGCACATGGCAGGTTGGTGCCTCTTTCTCCTAGCCCAGGGGTGGCCAACTCAGGGTTCGGAGCCGCATGCGGCTCTTCAGAGGTTACTATGCAGCTCCTTGCATAGGCGCTGACTCCCAGGCTGGAGCTACAGATGCTGACGTTCCAATACGCTGTGGGGTGCTCACTGCTCAACCCCCGGCTCTGCCCCAGCTCCTGCCACCACCCCACCCCTTCCCCCAAGGCCCCTAGCCCCGAGCCTGCCATGCCCTCGATCCTCCCCCCTCCCCACCACAGCCTCCTGCGCACTGCCAAACAGCTGATTGCAGCGGGCGGGAGGAGTGGGGAGGGAGGGGGAGGCGCTGATTGGGGGGGCTGCCGGTGGGAGGGAGATGCCGGGGGCTGGGGCGGTAGTGGATGAGGGCTGCTGACATATGACTGTGGCTCTTTGGCAATGTTCACTGGTAAATTCTGGCTCCTTCTCAGGCTCAGGTCGGCCACCCATGTCCTAGGGACTGGTGGGGGCCAGGGTTGCAACAGTCAGGTCTCAACGTTCCGTTTTGATTTGAACGTCGGCATCTTTCAGCTCCCTCCTGCGCCAGCCTCTCACCTTCTCTGGAGGCAGATTTCCACTGTTTTAACTTTCAGCAGACGAGTGGGGGTGAATTTCCAGGGTATCACCTAAAGGGAAGATAACAAAACTGGTGTAGAATTTAGACTGATATCTCCATAAATAGTATTTCCTCTGGAGTTGCCCCAATGCACTCCTTGCCTTCCCGTTGGGAATAGAAACCTTTGTCTCATGTAATGATTGTCTAATGTAGGTGTATTGTTCATTCCTCTGGGGCACTGGCTACTGTCTGAACACAGGATAATGGGCTAGATGGACCTTTGGTTGGACCCAGGATGGGTGGTCTTGGGTTGCTTATGTTCTCGGTTGTATGAACCAGTCCTGGCTATTAGAGGAGCAGATGGCTTCAAAAGACCGGTCTCCTGGACCTGTGAATCCTGGGCAAACTAATTCCCTTCCTTTAGAGAATGACAGAAAAACCCATTTCCTCCTTCTTTCTATTCCAGGCTTCATTCCTTTTTCCAAAGACTCATCTCTAGGAGCACAGAGAGATCCATGTGCACAAAGTGCTTGTCCAACCTGTAGCAATGGAGGCATGCTCTGACTTTAGCCAGCAAGAACAGGCCTTGCCAGAGAAGCCCAGAGAAGGAAATGTTCATGGTCCATCCTGTCAGGCATGAAGAGACTCTGTGTCTGTAGCCAATCTGACACCTCGATGGCAGACAGGGATGAGGAGAGAACAATTTCTCACAAAGAAGGTGGAGGCACTTGTCCCGGAAGAAGATAGCAGCTGAGAACCAGGTGGAGTCAGAGGAGGTGAAGCTGCAGGAGGATACAGGGAAAGTTGAACTGGATCCTACAGGTGAGGATTCAATCCACATGGTTAGCGAGGAGCATGTGAGGAATACTCACACCAGTCACCCTACAAGCCTTACACATCAGGGCCTTCTCACGGGACAGCGATGGGTACCAGGGCTGGCTCTGGCTTTTGCCACCCCAAGCAAAAAAAAAAAAAAATTGTGCAGAGGCCGAAGCGATGGGGTTGGGGGAACAAACCTGCCAGCCAGCGGAAACAGCAAAGGGGGAAACTAACCTGCCAGCCACGGCCGGAGCATCAAAGGGGAACGGAAACCTGCCGGCCGGTTGGAGCAACAAGGGGGCTCAAAACAAACCGCCGGCCGGAGCAGCGAAGTGTGGGGGGGGAACCAACCTCCTGGCCGGAGCAGCAAAGGGGGTGGGTGGGAAACCTGCTGGCCGGTCGGAGTGACGAAGGGGGCGGGGGGAGGGATGAATCAAACCTGCTGGCTGGAGCAGTGAAGGGGGCGTGAAACCTGCCGGCCGGTCGGAGCGCGGGGGCATGAAACAAACCGCCCAGCCGGCCGGAGCAGTGAAGGGAGTGAACAAACCTGCCGGACATAGCAGCAAAGGAGGGAGCAGCAGGAAACCTGCCGCCGGTCGGAGCAGCTGGGGGCGGGGGTGTGTGCGAAACAAACCGCCCAGCCGGCCGGAGCAGTGAAGGGGAGTGAACAAACCTGCCGGACATAGCAGCAAAGGAGGGAGCAGCAGGAAACCTGCCGGCCGGTCGGAGCAGCGGGGGGCGGGGGTGTGTGCGAAACAAACCGCCCAGCCAGCTGGAGCACCGAAGGGAAGAAAAAATAAAAAACCAAAAAGAAAAAAATACCTGCGGGGCGACGGGAACACGGGTGCAGGGGGACTCGAGCCCTGCAGACCCCGGGCAGCGGAGTGCACACCCAGCCAGCGTGGGGTGGAGACAAGGGGGCGGCCAGGGCTTCCTTAAGTGGGGTGCTCGCGCTGCCTGCTGGGAGGGCTCCACGCTGCCCGGTGGGCGGGCTGCTGGGCTTGCTGCAGACCTGGCACCGCCTCCCAGCAGCTCCCCTCCTCTGCGCTGCCACAAACCAAAAAGAAAAAAACCTGCCGAGGCAGCGGAAGCAGCAAAGCCCCCAAAATGGGATTGGACGGACTGCCGCCCTTGAATCTGCCGCCCCAAGCACCAGCTTGCTCGGCTGCTGCCTGGAGCCGGCCCTGATGGGTACCTCAGACTCTGGAATCCATTTAGTGCCAGATCCTTTTGGCAAGGGTGGCTGAGGTCCATCTCTGAGGTGGGGAGAGCTGAGTGTGTCAGGTCACCCCCCCTCTGGGGGTCTGGCACTGTGGGGTGGGGAGTACTAACATTGCTCCGGGCTGTAAGGAGAACAGAGAGGCTGGACGTTGTAGGAAATCATTTCTTGTCTCCTGGATCGGGTCCATTTCATCAGTAAATGCTCCAGAGGTCCCAGCTGGGAACCGTACCAGAGCTGAGCCATTACTTCTTGGGGGGTTAAATGCAAATGAGGCCCGTTGCCCATCACTGACAGGGAAGGTGTGCAAGGGGAGGGGACAAGTAGAAAACACCATGGAAAAGAAACTTGCCCCCAGGTCCGAGGAAGCCTCGTGTGGTAAAAGCCCCCAGCAAAGATCCATGAGATCGGAGTTCTCTGCTTAGCTGCCAACAACCTTCAGTCTGACCCTGGGCACCACTTCAGGGCTCTGGGCCCGACCTCCATCCTCCGTAAAGCAGGGATACTACATGGAAAAGGGAAATGTTACGAATGTTTCTTTCTGCTCCAGGGACGAAGAAGGAGGCGTCGGAGTCGCAGGGGAAGTGGGAAAAGGAGCCCAGAAGAGCAGGAAGAAGAGCGCACTCCCACCCCCTCATTACCAAGCAGCTCCCATATGACCATGGTAATGACGCTTTGTGACTGTGCTATTGGAAAGCCTCCCCTGCTGGGTGTATTAATATCTCCCGGAGCTGGGATCTCTGACAGGAGACCTACCTGCCCCTTGCTCAGGAGCTGAAAGGAAACACTCTTCAAGTGTGATCGACTCCAGCCAGTCTTTACGAGTTTCTCTGGGTTGCTTGAACGAGGCCCAGGTTGACAAAGGGGTTCAGGCACCTCAGGAAGTTCAGAGGTGCTTAGTGGGATTCGCAGAAGTGCCTGACTCAGGTGCCTGATTCTGATGCACTCTCCATGGGACACAGGCACTGCTGAAAATCCTACCAGGCCCCTCCCTGCACTTGTAGGGGTAACCCACACACCTGCTGGGTGGGGTGTTCTGGCCTGTCTAGTGGCACCAGGACCACTTAGAGACAGAGATCAAAGGAGTCTGCTCTAGAGCCTTAGCTAACAGCCAGTTGGGTTTTAGCTCCTGCGGGAGAGGCTCCTGCACTAAACTCCAGAAATCCCAGGTTGGATCCTCTGCCAGGAGTATCTATGCGAGTGTGTCGCCTGGTGTGCTCTACTGCATCCTCAGCTGCTGGCGTCCAGGACAGACGGGGCTAATCCAGCCACGCAGGCCAGCTGCAGTAACACTCAGGAGGTGCCTGAGACACCAGGGCAAAGGCCTTCAGCACCCCAGGCCCTGGGTTTAGGTGACCCTGGAACCAGTCCCCCTGCAGTAACATTGTGCCCAGTGAGTTCTGACCCACGGGGCTGGGCCCCAGAGGCCCACAGTTTGGGATTCTCCTCAGCCAGGCAGACTTGCTCCTTCAGTCGAAGCTACTTTCTGTCCTGCCGGCGATTCCTGCCTGTTTTGTGGCAGCACCACACGCTGCAGGGTGGGGAAGGAAGAGGCATTTCCGCTTGGGCCCTGTTCTCAGTCCTTTCCTCGCAGACACTGTGGGCTGCTAGAGTTGCTGAGCCAATCTGCTCAGGTGCTCGGGGTGGATGGGACATGGGGCAGGTTCTGCAGTGACCCTCGGCTGCACTCAACAAGCAACTTGACTGGGCTTTGCAGGCCATTGAGGCTTTCTCAGCAAAAGCTGGGCTTCCTGGGGGGAGGGGCTAGAGAGGGAGGAAATGGGGGTGCCCTTGGGGTCCCAGCACCGGCTGAGAGGCTCCCATCTCTTCTCAGGCAGGGGGGAGGGGGAAGCGTATGAAAGACTGAGGAAACCTCGGCACCTGGTGAGGTTTGTTAAGAAAAGGGCTCAGCCGGAGTCTCCACGCCACGGGCGCTGCCAGCCTCCCGCCGGGACAGACTGTTCCAGGGCAGCTGAGCGATGGAAATACTCAGTCCCGACAGGCTCTGTCCTCTCATTGCAGACCCCGGGAGCAGCTTCCTCAGCCCAGCTCCAAGCCCTGCTGATGAGAGCCGTGAAGGGTCTGACGACACCCACCCTGGAGCGATTTCAAGCCGCCGAGGAAGAGCTGAGGACCATCGTGTCTCTACACGGAGACAAGATGGAGAGAGTAAGAGACTCCCGCCGTGGGGCAGGGGGATGCTGCGCAGAGAGGGGAGGGGAGAATTTCTCTCCTAGGAAACTGTTCCTGGGACACACGGGCATGGTGCTGTGAAGGGTGGCTGAGCCCCTTTCCCTTCATCGCTTGGCCGCGGGATCCGCGGCGTGAGGTGTTTGACCTGTTCTCTGCCCGCTGGAGCTCTGACACGTCCCTGAGGACAGCCCAGCCCCACTGAAGGGGAGCGATAGCCCCAGCCCTGGCAGCGCAGCACTTACCTAGTCTGCCCAGGGGCCTCCACACTGGTTTCTCAGACATGCTGCGGGCCTTGTTTTTCCAGCTGAAGGATCAGGAGGAATTTGGCTTTGCACTTTTCTCTCTGTCTCTCCCTAGCTCTGATCCTGCTGCCCATCCCCACAGGATCTGGAGTGCCTCCCGTGAATTAGACTGGCCTAGGAGGTTTCTGGCAGACTTCATTTCTACATCCCCTGGGTAGGAGGCTCTCAGAGTCATTATTCCCCCTGATTAATGAAGCTCCACCACCCTCCTGGGAGGTAGGAATTCAACCCATTTGACACCTGGGGAAACTGAAGCCCAGAGAGCTCCTTGAGTTGCCCAAGCCTGCGCAGGTGGGGTTATCGAGAAAGGAATCAGGGTTCACGTTCCCTACAGTCCTTTAACTGTTGCCTTCAATCGCTCGGCCTGGAAATAGGTGACATTCCTGCCCTTCCCCAGATACCGCCTGCCCATGGCGCCTAAGTGCAGACTTATTCCCTTCCTGGGCTTTGGCTTTCCTGGAAACTCGGAGACTCATAAACAAACAGAATCCTGAGCCTGAGCTTCCTCCCCAAACCTGCCTGTTCCTGGGGTTTCCTGCAAGTCGTCCCTGTCTCTGTCCGAGTTCCCTGTTTCCAGCAGGTCCGAGGGGGAAGATAACAAATGGCCCCTCAATCAGGAGAGTGATTTGTGCAGGGCTCTAACTCCTGCTAGCAGAACAGGGCACCAGACTCCAGCCACCCGGGGGGTAGCTCCTGCTCCTTGTTCGAGAGAGGAAAGAGCAATGACCAGTTCCTCATGGAAGAGCCTGAGGGGCGGCTTGTCCCTTTCGGGTCTGTCTACCTTGTGCTGCAAACTCTGCAGCAGGAGCCGGAAAGCCTGGCCCTATGGACGTGGGCTCCCAGGGCTGGCACAGTGGGGCCAAACGGCAACGCAGCCTCTTCTGGGCTTGGGCTGGAACTGGAGCTCTGAAGCCTGGGGAGGAGGGGGCTTCAGAGCCTGGGCTCCAGCCCAAGTCTCCAGGTCTGCACTGCTGTTCCCAGTGCCATAGCCTGAGCCCGAGGTTAGAGACCCGGCTTTGAGATTGGTTACGGCAGGTTTTAAAATCCCGCAGTGTAGAGGTTCTCCTTAGGGCTGGGGCCTGGAGCTGGCTAGCCCCGTCCAACTAGCCCTGCCTGCCATCTCTGGGATGGGCTCTGGGGTACATCAGTGGAACCAGCTGGGTCTGGAGCAGCGCTTCTCTACCTGGGACATCCTCAGGGCCAAACAGGTGGTATTGGACGTGCCCCACACAGCACATATGGGGCCCACAATGGAAAATGCGTTGAGAAGCATGGGCCTGGAGGAACTGATTGTGCTAGAGAGATCAGCAGGAAGCTGCAGAGATGGAGGAAAGGCTCCTGCAGGGAAGCCCTTGAGAGCAGGCTGAGAGCAGTTTGCTAAGGCAGGGAAGGCCCTGGGATAGCAGGGGAGTTTGGGCTGTGCCCACAGTAAGGTTTGGGGGAAGTCTTTTGTGTGTGTTTCTGAGCTTTAAGGTACTAAACCAGACCTCAGGAAGGCTGGGGTTCCTGGACTTGTCAAAGCCTCTTTCTTCAGATTATGGAGGAGCCAAGATGGGCAACCGAGGTGAGAGGCGGCTTGCAGGGCTGCCAGGAGGGGTTACCTGGGAGGTTGTCACTCATGGATAAATCCATCCTCAACTTTCTGGCATTCTTCCAGGTTGAGACATCGTGGGACGTATCTTAATCTGGCTGGACAACGTCTGTCATCCCAGAGCCAGAAAAGCAGCACTGAGGGCCACGGCCTTGCTGGCTCGTTCCCACCCCCAGGACGTGGTTCTGAGCTGTGTGGCACACACGCTGTCCTCGGACAGGTAGGGAGCTGCTCTGTTATCACCTCAGGCCATTATTTCTCTTCCTGCTCCTACCGACAGGCCACAGTCCGGGAAGGGTCCGTCGGGCTCACGCAGCTGGAGGGAGTTTCCTGCTGTGCAGAGAGCTGTCCAGGCTCACCAAGAGGAGATGCCCAGGCCCAGCCACTGAGGAGCCAACCCTCCTCCTGCACTCCCCAGGATGGAGACGTGCCAGTTTTCTGGGAAGTCCAGCACTGTCCTGATTTCTATGGGTCACCCCACTTCCTCTCCTGTCCAGTACAGGGCCAATAAATGACTTTGGGGCTCACCCACATCCCTGGGTCATGAGGTCTGGCTGCTCCTATTGTGTGAGAGAAGGCAGAGATGGAAAAGGTCCATGAGGTCCATCTGTCCGTCCGCTGGGGACCAGTGCAGGATTGTTACCTGCAGTCAGATCCCTAGTTATTCCATGGCTGAGGAAGTGGTGAAAAAATGCACTCATCCTTATGGCGCTGCAGCAGAGGTAAATCTCTTCAGACAGAAAGTTCCAGACCTAATTGTTGCAAACTAAATAAATAAATAAATGATCCACACATGACCAGAGCGTAAATGCAGTGCAGCCTGCCTGAGTCTGCAGACAGCCGGCAAGAACAGCTCTGAGAGGGGTGAGTGCCTCTTTTCATCTCAATACGTTGTGAACCCTGAGTCCTGCTGGTTATTGCCGATCACTTTGCAGAGTCATCCAGCTGAGGTGTTTATAATACAGTCTCCATGTGCCTAGGGGCCGTGAAACCCAACTGACCTCGCCAGAGGTCAAAACTCCGTCTTTCCTCAGCATCCTCTGCAATGCAGTTCTGCACTGACCATAGACAAATCTGTGTCACATGGGAGAGAGAATTGAAGAGCAGCATGAAAGAAACTGAATTTCTTACCCAGTTCCGTTACCAGAGGAATACAGTGTTGGTTTTCATATTGATTTGAGTGTTTGATTTGTAAACCTTTCAGGTTTGAATTCCTTGAAGCAGCCCCAGTGCTTTCCAGGGTCTGTGCTCAGAAGCTATAGAAACTCGGCAGCGTTGGCACAGAATTTCAGTCAAGCTTCCTGAAGACCTTAAATCCAGGCCATTTGCTCTGGTTTGTCCAACCTAGTTCTCAGTGTCCCCAGGGCTTGACCACCATGTCCGACCTTCCTCACCAAACTTGGAAGTTAAATGACTGGAAGCCTTTTGATCTGTCTGCAGTCTTCCTGTGCGGATGCCTGGGGGACCAGGAGCGGTTAGATCAGCAAGAATGGAGAGAAGAGAGGAGGGGATTTCAGTACTAGTTTCCTTCCAGCTCTGTCACACTGGGCAGTACAATCTCCTGAACCCTCTCCTATCAGGGCATGTTCTGAGTCAGTGTCTGACCTGTCCACCACACTGCAGTAGGATTCAGCTGCTAAGAGACACTTGGCCAAATGCTGGGTCTCAGTTACACCCCAAATAGCCAGAGGAACTGCACTGAGGTCAGGCAAGTTCCTCGGGACTGAGCCTAGCGTAACAGAGCAGAATGTTGCACAGTCTGGTGGTCACACTGTGCTGGTCACTGGTGGTCAGATCATGGTCACTGTCCTGGAAACAGCGGTGCTAGCTTCAGGAACAACAACCCATTAGGGGAAAGGAATAAATACAACCTTCTCTGACGGGACTTGCCCTGCCTCAGCCTCCCTGCACCAATCGGTGTCTCCTCTCTCAGACGCCTTTCCTGCCTGTTTTCCAAGCCTCTCCTGGGGAGGGCAAGAGGTGGCCAAGCAGGAAGGTCTGACTTCTCTTTCTGAATCTGCAGATGTGCCATTGAGCTGTGGAAGGCCCTGGGGAAGAACCACAGCTCCCCAGGAGGTGCTGCAGCAGCTGCTGGACAAGCTCCAGCAGAGACACCGGGAGGAGAAGAGCGGCAATGTGTCTCTGGCTGTAAGTGAGGTTTGAGATGTCACTTTGAGAACCCGCAACCGCGGGGAGGATAGTGCATCTGTGTGTGTCTGTGAGCTTCACCCTTCTTAGCTTCAGGCCACGGCTCCACTACACAATGAAGCCGACCTCGTAATCTCGGCATACAGCCGCCACAGCAATTCTATCCCTTGTGTGTGTCTGCACTTTGCTGCTTGTGTCGGCAGTGCACGTCCTCACCAGAAGCGCTCGTCTCGATTGTACGGTCAGGGTGGGGCATTGTGGGAAGGCTCCTGAAAGCCAGTTGACGTACGCGACGTTGTGTCTACACTGACACTGCATCGACCTGGACTCTCTGCCACTTATGGAGGTGGAGTTATGAATTTGGCACCAAGGGGCAGTTCTGCCAATGGGAAGGAAATTCCATAGTTAGGGTGATGCTGGGTGAGGGGCCTTGCATTGACATAACTCTGTAATGCAGACCAGGCCTTAGTGTGTCCTGGCCACCTGCTAGCAAACCAAAGAGGTGTAAATAAAGCTTCACCCAGGAAAAGTTACTGATCTGAAGCGGTTTATCTGCTGGTGCCCTGGCTCTGTTTGCCGCTCTAGGTGGCTCTTTAGTGAGCAGGTGCAGTTCGGGTGTCTCTGGAAGTATCCAGGTTTCTGGCTCTCTAAATTGTGACTAGAAATCTTCCCAGCATGGGATCATGAGATGTCCAGTACTTTTGACTGGGCCAGAAACACTGGGTCTACAAGAACTGATCTCCTCAGGATGGTTTCAGCCTGCAGTCATGGCTGGAAACCCAAAGCACAGAGTCTGCACCATTAAGCGAAATAATGGGGAATAACATCATCCAGACTCCTCTGACCTTTCCGTAGGGCTCCATCCTGCTTCCGTTCCAGGAATGGGTGAAGGTTCAGGACCCTCCAAATGTCTCCTCCCCTCTCAGGAGCCAATCCTCTTTTGTAATAGGCTGGGGAGGAAATGAGACCCGAGAAAAGGACAATAGCGAATGGCAATGGGGGCAGGTGGCAGATTGGGATAGTGGAGTGAAATTCTTCCCCCCCTCCAGGCAATGAGGACCATTTACGAGGTCCTTTTCCTATGGGGATACCGAGAAGCCATCCTGGAAATGTATCCCCAGATGCTCATCCTCTGCCAGGCAAGTGCAGTATGTGATGGATCTGCACTTGCCAGGACCTACATGGCCAGCACGACATCCAGCCCCGAGGAGGGATCCAGCTGCCTCAACCCCCTAAGGTAATGACTGAAAGGAAAAGGAAGAACAGATGTGCTCTGCTAAACACATGTAGGCTGTTCATGGCCATCATTTGTTCGGGTGCTATAGTTAGCCCAGGCTCACTTACACCAACTAAGGATCTGGCCCCACATGCCCGCTTGAGTCCTGTTACCTGTCACAGTAAAGAATCAAGTATTCAACCGCATTGAGTGATGACATCAACCATCTTAAGAAGCTACAGTGTCACTAACTGGTTACAAACTCAATGAAACTGCAGTGTCGACAGGGCCCATTGGGCAGGGGAGCACCATGATATCACACTGGATCTATCCTCGGGGAGGCTAGCTCCTGCTGTCCATGCTGTGTGTGCCAGGGCGTGTGCAGCTTTGCCATGATTGGGGCTGATCTCGTTGCCTGACACTGGTATTTTTTGTCTTTAGCACGTCGGTGGAGGCTGTGAAGACTCTTTTTTCCATGCCCGGATACTGGAAGGAATTTGCCAGCATCCAATTTCAGCAGGGTTGGGACATGATAGCCTCACGATATTACTACTCGCAGGGTGTTGGCGTGATTGCAAGGTAGGAGCCCAAAGTTTCCTCTTCAGTGGGTCTCTCTTGGGAATGGGATTTGTGTGAAATGTTCCTCTGTTCCAGGCTGCCATCTCAGCCCAGCAACTAGAGAGGAACTCTCTCCCCTTGATAACCACAAGGGACTTTCTGCTCCATGTTCCAGAGCCATGATCGAGTTTGAGAACCCTCAGCTCCCTGCCGTCTTCAGAGAGGCCGTCACCACTGTTCAAAGGGAGAAGGAGGAGGAGCAGAGAAATATCGCCATAACTTTCTGCACTGAGGTGAGATTCATTAGTTGACAGGAGAGCAGCTCAGGCCAGTAAGCTCTGGGCACATTGTCAGCAGCTCAGCAGCCTTCCAGCCAGCTAGCTCCTCTCCGCACATGGATGGTGGTGGGGCATGGCACAGAGAGGGAGGGAGAGACAGGGTGAGATCGCTCCTGGCTGGATGTACTTAGGTGGGATCCTGTGACAAGAGGAGATGTTTCTCCGGTGCCCCAAGGCCATGCTTCTCTCCTCACCTTTCCTGGGGTTCTGCTTTTCTTCTGCCCCAGGGGTCTCTCCATGGCACTCAGTGGGGCCTGAGATTCCCCTTTCCTGGGGTTTATTTGTGACTTGTGCATTAGTCTAAGTTCTGGGAATGAGCCAACTGAAAGAGCAGCAACTGGCTCCCTACACACCGGAGACGTTGTATGGGAGTAAGTGGCCATTTGGTAAAGATGAGTGTCCAGGGGACAGACCCCACAGGAAGACCTCTGCTCCTCAACCCGATGTTGATTTGGCTCTTTCCAGTTTCTCCAGAGTCCTTCCATTGAGACAATACTGACAAAATCAGAGCTCCAGGCACAGCTCATGGAATGGACCCAAGATAAAACCCCATTGTACGTCGGCTCAGTCTGCGAGGCCTTGGCAGTATTGTGCTCCAGCCAGAAAAGGTGAGGGGCGTGGATTGCCTGGGGACCGAGGAAGCCGATGTTCATTGAATCGCTCAGCAATGAGAGCGAGATCCCCACACAAGCCTTGTTGTTTAACGCACAGCACTCGAATGTTGGAGGTGCTTTACTGAGCAAATCAAGGCACGACGTGGTCCCTGCTCCCGTGAGCTGACCCTGATTGCAGATGTGATGCAGTGGGGAGGCGGGTGAGCAAAGACAAAGGTTACAGTGAGCAGCTGGCAGAGAGTGACAGGAGAATGACTTTGTGCTCCATTGGGCGGCTGTGCCAGCCGTGGTGTCTCATAGGTGGGAGTGGATGGGCCAGCATATGCCCCAGGCTGTCATCCAGGGTAGTAATGAGCTGCCTTCTCCATTGCTGCAGGTGCACTCGTTACGGGCCCAGCTGCCAGCGATCATGGACATGTTCTGTGACACGGATAGAGGGCGTGTCATGGGAGCCATGCATCAAGCTGCAGACATCATCTACCTCCTGGATGGGGAGGGGCTTGGCTCCATCTCCCAGGACATTGCAGTCAGCCTTCGCCCCTTCATTGATGACGTAAGGCTGGGAAACACAGGAGAACCCCATTCCTCCCCCCCCCGCCTGTCTCTGGTGCCCTTGTCTCTCTCTTCCCATCCCCTTACCAACCAACCCTCAGCCCTGCCATGAAGCCTCCAAGGGGTGCCCCTGCCATGGGTGGGGAATCTCCTGCTCAGCCACCTCCCTGTCAGAGCTCTTCTCCGCAAACCTCAGCATCAGCGCCATGCTCCCAGCCCCTGCTGCCGCCTGGCCTCGGGGAGAGGGGTCCTGGCACTGGGCAGATGACCAGCTGTCTGGAGAACACCGGCCCCCAAAGAGGTGGAGATTCCCAGCAGGAAAGAGGTGGGTCGGGAATCTCCCGGCTCTCAGGGGCACCAAGGAGCAAAAGAACTGCTGTGTTTTGTAGCAGCACCTCCCTGTAAGGCTCCAGCAGCTGCTCCTCCCCTTCCCCAGACCAGTCTCCAGCAGCCTTCCCTCCCTCTCCCCTAAGCTTCTAGGGGTCTAGGATTCTGTGCTCTCCAGACAGAAATTGTGTCTAGGACACCATGGGGCTGCACTGCCCTGCACAGTGTCTCAGGCCTTGTTCTACACAAGATGTCTATGGCGCTGGCCTGGTGGCCTCACTGCTCCCGCGACCCAAGTCAGTTAACACGGGGGAACCGGAGCAGCGTGCGGATTATGACTCTGTCACGTTATGCTCTGATCCTGCCTGGCTTTAACCGGGCTTCCCCACTCCCTGTGTGTCATTGCCAGGAGAGGGACAGCGTGCGCTCCGGTGCCATTTTACTGCTTGGCAACGTGGTGAGCAGCGTGAAGGACCCGGACAAACCCATCGTGCAGCAGAAGATGATCCACTGCTTGCTCCCGCTCCTGCTGCACCTTGAAGACTGATGAGAGTGTGACACTGGTAAGTGCCACGGTCATTATTTCCTTAAGAGTAAAGAGCCAGAATCTCCTGGGGCCCCCACTCCATTAATGGCCAGAGCCCCTTGCCCAAGCAGAGTCTTCTCCTCCCTGCTTCACTCCATGCTGGAGCCCAGTGCCTCATCCATTCTCACAGCACACAGCACAATTGGGAAGAAAAGCCTTCTTCTGGGAAAGAGCCCTGACCCTCTCCTGCAAAGACGGGCCTCAGGCCTTTGGGCTGCTGCATCCAAAGGTTCATAACAAGAGGCAGCAAAAGAAAAGGGAGCACAGATCTGTAAGAGCCCCTTCAGTTCAGGGAGCTGATATCTGCCCACAGCCTTCTGGAAAGTGGGTGCAGCTGCCCTGACTTCTTCCCTGGAGCTCCTGAGAGAACTTCTCCAGGTCCCAGCTTCCCAGAATTCACCGGACGTTGCCCTCTGTTGTTGGGCCAACTGGGATGTGGAGGGAAGCCTGATCTGGGGGCCCTTTGGTCCGACTCTTTGGGATCCCAAAGCTGACTCACGCTCTCATGCAGTCTCTTTGCACCTAAGGACTGAGCTGTGGAGATCTCTTATGAATCTTTCCAGGGCCGTCCATAGAGGGGCACAGGGCCTGGGACAACACCCCCTACTCTGCCCTAAGCCCCAGCCCCACTCCATCCCTTCCCCCAAGTGCCACCCCACCTCTTCCCACCCCTGCTCCGCCCCCTGCCCCATCCCTATTCCTCCCCTCCCCCCAAAGCCCCACCCCCTCATTTCCCAAACGACGCTGGGCGCTGGCGAGGTGGGGCATAGCATAGTGGGAGTACTGCTCCTGGCCCCAGCATGGCCCACGTCCTGCGTCCCCCTGAAGTGCGGGGCCCCCCAAAGCGCAGGGCCCTGGTCAACCGCTCCAAACCATCCAAAGACAGGACGGCTCTGGCTCGCTCCAGCCAATTCCCTCTCCTGAGCACACTCCTGTGTACAACAAATGACAGGAATCTCCTCCACTAGCAGGAAAAGCAGGAGAACAAGTGACGGGGAAGGCTCCATGTCCCCAGACTGTCCTCTCTCAGTGAGAACCCTCTTGGTCTCACCTTCTCTTGCAGAGATGCAAACTGACGCTCTTCCGCTGCGCAGTGTTTCTCAGGTGGGCTCATTTGAAGACGCTGTTCCGCAGCATGGCCTGGGATGGCTCCACACAGCTCCGGAAGTGTGCCTGGAAGTGCTTGGTAGGTGAATTCCTTGTGCCTTCAGAGTGGTGAATGGGGACTTGAGGGAGACCTTTTTAACCCCACACCCTGAGTACCCATCCGCTTCCATCGGGTGGCAGGACTCTATTCCAGGCTCTCTGCTGGTTCATTTCTGCAGGAGTTACAATCCCTTCACATTTTTGAAATTTTTCTCCTGAACTGTTAGACCTGCAAACTTTCTGAAAACAAAAGCTGAGGTTCTGGAGAACACAACAGTAACTCCAGAGAGGTGCTGCTATGGCGTATGGGCTCATACTGGCTGTTGCCATGCCCTGGCTCTATGCTTTGGCTTCCTGGACTAGTCCCTGTGGGAAGAACATGTCATTTGTATATTGTGCGTTTCTTCCTTCTTTCTTCCTAGATGCAGAACAACAAGAGCCACATCCCCAAATTCCTGTTCCACGCCTTAGAATACCTGGAAAGCTCACAGACAACAATCAGACATTCTGCAGCCCTGTTCATTGGTAAGCAGAGCGACTTCACTTGAGCTTTTTGACCTGCTTCCTTCAAAGCCCTTTTCTAGACTGCTGCTCTGTTCCTCTCACAGCACCAGAATCTTAAAACTGTGTGTGTGTGTGTGTGTGTGTGTGTGACAGAGATAGAGAGAGAGAGAGAGATTAACAAGACTTCCAAGAAGAGTCGAGCAACTTAGCTGTATCGATCTCACCAACTTCCCTGCCCACAACTCCTCTTTGGCTGCGCCTTGGGGAAACCAGCATGATGTGAATTCAATCTCCTTTGGAAATCAGTCTCTCAGTGACTTCTAGGCTTCTGATGCTTTATCTAATGTGCTTTGTGAACAGATGTAAGGAATGTATTTAATTTCCCAAGGGCTGTCTTGGGAGAATGGCTGCATCTTTCGCAGTTTTAAGCAAAGGATTTGAAAAGTCATGAGATTCATTGTCTGTCTAGGAAATACTATCCACCATTACTGTGACTTGTTGTCTGAAACAGTGACTGAAGATGGCATCTCCTGCCTGTATGAAGGTAAGGAAATACCTCTGTGTGTTTGTGCCTCTGTGGGAAGTACAGGGTGCAGCACAGGGCCTGAAAACAGTTTGAATGTGTCCCTCTGTCTAAGGACAGTGTTTAAGGAAGAAGGATGATCACGTGAGCTTTGATCGAGGTGCCACAATATGTGTACGGAGCAGGGAAATTCCATCCCTAGCTCCTAGAATAGACGTAGCCTTAGAACTGTGTGGGGAGACTGTCTTCATAGAGGTCAGAACATCTCTGAAGGAAGGCCTGACAGAATTGAAAAGGGCTGTTGTTATTATTAAGGGTGGTGGTGGTGATGATGACAATTACCCTCTGTAGGGAAAGATTCATCACTTGCCCTCCCTGTAATGGAGAGATTTCAGGCCAGGGAACCACTCATATCTTGGTTATCAGCTCATAGGAAATTCCTGAGTGCACATTGGGAACATCTTTCCCTGTGACCTCTTAAGGAACGAAGGCCCAGGGCCACATAGGATTTCAGTAGATGTTGTTAGGAGTCTAAATTCCTATGCGGATCTGTGCGTAAATGTTGGATGATTTAACACCTCTGCTTTTCTGTTCCATCCCAAGCAGAGTTGCTCCCACCTGCCTGTGTTTTAGCGTGTGGACGTGCGTATGCTGGGGAGGGGAAGTTACGCACGGAATGGGGTCTCCTCTCTGTCCAGGGCTATTTTGGGAGTAGCTGAGTTGCTGTTTCTTGCCTGCAGACTCTTGGGTAGCTAATAGCATGTGGCAATGGCCATCTGAAGGGGAGGTTTCTAGGCACCAGTCACATCAGCACCATGGGGCTTCCAACCTGTTTCCTCTTTGTTTCAGCTTTTCAGGAAGTGCCTTTGACATGTGACAGGACCACAGGGCACATCCTCAATAGACATTACAAATGGCTGCAGAAGCTTGGAAATCTCGTGTCGGGTTCCGCATTCGACTAGGGAACCGGGACCGACACAGAAGACCTCTTTGTCCTGCTATGGTACGTACAACAGCGTCTTTGGAACAGGGACTGAACAACGAGGTGGATATTGGCAGATGACAGACAATTGTGTAGGTCAGTGAGGCGTAGAGAAGACTTTGAAGAAGTTGAAAGGATCTAATAAAGCCATGTGACGGGGCAGCACAATGGCAGATGAAAACCAGAGCTGACAAAGTCAGGGCCATACGCATGGAAAGCCCGGAGGTGAACGACTTACATATCGCTGGTGTCAGACACCAGAGCATGGACGGTTGGGCCCAGTGGCTGGAGCCGGGGTGGTGGGGCCTAGTGGAGGTCGAGCCGAGGGTTGGAGCTGGAGTGAGGAGCAGCTAGGGGCAGGGCCAGGGTGGGATTAATGATTCGCAGCCAACAGGAGCTGTAGGGGGCGGAGCCTACAGGCAAGAGCAGCTCATAGAGTATCACTAGCAGGGTTGGAAGGGACCTCAGGAGGTCATCTAGTCCAACCCCCTCCTCAACGCAGGACCGATCCCCAACTAAATCCCCAAATGGCCGGGGGGGGGGGGGGGGCGGGGAGGAACGGCCGCGCGTGGAGCCCCCACGCCCCACCCCAGCCAGGACAAACCCGCCCCGCGGGAACCCACCACACAGGGGCTTTAGCGGCGGTAACACGGGGCCCCCCTTAGCCCTACTCCTTTCATGAGTGCATCACTGCCCCACTTCTGCCCCAGCCCCACACACGGTTACAGGGCAGAACCCTGTAGCTGAACTCTGAAATCTCTCTCACTGTAATGAAGTTACTGCAGAGTCAGGACAACCCCACCTTTGGGCTCCATGTCTGACATCTCTCCCCACTGCACAGAGCCCTACATTCACAGAGCTTCTCGCATGTGATTCCTCAGTCATCAGAGCCAGGCGGAGAGAGGAGAAAGTCTCCCAGACTCCTCTATCCATTGCCAGCCCACAGGGTAGCGGAGGTTGTGGGGGGTTGGGTGCTCTCTTTACGCAATGCCAGCTCTCAAGGAAGTTACAAAGGAGCATTAGCAAAGTGTGGTGGTTTTGTGCTGTGGAAAACTACCCTGCTGGAAGGTTTTGTTCTTCTGATTTGTGTTCCTGCCCTTTCTCCTCTTACAGACATCTAGAGGCTAACAGGAGCCAACCGAGCCCACCACTGATCACATCTCTTGGGAGACGGCAAAGCAGCTGCTGCATGGGAAGGAGGAGAGAGAAGAGGCAGAGCAGGATGTGCCGGGTGCACCAGTCACACATAACCTCACAGTCTAGGCGGCGGAAGCCAAGCCCCTCCCCAGCCCTGCCGGACATGCTACAACTGGAGCACCAGTGTGAAAGGGAGCAGCTCAGCTCGGTCTAGGCAGATGCCGAAAATGGAGGATGCACATTGTAGGCTCCAGTCCAGAAGCAGCTGATGCCCCTGACTGCAGAGCCCCAAGGTGCCGAGACCCAACCCCATCCCCGGGTGCCTGCAGACGTGCAAGGGAGCTCGGAGTCACTGGGAGATTCCCACGCCGGGAGCCCAGAGACCCCCAGCCCATGTCCTAGAGACATCTCGTAGGAAGTAACCTGGGAGAACTAGCCATCGCCATGGTGACTGACGTCAGATGTTCTGGCTGGATCCCCACTGACTCAGTGCCGAACACATTGGCCATGGACAAGGCCCTGGGGTAGGACCCGGGGGGGGAGTAACAAGGGCCTGGGTCCCCCTACCCCGGCCACCATCCATCCTTGGGTGGCAGCCCACCTCCCCAATGTGCCACTAGACTGCACAGCCCCAAGAGGAGGGGCGGCCATCTTGTCTCTGAACTCTCAGCCAGACAGCCCTGTGCTGAAGGGCAGCGATATTGACTCTGCCCGCTGGGCCACACAGCACTGAGGGAGAGAGCAGCCATATTGTCTGGAGCCATCGGGCCACACAGGCGTGAGAGACAGGATAGCGGCACGGACACTGGTCTCTGGGCCACACAGCCCTGCCGGAGAGGGAGGGCGGCCGCACGGACTCTGGTCGTTGGGCCACACAGCCCCGACAGAGAGGGAGGGCGGCCGCACGGACTCTGGTCTCTGGCCCCACAGCCCCGACGGAGCGGGCGGCCGCACGGACTCTGGTCGTTGGGCCCCACAGCCCCGACGGAGAGGGCGGCCGCACGGACTCTGGTCGTTGGGCCACACAGCCCCGACGGAGAGGGCGGCCGCACGGACTCTGGTCGTTGGGCCACACGGCCCCGACGGAGAGGGCGGCCACACGGACTCTGGTCGTTGGGCCACACAGCCCCGACGGAGCGGGCGGCCGCACGGACTCTGGTCGTTGGGCCACACAGCCCCGACGGAGCGGGCAGCCACACGGACTCTGGTCGTTGGGCCACACAGCCCCGACGGAGAGGGCGGCCGCACGGACTCTGGTCGTTGGGTCACACGGCCCCGACGGAGAGGGCGGCCGCACGGACTCTGGTCGTTGGGTCACACGGCCCCGACGGAGAGGGCAGCCACACGGACTCTGGTCGTTGGGCCACACAGACCCGACGGAGAGAGCGGCCACACGGACTCTGGTCGTTGGGTCACACGGCCCCGACGGAGAGGGCGGCCGCACGGACTCTGGTCGTTGGGTCACACGGCCCCGACGGAGAGGGCGGCCGCACGGACTCTGGTCGTTGGGTCACACGGCCCCGACGGAGAGGGCGGCCGCACGGACTCTGGTCGTTGGGTCACACGGCCCCGACAGAGAGGGCGGCCGCACGGACTCTGGTCATTGGGCCACGCAGCCCCGACGGAGAGGGCGGCCGCACGGACTCTGGTCGTTGGGCCACACAGCCCCGACGGAGAGGGCGGCCGCACGGACTCTGGTCGTTGGGCCACACAGCCCCAACGGAGAGGGCGGCCACACGGACTCTGGTCGTTGGGTCACACGGCCCCGACGGAGAGGGCAGCCACACGGACTCTGGTCGTTGGGCCACGCAGCCCCGACGGAGAGGGCGGCCACACGGACTCTGGTCGTTGGGCCACACAGCCCCGACGGAGAGGGCGGCCGCACGGACTCTGGTCGTTGGGCCACACAGCCCCGACGGAGAGGGCGGCTGTACGGACTCTGGTCTCTGGCCCCACAGCCCCGCCGGAGAGGGCGGCCGCACGGACTCTGTTCTCTGGGCCACACAGCCCCGACGGAGAGGGCGGCCACACGGACTCTGGTCATTGGGCCCCACAGCCCCGACGGAGAGGGCGGCCACACGGACTCTGGTCGTTGGGCCACGCAGCCCCGACGGAGCGGGCGGCCATACGGACTCTGGTCATTGGGCCCCACAGCCCCGACGGAGCGGGCGGCCACACGGACTCTGGTCTCTGGGCCACACAGCCCTGAGGGGGAGGGCGGCCGCACGGACTCTGGTCGTTGGGCCACACAGCCCTGAGGGGGAGGGCAGCCATTTTGACTGTGGCCATTAGGTCAAACCACACTGAGGCTAAGGGCAGTTATTTGGTTCCAGCCAAGGGACCTCACCCTTCACCCCTAAGGCATCACTGTCTGTCACCAGGAGAATGACCCCATGACATAAGACTTTCGGGTCAAGATGCAAACGTGAGCAGAAGCAAGGAGTGGCATGTGACCCCTCTAAGAGCTCCTCCCACTCCTCCCCCAATCTGGGGGTATTTTATCGCCATCGATCTACCTCAGGAATGGATCTGAGCAACGGGGGAAAGTTCTGGGGCAGAGTGACCCATCCGGAAGTGGGTCATGTAACCCCTCCAAGGACTCACCCCAGTTGGGGTGGGCCTCATCCCCTTAGGACCAACCAGAGAAGGGATTTCACCAGATAGGTGAAAGTGCCATGGTGGGGTGACCTGCCCATAAGAGGGGCCCATCACCCCTCCATGAAATCCCCCCACCGTCCTCTGCTAATCGATCAGGGTTTCACACTCATCCCTTAGGCCATCCCAGAAGGGAAACGCACCGATCAGAATAGGTAGTGCCCGAAGGCCCAGGCCAGAAGCCGCCGATCTCCGGAGCTCCATGTTTGCGTGACTGGCAGCATCGTCCCTGGAAGTCGCAACCCAACACTGCGGGAAGAGGCCGTCTCGTTCCAAGGATGTGTTTTGCAGAAATCATGGCCTCGACCTTCGGGCTATATCTGTTCTGATTGGTACATGTTTCCCTTCTGTGATGGCCCAAGGTGGGTTGAAACCGTCGCCAATTGGTAGAGGGTGGTGTGAGGGCTTTTTAGATGGCCCATGTGATCCTGTTGCGGGCAGGTCACTCCGCCACATTACTTCCGTGTTTGGTCAAATCCTCTCGGGGTGGTCCTACAGGGCTGACACCCACTTCAATTGGTAGAGGACAGGGGGAGGAGTTCTCAGAGGGGATACACAACCCCCTTCTGGATGGGTCACCCTGTCCCAGAACATCCCCTGATCGGTCAAATCCAGTCTCCAGGTTGTAAAATGCTAGTTGCCCTGCCAAATTTTAGTAAAAGAAGGGAAGAAAGGCATGTACCTTTTGCGTTATCTATAAGGTGGCCATCTTGGACTTGGGAAAAGAATGTGGTGACCTTTTCCCATGTGCTCTATTATTTTGGGTGGGGAAGCACACTCCCACGCACGGATTGAATCCACAGAGATAGGGTCTAACATCCAGGCAGAGACGACGCAAAGAGGGATAGGGAGGGGTTTTAGTTAGGTCTACTCACCTGTTCCTATGTCCTCATCGAAGTCCGTCCCTGATGTCCAATGTCAAGAGAGCAGCAGCCATCCACCACTGTCCTTGCAAGAGAAGAGAGAGAACATCAACATTACCTCAGGGGTGTAACTGTTTGGGAGAGTGGAGCATTTCCAGAGTTAAAGTTTTGTTAATCTGCCCTTCTCTGTCCTATCTCAGCCCTTTTCCCCATAGGAAATAAAGTCTTGTTTGTGTGGTTACCACTGCGTGTCCTTTTTTTCTTGTGCTAAGGGAAGCTCCGATAGATGGGCTTTACAAAGGGACTATGTGGGAAGAATTTACTGTAAGATTCCCCATGTCTTCTGAATGGGGTTTGGGTCCTGCCCTCTTTAAAGGAAGGAAAATCCTTACAGGTGATCCCACGGGGGTGAAACCCACTGTGATTACTTAGTCATCTGTCCTATTCACCACGATGTGTGTGACCCTGTGTATCACAGGGAAGTAGCCCATGGGGCATTATAAATCCTCTGATTTCAAATGGACACTCGTGGATGAAGAAGGACAACTTTCAAATCCAGTGTGCACCGAGATTGTATGGACACTGAACGTATTGAGTACAACGCTCTTATCTTTCATCTGTTCATTAAACAAGGCCAAAGGAGCAGGGTTGGGAGGCTGGGCATTGACTTCCCAGGATCATTCCTCTCCTAGTGATTCCCATTACAAATCTCCAGTCAAGGATGGGTAAGAATGGTGTCCCTAGCCTCTGTTCGTCAGAGGATGGAGATGGATGGCAGGAGAGAGATCACTTGATCATTGCCTGTTAGGTTCACTCCTCAGGGGCACCTGGCATTGGCCACTGTCGGTAGACAGATACTGGGCTAGATGGACCTTTGGTCTGACCTGCACGGCCTTTCTTATGTTCTTATGTATGGACAAACCCTAATGTCCTCAGTGATTCTAAGGGACAAGATGCCAGGTTTGGAATAAAATACTGCCTCCTTAAGATCATGTTTTCCATGAATTCAACTGTCACCAGATGGATCAGACTGAACAGTTTCAAACCTCGAGGAGGCTCTTACCTTCTAAACAGGGTCGGCTGTTTTCAAGTAAAATCACTAAAAGAGAAGGAGAAAACTCGAAAGAGGTTCCTCCTGGCGCTCAGGTACGTGAACCCCAATATTCCCCCAGTCCTCAAAGAGAGACCTGGAGAAGGAGACTTGCTGAAGCAAAGCCACAGGGTCTGTGAGGTTTCCTGGCCCTCACCCCTGTCCTGCCTGGCTGATGTCAGCATCTCTCTGTGAGGTCACCACCTCCCCACCGCCTTTGACCAATAGTCTGAGGTCCTGCAAAAGGCCTTTGTGATGTCACTGCCACACCCCTCCCTTGCTGGGCTAATGTCCTGCCCCTGGCCAGGCACTTTGAAGGTTTGAGCTACTCCCTGTGGATCACCCCACTCAAGGAGCGCTCGTTCTAGGAAGCAAGCCGGATAGACAGGAAAACATCAGACGCTGCTCCCAATGCTACACTCAGTTCTAAAGAAACTAGTCGACTTTATTGCCACAAGAGACCATTAGAGCATCTAATCTGACCCTGCATATCACAGGCCTCCTGTATGACACACTAGCTACTTTTGGGGTAAACACATTCCAGAAAGGCATCCAGTCATCATGAAATGACGTCACGAGATGGAGAATGCACCACTTTCCTTGGTAGCTTGTTCCTGTGGTGAATCATCCTCGCTGTTGAATATTTGTGCCTTAATTGTAATATGAATTTGTCTCTTTTCACCTTCCAGCCATTGGCTTTTTTTATGCCTTTCTCTGCTACATTAAAGAGCCCTTTAATAGCCAATCTTTTCTCTCCAGTAAGGCACTTCAACATTTCAATGAAGTCACCTTTCAATCTTCTTTTGAGAAGCTAAACAGGTTGAGCTCTTTCAATAGCTCACTAGAAGGCATTTTTCTCCAGCCCTCAGAACATTTGGTGGCTCTTTGCTGTCTCAGCTCCAATTTCACACCATCTTTTTCAAATGAGGACACCAAAACTGGAGGCAGTATTCCAGTATCAGTCTCGCTGATACCATGTCACCTCCTGTGACGTTCTTGACATAATCTGTAACTGTATAGATCACCGTTGCCACCACTGTTCTATATTTGCAGCCAATATTGTATAAAGGTGGTCACATAAAGGGTCTATGGAGAGGTTATGATTGGCTGATTATAATTGTGCTATCTCTAGATATGTATCATTTTTGTAGTTGACATTATGAATATTGGCTCTATGCTGCCTGTATTTCAAACTTGTGCTATGCTTCTGGGGAACACCCCAGCCAGACAAATTGGTGTCAGCTCTGCCTAGCCTGCTTGATGGCCCATTAAGGACCATCAGCTACACAATTGACCCATTTAGCGAAGGCAGATATGCCTTGTGGCTCAGCAAGGTGTGCAGGGACCTGCCTATGGACAGAACTCTAAGGTTTTTCGATGTCACGTGCTGGATAGAGTGTCCTTGGGACAAAGAAAGCAAAGACCACATGGCAAGAGACTATAAAAGACTGACGCCTCATCTCCATCTTGTCTTCAGTCCTGCTTCCTACCTCTGGAGGGACTTGGCTACAAACTGAAGCTCTGTACAAAGGACTGAATGGCCCATCCCAGTTGTGGATGTACTCCAGAGACTTGATTTGAACCTGCAGTTTATTCCATCACTGCTACAAGCCTGAACCAAGAACTTTGCCAAAGTACAAGTTTTGCCCAGGGCACCATTTCCTGACGCTGGTCCTTGGTAACATTTCTTGATGGGGAGGCAGGGGAGGGCGAGAGATGAGGCGTTTTCTCTCTGTTTCTTTCCTCTCCGTTTTCTGCTCCTTCCTTCAATTCCAGAAACCTCCTTGTGTTTCAGACTGTGCAGTGACACCTCCCCACCCCAGGACTATGGAGCCTTTGGAGCAGAAAGATCTTAGGAGCTAAGCATGAATCCAGGGGTGAGTAGCTGGCAGGAAGGAGTCCTAGCAAGTCTTCTGGGAGTGCAGGGAGGAATGACTCCCTTCTCTACATTCTCCCCATGGGGCTCTGGGGAGCAGGGAGGGTTGTGTGATATATTCCATCCAACATTCCCCTTTGATCCAAACCGAGAGACATCTCAGCTATGCACGATCCCCTTGGCAGCACCAAACAAGGGATGTTTTCCACTGCCCAGGAGACCCAGCCAGGGACTGATGTGCTGGAGATATGTTGGGAAAAGGGACTGTCTGAATTACCAAGGCAGGAAGCAAACAATGTACAGCAACATCATTAACCACAAACCATGCTCCAGCCAGAAGGGAAATGGGCAGGAATTCTTGCTGTTCAGCCATGGCCACACATCCAGAGCTGCACAGCAGTGAGGGTGCTGGGTAAGCTGGTCTGAGCGAACAATTGGAAATGATCCTTCCGTTAGAACAGAACCAGAGTGTAGAAAGGCCCCTATGTTAAGTGGTTGAGGCTGAGGCCTTAGGAAGCTGGCCTACGATACCATAGGGATCTTTCTGTGGAGGTGTGATACTTGCCAGCTAGGGGAAGCTGGTGTGTGGTGTCTTTGTGGCTGCACTTTCAGTGATGCAGGTTTCTCTATCCCATTGTTCCAGGGTCATCCTACTAGATTGCCAGCTGCTTTTCAGCTGCAGTGTGGAGACTATTTGTGTGTGGGGAGAGACAGTGTGTGTGTGTGTTGGGGAAGAGTGAGTGTGTGGATGTAGGTAGGAGCGGATCATTATTACCCTACTTGAAAGAGGGAGACGCTCAGGCTGAGAAAGGAGAACTGACTTGTCTTAGGTCACACAGCCAGTCAATGGCAGAATTGGGAATAGGACCCAGAGCCCTGATTGTCAAATTAACCATCGGATTTTGAATTACATACATTGAATGACCTCAAGAAAGTGCTCTCAGATGAGCTCCAGTCCAACAAGTATGCACAGTAATTATTCAGCCAGTATTTTAGGAGAACTGCAAAGTTAGAGAGAATCATGAACTGCTCAGAGACAATTAATGCAGAGAAGCAGCAAAATCCATCAAACATATAAGTGGTTATGACTTATTTACTTGGTCTTAAAAGAGAACAAAAAGGCCTTGAGTCTCCTCCCTGTCATTAACCCCCTGCTCAGCCAATCAGGGTAGAGACTGAGGATGGGAGGCTGAGAGGTCTCACCAGAGAGCTCAAAGGATGGCCCAGGTCACTGGCGGGGATCACTGCCCCAGCACTACTGCCGCTCCACAGTTTTGGGTGGACCTCCCTCAGTGAGAGCTGCCGAGCACTCCCCCGCAACACACACACACACACACACACACACACACACACACACACACCCCTCCTGGTGTTAGGAGGGGAACGGGAGAAAGGAGAAAAGAAGCAAGAGAGGAAGAGAAAGGAGGGATGGATGGAGGAAAAGTTGAAACAAAAAGGACAAACCCTAATGTCCTCAGTGATTCTAAGGGACAATATCCCAGGTTTGGAATAAAATTCTGCGTCCTTAAGATAATGTTTTCCATGAATTCAACTGTCACCAGATGGATCAGACTGAACAGTTTCAAACCTCGAGGAGGCTCTTACCCTCTAAACAGGGTCGGCTGTTATCAAGTAAAATCACTAAAAGGGAAGTAGAAAACTCGAAAGAGGTTCCTCCTGGCGCTCAGGTACGTGAACCCCAAAACTCCCCCAGTCCTCAAAGAGAGACCTGGAGAAGGAGACTTGCTGAAGCAAAGCCACAGGGTCTCTGAGGTTTCCCTGGCCCCTCGCCCCTGTCCTGCCTGGCTGATGTCAGCATCTCTCTGTGAGGTCACCACCTCCCCACCACCTTTGGCCAATAGTCTGAGGTCCTGCCAAAGGCCTTTGTGATGTCACTGCCACACCCCTCCCTTGCTGGGCTAATGTCCTGCCCCTGGCCAGGCACTTTGAAGGTTTGAGCTACTCCCTGTGGATCACCCCACTCAAGGAGCATTCGTTCTAGGAAGCAAGCCGGCTAGACAGTAAAACATCAGACGCTGCTCCCGATGCTACATTCAGTTCTAAATAAATTAGTCCAGTTTATTGCCAGAAGAGACCATTAGAGCATGTAATCTGACCCCTGCATATCACAGGCCTCCTGTATGACACACTAGCTACTTTTGGGGTAAACACATTCCAGAAAGGCATCCAGTCATCATGAAATGACGTCACGAGACGGAGAATCCACCACTTTCCTTGGTAGCTTGTTCCTGTGGTGAATCATCCTCGCTGTTGAATATTTGTGCCTTAATTGTAATATGAATTTGTCTCTTGTCACCTTAGTACCGGGCGAGGTGGGAGTGTGCCAGACCTTGGGCTGCAGCCCATGCCGGAACTTCTACATGACAATTAAACAGCCCCACAGCCTGAGCCGTGGGCCCAAGTCAGTGGTACGGGCCAGCCACCGTGTGTAACAAGTTTGCGTGGAGAATTTGCGGCAAAACTGGGAACTGAACCCAGATTGTTTCAATTCTTGCCTCCCCTTAACCGCAAGCCCAGCGTGTGTGTACAGCATTGTTTTGGTCTGTGTTTGCCTTGCATTGGCTTCCAAGGAGGCTGTGGAATTTCCTTCATTGGAGGTTTTTAAGACCAGGTTAGAGATACGCCAGTCTGCGAATGTCTAGGGATACTTGGTCCTGCCTCAGCACAGCGGGCTGGAGTAGATGACTTCTCAAGATCCCTTCCAGGCCTACATTGAAATAATTCAATTTGATGCTGAGGCATGTTCTACGCTGAGCTGTTTTGCATGGTGCCATTTGGAACTGTGATCGCACCATGTTGTGTAGCAGTTTTATGGTGAATTGTTTTGCCTCAGCTTGTTTTCCATTGTGTACTTTTGTCCTAGGATGTCATAGTTCGCATCGTGTTGCTTTCTTTTCCTTTGTATTGTCATTTTATGCTGTGGAGTGTAGGTTGTGTTTTTTTTCCCCCTGAATTTGCCTGACATTATGTTGTGGTGAGTTTTATTCTGTATGTTGTGTTTTTATATGTATATATTGCATCGCATCCTAGAAATGTAGGGCTAGATAGGACCTCAAGATGTCATCAAGTCCAGCTTTCTCTGCTGAGGCAGGACCAAGTATATGTAGATTATCTATGACAGAGCTTTGTCCTATTTGTTCTTTAAAACTTCCAGGAAAGAGACTCCCAGCCCCTTGTAAGACTGTTCCAGAGCTGAACTGCCTTAGCTCTGGGGACACCCACACAGATTTTAGTGGTGAGCAGCTCTGGAGAGAGAGGAGACCCCAGTGAGTGGGCAGTTGGATAAAGAGACTAAAGTTGGGAGGAGAAACATTGACGTGTCCAAGGTCACCCAGGCTGTCTGTGACCGAGCTAGAAATAGGTTCTAGTGCCACCGTACTGCTGTTTCTGAAGGTCTCTGCCACACTGCTGTTTTAGGCACTGGTGCAAACCCTTAGTGTAGACAGAATTTACACTGGTGCACTCTGGCACTGCTGCACCATGTCCCAGTTTGAAGGTTTGGGGTGGGGAGAGGGGCTGTGACCTCCTGAGGCCTGAGGCTGACTGAACGGTGCAGCTGGTAACGGAGGGGCAGCAGTGAGTACTGGAGGTATGAGCCAGGAGCACAGCCCCACAGGACTGGACACTGACTTCTCCTGACCCAGGGGACACACCCCCAGTGAGGTGGTTTGTCCATGGATGTGCAGGCTGTCTTGGCAGAGCAGCTCATTTGCAATCTCTGCACAGCTCTTCCTACAGTGTGCACTGGGGACCTCTCCAAGCTGCGAGTGACGGGGCTCGGGAGTTAACAGGATCTGTTCCTGGCTCTGTCATGGACCTGTTTAGTGACCTTGGGGAAGTCACAGCTCCTCTCTCTGTAACACTGTCTTCAGTGACTCGAGAGCACTAGCACCAGCCTCAGGCAGACTGGTGAGAAGCAGGGCACAAACCCCAAATTGGGTGTGAGGTCTGTATGGAGATTTCACCAACCAAGTATCCAGTGTAAACGCTTCAGGCATTGTAACAGCATTAACATGGAATCACAGACAGTCCTCTTGGTATGCACAGTAATTATTCAGCCAGTATTTTAGGAGAACTGCAAAGTTAGAGAGAATCATGAACTGCTCAGAGACAATTAATGCAGAGAAGCAGCAAAATCCATCAAACATATAAGTGGTTATGACTTATTTACTTGGTCTTAAAAGAGAACAAAAAGGCCTTGAGTCTCCTCCCTGTCATTAACCCCCTGCTCAGCCAATCAGGGTAGAGACTGAGGATGGGAGGCTGAGAGGTCTCACCAGAGAGCTCAAAGGATGGCCCAGGTCACTGGCGGGGATCACTGCCCCAGCACTACTGCAGCTCCACAGTTTTGGGTGGACCTCCCACAGTGAGAGCTGCCGAGCACTCCCCCGCAACACACACACACACACACACACACACACACACACACACACACACACACACACCCTCTCCTGGTGTTAGGAGGGGAACAGGAGAAAGGAGAAAAGAAGCAAGAGAGGAAGAGAAAGGAGGGATGGATGGAGGAAAAGTTGAAACAAAAAGGACAAACCCTAATGTCCTCAGTGATTCTAAGGGACAAGATCCCAGGTTTGGAATAAAATTCTGCCTCCTTAAGATCATGTTTCCATGAATTCAACTGTCACCAGATGGATCGGACTGAACAGTTTCAAACTTCGAGGAGACTCTTACCTTCTAAACAGGGTCGGCTGTTTTCAAGTAAAATCACTAAAAGGGAAGGAGAAAACTCGAAAGAGGTTCCTCCTGGCGCTCAGGTACGTGAACCCCAATATTCCCCCAGTCCTCAAAGAGAGACCTGGAGAAGGAGACTTGCTGAAGCAAAGCCACAGGGTCTCTGAGGTTTCCCTGGCCCCTCGCCCCTGTCCTGCCTGGCTGATGTCAGCATCTCTCTGTGAGGTCACCACCTCCCAACCACCTTTGGCCAATAGTCTGAGGTCCTGCAAAAGGCCTTTGTGATGTCACTGCCACACCCCTCCCTTGCTGGGCTAATGTCCTGCCCCTGGCCAGGCACTTTGGAGGTTTGAGCTACTCCCTGTGGATCACCCCACTCAAGGAGCATTCGTTCTAGGAAGCAAGCCGGCTAGACAGGAAAACATCAGACGCTGCTGCTCACAATGCTACACTCAGTTTTTTAGGAATTAGTCGACTTTATGGCTAGAAGAGACCATTAGAGCATCTAATCTGACCCCCTGCATATCACAGGCCTCCTGTATGACACAATAGCGGGTGGAGGGGGCTGAGGAGGTGGGCAGTGGCGGGGGGACAGGTGAGCCAGTGGCTGACCCCAGCTCACCTCCGCTCCACCTACTCCCTGAATGTCCCACCCGCTTCCGTGAATCAGCTGTTCGCGCAGGAAGCCTTGGAGGGAAGAGAAGCGGTGTGGCAGCTTCGCGCTCAGGCCCAGTAAGGTGGAGACAGAGACAAAGTGAGCTGGGTCAGGGGGGCCGCCCGCACCACAGCAGGTAACCCGGGGGGTGCACAGGGAACCGCTCCCCAGCTCACCTACCTCCCTCTGCCACCCTGGGCCTTAGTGTGAAGGCGCCATTTGCTTCTCAGTCCTCCCAGGCGTCCCGCGAACCATCAGGGCAGGGGTTCCAGAGGTGGTCAGGGGACAGGGAGAAGGGGTGGTTGAATGGGGCAAAGGTCCCAGGGGCCATCAGGAATGAGGAGGGGTTGGATGGGGTGACAGGGGCAGTCAGAGGACAGGGAAGGGCAGTGGATGGGGTGGGGTCCAGAGGGGGCATAAAGGAACGCAGGGGTTGGATAGGCGCAGGAGTCCCGGGGACACAACCCCTGGGGTGAGGAGGAACTGTTGTTAAGATTTTGGTAGCTCATCCCTGGCCAGGGGTGGGAGGCTGAGGAGGAGAGCAGGCGGGCAGTGGCAGGGGATGAGTATGCGAGCCGGGAGGAGAGCTGAGGTGAGCTGGGGACTGAGGAGGTGAGCGGGCAGGAATTGGTGGGTGGGCAGGTGAGCTGGCGGTGGGGAAGGGGTTGAGAAGGTGAGTGGGGTGGGAGGCTGAGAAGGCGAGTAGTGAGTCAGTGGCTGACCTGTTCTACTGATCTGGTCTGGCTCCCATCCTCTCCGAGGGTTGCTGCTGTCTGGGGTGTTGCCTTCCACATTCACACCTCATTCATTCAATAGCATAATTGACTACAAAGTGGGGAAGATCTTATTCTACTTCTAGCAAAAAGAATTTTCTTTTACCTTCATTATACTACCTTAGGGGCCTGCTATAACTTATTACCAACATTCAATACTGCTGTTTTGGCGGGGTGGTGCTGGGGAAGGAGGGTTTGTTTCCACAGGGCGGACAGTCCTTGAGGGGGGGGTGTTTTGTGGGGCTGGGTGGCACTGGGGGGTTTCACTGGAGCCAGGGGGTTTTTGGCCCTCAGCTGTTTTCTTTGGAGTACTATTGCCCTTGCCGCTTTACGAGTTGTGCAGTCCTGGACTAAACCACAGACTCTGGACTCAGCATTCAAGTATCCTGCAGTCTGAACTTCGAATCCGATACATTCCCTCATTGGCTACCATTGTTTTCCCAGCATGGAAGTGCTTTTTGTCCAACATGGCAGCCAGAGTGGGATCCATAGGCATGGAATGGCTCTGAAGGAATCAGCTGTTTCTCTCTGCGCTTCATGAAACTTTGGATTGAAATGGTAAAGGACAGTTGTTCCCATTTTAATCATGGTGTCCTTTAGGAGTGTGACCAAGGCCACTTAACTAGGGAGCGGGGGTCTAAAAAGAGTTTACCTGGGCCACAGGTCACCATAGCTTCCATCTCGGGGGTGAAAATCAACCACCAGTACCTGCAATTTCTACCCGAGTTCTTGTCAAATCTGTGACCTTACTTGGAGTAATTTTATACTTCTCTGGCGTAGAATTCTTCACCAACTGCACAACAGATCAGTAGTGATAGTGAGGTACAACTCCCCCAACTATGCCCTTTTATTTCTTTAATCTGGAGGCACAGATTTAAATTAGGGACTAAATTCAGGTGCAGCTTAGAATCCCTGTAAGACACCAAATGTCAGGTCTCTATTAAAAATAGGCATCTTTCTGCAGCTATATTACATTCAACACACATTCCATTTTCTGCACATTTGCAGCACCTCCAGGGTGAGCTGAAGACAAATGTCATTTCCATTTTTCCCATCCCTACCTCAATATGGATTGTATTTCCCAAATAATAGGCAATAAGCAGCTGATTAGGAAGGAGATATCTTCAGGAGCGACTCTTGCAGGGCCTGGGCCACAACGACTTTGGTAGTGAAATCCATGGGTATTTTGCTTCGTTCCAGGTCATTTACTAGGGAATCCTCTTCTCAGCCCTTTAGAAAAATAGTGACCTAACCAATTGAACAAATGGGGATTGGAATGGTGATCGGGAATAAGGGAATCCCTCTGACTTACACTAACTTCTTCTGTTGTTACAAAGGGTGAAATGACATTTTCCCCTATCCCTGCCCTGTTCCTGCTCTTTGTTATAGTTCAATATATTTTAAGTGAGGAAAATGATAATAAAAATATCTGCTCTCCAGCACAACCTGAAGCAACATCAGAGCAACTGGGAATGAAACAATTGGTTTCCAAAGGGGGAACTCGATGACTAACACTTGGTTTGAAATGGGGGAACAGTATAACCGTGATGCTCAGGGTTTGTTTAGACTAGGAAAAGTGATGGAGTTTAGGTCAGGACAAGGGGAAAGCTAATGCCAACCACTGCACCTGGGCTGCATCTGCTCTACAACTGTAATTATCTTTTTACCCCAAGATCACTAACTTGAGCAGCCAATGCCATGTACAGCCCTAGTGGATGGAAGGCCCAGGTAGTTTTTGCCTCAGTGTAGCTTGTTGGGATCAAACCTCTCTCTCACCTGGAGCTGATGAACATTCCTGGCTGGAGGGACACACACTCCTACGACTCAAAAGGAAAGGAGTTGATAGAAAAGATCACAGGACTGACCCCAATGAAGGGTGAGCTGCAAAATGCAGAAGCAGGTAACTCATGTGTGGGAGCTGAGAGACCACAGTGAAGATGGAGCAAAGACCACAATGCAGGAATGAGCAAATGCGATAAAAACAACAAATTAACTCCCCCTCAACCTTTGGCCAGCCCTAATCAAGGCATTTATTACAGTTCTCTCCCATGTGGATTTTCTGATGTTTAATAAGGTTTGTGCTCTGACTGAAGCTTTTCCTACACTCAGATCATGTGTAGGGTCTCTCTCCACAGTGGATTCTCTGAGGTGCGATCAGGGTAGAGTTCTGAGTGAAGCTTTTCCTGCACGCAGAGCACGTGTAGGGCGTCTCTCCTGTGTGGATTCTCTGATATCTGATAAGGTGTGAGCTCTGATTGAAGCTTTTCCACACTCAAAGCATGTGTAGGGCTTCTCCCCTGTGTGGATTCTCTGATGTGAAATGAGGGTTGAACTATGAGTGAAGCATTTCCCACACTCAGAGCATCCATAAGGTTTCTCTCCTGTGTGGATTCTACGATGTGTGATAAGGTGTGAGCTCCAATTGAAGTGTTTCCCACACTCATGGCATGTGTAATGTGTGTCTTCCAAGTTGATTCTCTCACTTGTAATAAGGTCTGTGTGGCTACTGAAGTTTTCCTCTGGCCTCTGCTGAGTCTCACAGGCTTTTGCTTTTGCTTTTTCTGGGAGTGCACAACTCCAGGAAACATTCCCTTTGGATCTTCCTGATAATGTCCCATGTGGTTCTATTGGCTCAGCATCTTCCTGCTGGGGTTTCTCCTCCTTGTTATCACTCACCATCCCGTCACCTGATGGGAGACAGAGAGAATGAGACATAGGTCACTCTCTGTGCCTGAGAGAAAGGAAATCTCAGAGATAGGAATAGAAAAAGGGATGAACCAACCAAAATATATGTTGGAGATTTTCCCCAAACCTCTCCCCAGAGGAGAATGGAAGGGATCAGTTTTGGTCTGCATCTCACCAGAACTCTCAGGGGAAAGCGAGATTGGGGGGGGGACCTGCTGCCAGTTGTCAGTCAGGATAGGTGGGATGCTGTAAGTGACATTTATCTAATGATGCCACATCTGCAGGGAACAATCCTGAACTTGGAGAGCTCACAAGGTCTTTGTAGGGCATCCCAAATGTTTCCTGGACAGTTTTTGAGTTGGTTTAACCAATTCCCCACCTGTGCAGGCAGCTCTCAGGGGCACTTCTTTCTCAGAGCCCTGGAGACCTGGGACCCACGGCTCTTCCCCTCATTCCAGCTGCGAGATCACATCAGGTTTGGAAACTGGAAACTCTACTCAAGGCAAAGAAATCAAGGGAGGTCAGTGGAATTTGTGGGATATTTTTCACAAATAATAGTCCATGGTTTTAAGCCAATCTCCTTTTTAAGCAGTAACATCCCAGGGCCAGCTTCCTTGGCTCCATGTGGCAGGAGAGTTATTATTCTAAATCATATTCATTACCTCAGTGCCTAGGGACCAACTAACAGGGGGTCCCCATTGTGCTAGGCACTGTACAAACACAGAATAGTAGATGGCCCATGCCCTGAAGAATTTACAATCTAAATAGAAAAGACAAACACAGAATGGGGGAAGGGGTAGAATCCTCTGTTAGAATAGAGATATTCAGGCCTGCCTGTAAAGCCTATACATTAAGAACTTACAAGTGTTTGTTATCACTTAACTAGTTACAGGAGTATGAAAAAAAAGAATGAAAATCTCAGTCTGCCTGTGTATGGGTCTTCTCTCACTAGGTTAGTCTGAGGCCTTTTTCTTAGGCTAAGGACTTTGGCTAAGCAGCAGGGGCAGCCATTAGCTGGGAAGCGAAGGGTCACATCCTCTCATCCCAAACCAGTCACACTGAAATAAGGTGCTATTAGGCTGTTAGGAAGATGATCCTGTCTGTATGATGCCCATCACCACCAGATAAAGAAACAGATCTTAAGATGGATAAAAGAAACTTAGTTTGACAGCATCCTGTCTGGCAAGAAATCACTTATCAATGGCTCTGACTGCGAAACTCTCATTTCTGTATTGTTCTATCTTTATGGCCCTCACTTTTCTGTTGTTTATCTGTCTGGTTCTCTAATTGTTTCTCTCTTCTGTACAATCAATCGTGCTAGGTGTAGCTGGCAATATGACTATATAAACTGGGGTCAAACAGGAGGAAGGAAATTGGAATCATGTTTATTAAGTGGGGAACAGGAACAGGGACACAGGCAAGGCTGGGAAGGAGGACGGGGGTAAATGCTCTGCAGCATCAGAGCTGGGAAGGGAACACTGGGGAACAGACTGTATGGGTGTATAGAGATAAGCCTGAGTGGTGTGAAGGGCTTCGGAATATGTAATCTTATAGGTGTAACAATTGTACGGGCTACACAACCACCCAGTGACATCATCAACAAAGTGCCCATTTGTGCCTGGGTAGCGGCCCTGCTATGGGAGGAGTGTGACGTTATTGGTATAAACTGGGACCATATAGAACATGGTTTGCAACCAAGGTCCTGTAGTGGCACCAAATCTTAGGTAAGGGGGTCATATAAGGTGTCTAAGACCAGGTTATGGGTGGCTGGTTATGACTATGCTGTCTGTGTGCATGTGTCATTTTTAGTTGAAGTTATGTATATTGGCTCTATACTGTCTGTATTTCAAGTTGGTGCTGTGCTTCTGGGAAACATCCCAGACAAGTTGGTGTTAGCTCTGCCCAGCTGGCTTGATGGCCCATTAAGGACCATCAGCTACACAATTGACCCATGGAGAGAAGGCAGACACGCCTTGTGACTCAGCAAAGTATGCAGGGACTGGCCCATGTGACTCCAGACTCCATTTTGCTGTAATTTTCCACAGTAAGGACAAAGAGGTTCTTACACCTGGAAAAGCCTATCTAAGGCTGATGCCTCATCTCCATCTGGTCTACAATCCTGCTTCTTACCTCTGGAGGACTTTGCTACAAACTGAAGCTCTGCACAAAGGACTGATGACCCATCCCAGCGGGGGATGTACTCCAGAGACTTGATTTGAACCTGCAGTTTATGCCATCACTGCTACAAGCCTGAACTAAGAACTTTGCCATTACTGTATGTAATTGATTCCATTTAACCAATTCTAGCTCTCATCTCTACCTTTTTTCCTTTATGAATAAACCTTTAGATTTTAGATTCTAAAGGATTGGCAACAGTGTGATTTGTGGGTAAGATCTGATGTGTATATTGACCTGGGTCTGGGGCTTGGTCCTTTGGGATCGAGAGAACCGTTTTCTTTTATCGGGGTGTTGGTTTTCATAACCATTCATCCCCAGGACGAGTGGCACTGGTGGTGATACTGGGAGACTGGAGTGTCTAAGGAATTGCTTGTGTGACTTGTGGTTAGCCAGTGGGGTGAAACCAAAGTCCTCTTTGTCTGGTTGGTTTGGTTTGCCTTAGAGGTGGAAAAACCCCAGCCTAGGGCTGTGACTGCCCTGTTTGAGCAATTGGTCCTGATTTGGCACTCTCCGCTGGGTCCCGCCAGAACCGCATCGTCACAGGGAGGAATGCAGCAAGGACTCAGGATCAGTGGCCAGGGTCACTGAGCATAGACATGGGGAGGTGATATGGGAGAGGGGTTATGAGTGGGAGAGGGAGGTCAAATGTTAAAATAATGATATTTGGGGAAATGTAAAAGAAGTGAAACTGAACAGAAATAAAACTGGAGTGTAGGCTCTAAAGCAACAAGGCTTCAGTAGGGATTGAGGGTTAAAGGTCTGGGATCCCCCACAGCTCTAGATTCCCAAACCTCTCCTCCTCCCAATGACCCACCCAGCCCACGTCCCGGGTGCCCTTCCTCCACACTCCCCTCCCCTTCTTCCCATTACTCTCAGCCGGCACCACTTCCCGGCACCTTGGGAGCTACTTGTATTTTCTCCTCATCTCTCACTACCTCCTACCTCCCTGCTGCTTCTTAGCTCTAACCCTGCACACACCCTCCCCATGTCCTGGCACCCCAGAATTATCTACTCCCCCCTCTTCTCCGCCCCTCCCACGGCTCTCTTATCCCTTCACCCATGGGATCCTGAATGGCAACATTACATGCTCTCCTAAAAGAGCTCATCTCACTGTCACACAAACCATGCATGAGTCATACACATATTTACTCAATTTAGAATTCTACAGGAGGCATATTTTCCTCTTAAAATGAGGAAAAGGCATGAAAGCTACAGTGATTAATATAGCCAATAAGGATATATTAAATCCAATTTTAAAATGACTGACGGCACCAAAAAGGCACATGTCCAAAAATGATACTAGCGTGTGGGAGATAAGGCAAAAAAAGGGGAGCAAGAAAACCTGCAAAACGTGTATGATGAATAAAGGTATACAGTTATTACTACTCAGGTTCTTTAGAGACCCCACAGCTTCTAATAACCCAGGCGACAGGACTCCTTACCCAGCAAGACCACCGTCTCATAGTTCTCCTGCATGACATCCCTGTAGAGGGCTCTCTGAGTGGGGTCCAGCAGAACCCACTCTTCCCTGGTGAAATACACAGCCACCTCCTCGAAGGTCACCGGCCCCTGAAAGACCAAGAGTCCAACACTCAGTACCTGCTGCCCCACTCACAACCCCACTATTCACGGAATAGCAGCACCAGGTATATGGGAGCTCCAGGAGGCACATGTTAACAGAGTCCCACCCCACCTTGCTTAGAGCAGCCAGGAGGCATTAGAGGGTGGAAAGAGAGAACCTTTGTGTCTCCCAGCTGACAGACAGAGGCAGAGTCATCACATTTATCACATAGCTACTAGCCAGGGCTTGATATAGGAGATGGGGCTGTCTCTGGACCCTGCTGGTGGCTCCCTGGTAGGAATCTCCAAAGAAAATATATGGAAGAAAAGGGAAGTCAACAGTAAAGAATATAAGTTAGAAAGTCAGAATTGTAGAAAATTGGTAAGGGAAGCTATCAGGAATCAATGACCACTTAATGAAAATAAGAAGGAAGTTTTAAAAAAGTATATTAAGTACAAAATTAATCCCTAACAATGGTAGTGGTAAATTACTAGATGGAAATGGCAGAATTATCAAAATAATACAGAAGAGGTAAAAGTGTTCAATAAATATTTCACTCCTGGAGTTGGAGAAAAACAGATGATGTAATCGTATAAGACGTTGACAACGACAGTCTTTCCATCCCAACAATAACTCACGAGGATGTTAAGAGCAGCTCTTACAGTTAGACATGTTTAAATAAGCAGGTCCAGATAACGTGTATTAAGAGTTTTGAAAGACCTGGTGGAGGACTGTTAATGTTGATTTTAATTAGGACTTGGACCAATGGGGAAATTCCAGAAGAATGGAATAAAGCTAATGCTGTGCCAATATTTAAAAAGTGTAAAAGAGATGACCCAGCTAATTACAAGAGTGTTAGTCCGATACTGGGCAAGATAATAGAGCAGCGAATATGGATTTAATTAATAAAGAGGTAAAGGAGGGTAATATAATTAGTACCAATTAACAAAGGTTCAGAGACAACAGATCCAATCAAACTAACTGGATATCCTTATTGGGTGAGATCAAAAGTTTGGTTGCAGCTAATAGTATTGATGAGCTGAGAGGTGAAAACATTACCTAGACTTCTGTAAGGCATATGACTTGGTTCAGCACAATATTTTGACTAGAAAACTAGAAAGATACAAAATAAACACAGCATACATTAAACAGATTAAAAACTATGATTGTAAATGGGGAACCATGCTTGAGTAGATTTCTTTCTAGGGGGTTCCCACAAGGATTGGTTTTGGCCCTGCGCTATTTAACATTCTTATCAATGACCTGGAAGAGAATATAAAATCATCATTGATAAAGTTTGCAGTTGCCACAAAGATTGGGGTTCGTGGTAACTAATGAAGTGTCAGAAGATTCAGGCTCCAGCACTGGGAGTCCGGGAAGTTTTCCCAGCCCTGGCTGGAGGGTTATTTCCTGTTCCACAAAGAGTGGAAGTTCCATTCCCAACTCCTGTGCCTTGAAATTAGGCCCTGACACTACACCACACATTCAGCATAGTGGTATGATTATAAAATGATTAGGACATAATTATGTTGCATTTTGTGCAAGATGTGTCATGTTCAGTGTCATTGGAAAAGTTATGATTTGCTGAATATGACTGTCCTATTTGTGTGCATGTATCATGTTCGTAACTGAAGTTATGGACATTGACTCTGTATCTGTATTTCAAATGTGTTTACTCTGGGTAACACTCACAACAAGCCTTTCAGGTACAACAAAGAAGCCAGACAGTGTTCATGGCTCATCAAGAAAGACAATGGACCGTGGAAGAGCTTAGCCCTCTTGTGAATTTTTCAGCTGGCCTATGAGCCATGGCTACTATGACTCAGCAGGGCATGCTAGGGCATGTGAGCAGACCACATGACAATGAACTCCATTTTGGTACCTGTATTTTTCCACAAACTGGACTGGGAAACAAGTTTGGAACAAATGGTTCCCGCAATATGGAAAAGCTACATAAGGTGGAGTGTGACATCATTTCTTGGCCTCATTCCCCACACAAGAGAACTCCTGGAAACACCTGAGGAAGAAAGACTGAACTGGGGGAACTGCTGGTCCCAGGGTAAAGGGATTTTTAGCTTGTGTATGGAAACTTGGTGGACTGCTTGTATCATCAGGGTGAGAAACTGCTAATTCAAATTCTATCCAGATAGTATGTTAAGCTTAGTTTGAGTTTTTGGTTATTTGTTAAGTAATCTGCTTTGATCTGTTTGCTACCACTTATGGCTGGGAAATTGGCTTTGTCTTCTATCTGTCTTTGAGTGGCTTAGGTAACGCACTCAGGTAGCTTAGTTGGATGCGTGGTGCCACCTGCTGTCCTGTTGGGTAATAACAGGGCCTGGAGAGGCTGGCAGTGTGAGAAGGGCCAACCCAGTTTGAGGGTTAGAGGGACAGTGTTTCCCAGAAGCCCCCAGACTGCACCCCAGGGTGACAGCCCATCACACCCTAGAGTACACAAGTCTCAGCAGGTTTGTCACATCCTTTCCCTCCCATTCCACACCCTAGACAGTTCCTGCCTCCCACTACCTCTAGCAGCTCCCACCCTCCTATACATTTACTTCTCCTCTCCCTCCAAGCAGAACCCACCACCAGCTCCCTGATAATCCCTTACCTGAGCCAGCTCCATTGCAGACATTTCCTTCCAGCTGGGAGGAGGGGATGATTTAGGTGAAAGGTGGACATTATTCTGTAGCCTGCCAGGGCAAGAAGGGCAATGTGAGAGAATTCAGACAGGGTTTCTGTCCTTTCCACATGTCAATTCCCCCCAGCATTTTTCCCTGGTAATGGACATTCTAGGTTCTGCCACACTGTGTAGCACAAAATGACCTTATTCCAGTACAGGCCTAGCCCCCTCCCACCAGGGTGTAACCCTCCTAGACATAGTGAAACCCTCCCAGTAGCAGAGTCTCTCTGTTACACATATACAGTTTGTAGATGATACCAAGCTGGGAGGGGCTGCAAGTGCTTTGGAGGCTAGAATTACAATTCAAATTGATCTGGACAAACTGGAGAATATAGGATGAAATTCAATGAGGAGAAATCCAAAGTACTCCACTTAGGAAGGAACAATCAGTTGCACACATACAAGACAGGAAATGACTGCCTAGGAAGGAGCACAGCAGAAACGGATCTGGGAGTCACAGTGGATCACAAGCTAAATATGAGTCAACAGTGTTACACTGTTGAAAAAACCCAAGTATAATCCTGAGATGTATTAGCAGGAGTATTGTAAGCAAGACATGAGAAGTAATTCTTCCGCTCTACTCTGCACTGATTAGGCCTCAACTGGAGTAATGTGTCCAGTTCTGGGTGCCACATTTCAGGAAAGATGTGGAACATGTGGAGAAAGTCCAGAGAAGAGCAATAAAAATGATTAAAGGTCTAGAAAACATCACCTATGAGGGAAGACTGAAAAAATTGTGTTTGTTTAGTCAGGAGAAGATATGATCAGCTTTCAAGTACATAAAAGTTCATTTCAAGGAGGAAGGAGAAACATTGTTCTTAACCTCTGAGGACAGGACAAGAAGCAATGGGCTTAAATTGCAGCAAGAAAGGTTTATGTTGGACATTAGGAAAACTCCCTGTCAGGGTGGTTAAGCACTGGAATAAATTGCCTAGGGAGGTTGTGGAATCTCCATCATTGGGGATTTTTAAGAGCAGGCTGGACAAATACCTCTCAGGGATGGTCTAGATCAGGGGTGGCCAACATGTGGCTCTTTAGAATTTAATACGCGGCTCCTTGTACAGGCACCAACTCCGGGGCTGGTGCTACAGGCACCAACTTTCCAATGTGCTGGGTGTGCTCACTACTCAGCTACAGGCCCTGCCCCCACTCCACCCCTTCCCACCCCCTTCCCTGAGCCTGCAGTGCCCACGCTCCATCCCCCCATCCCCCCCACCGAGTGTCTTGCATAGCATGAGCAGCTGATCGGGAGTGCGAGGAGGGGGGGGTGCTGATTAGTGTGGCTTCCCATGGGTGGGAGGCACTGGGAGCAGGAGGTGGGAGCTGATGATTCTTTAGCAATGTATATTGGTAAATTCTGGCTCTTTCTCAGGCTCAGGTTGGCCACTCCTGGTCTAGATAATACTTCATCCTGCCTTGAGTGCAGGGGACTGGACTAGCTACCTCTCAAGGTCCCTTCCAGTTCTGTGATTCTATGAACCAAAGGCCAGAGATGAGCAGAATCAAAGAAGTCACTCTGGGGTTTCTCCCTGTCATTGTCCCCAAGGCAGCTCTCTCAGATTAACTAAGTTATTTGATGCTCCAGCCTTTACACAGTCTCTCCTGGGAGTGCCCCTTTCATGGGCTGGGCCTAGTTTTAGCTTTTGGGAAGCGTGACCCTGGGGGCTCTGAGATTGGGCCTTCTTGCCTCAGCACACCTTGTTTCTTTCTGGGGCTCCCCAGTGAGTCCAAATGAGTAGATACTCCTCATACAGACTGTGAACATAAGAATGTGTTTTGTGTTTAGACTTTATTGAATGCTTGTAAGTTGCTGCCTGAGTTAACATCTGACTAGTTGCATTGTGAGCCTCTGTGGCTCTGTAAATCACCAGACAGGAGAGAGACTTTACCTATGTGAAGTGCTGATTGGCAACAGAATGCCTGGCAGGAAAGGTCCATCAACACCAGAGAGACTATTATGGGATGTTAACAAAGACACAAGACTGTTGTTGTGCTCTTCACTTCCCATTAGCTGAGTTTGCTGCTCAGAGCACATGGTAGGAAGGGGATGAAAAACCCCATAGAGAAGGAACTGATTGTCTGTATGCTGCCTGGACTCTCCGGGGAGTTTCTAGGCATAAGCAAGAGATCCCCAGCTGCTTAGCCTGGGTTAGTCCTAAAGAATATGTAGAGCTTGCTTATTACAGAAGCTTCTATTACCTTTGAAATTTAAGACTGCAACTCATCTGCATCTATAGGATTACCTGCTTTAACTTTGTTAACAACTCTCGTTTCCTTTTAAATAAGTCTTAATACAGGTTATGACAGGACTGGCTAGAAGCGTGTGTGGGGTTGGGGGGTGGGCAGGCTCAGAAAGAAAAAGGTTGGGAACCCCTGGAGTAAGGGACCACCTGTCACAAAGGTGAGCTCACCTGCGTGGTGAGATATATGGGATCACCCAAGAGGACTGTCTGTGATTCCATGTTAATGCTGTTACAATGCCTGAAGCGTTTACACTGGATACTTGGTTGGTGAAATCTCCATACAGACCTCACACCCAATTTGGGGTTTGTGCCCTACTTCTCACCAGTCTGCCTGAGGCTGGTGCTAGTGCTCTCGAGTCACTGAAGACAGTGTTACAGAGAGAGGAGCTGTGACTTCCCAAGGTCACTAAACAGGTCCATGACAGAGCCAGGAACAGATCCTGTTAACTCCCGAGCCCCGTCACTCGCAGCTTGGAGAGGTCCCCAGTGCACACTGTAGGAAGAGCTGTGCAGAGATTGCAAATGAGCTGCTCTGCCAAGACAGCCTGCACATCCATGGACAAACCACCTCGCTGGGGGTGTGTCCCCTGGGTCAGGAGAAGTCAGTGTCCAGTCCTGTGGGGCTGTGCTCCTGGCTCATACCTCCAGCACTCACTGCTGCCCCTCCGTTACCAGCTGCACCGTTCAGTCAGCCTCAGGCCTCAGGGAGGTCACAGCCCCTCTCCCCACCCCAAACCTTCAAACTGGGACATGGTGCAGCAGTGCCAGAGTGCACTAGTGTAAATTCTGTCTACACTAAGGGTTTGCACCAGTGCCTAAAACAGCAGTGTGGCAGAGACCTTCAGAAACAGCAGTACGGTGGCACTAGAACCTATTTCTAGCTCGGTCACAGACAGCCTGGGTGACCTTGGACACGTCAATGTTTCTCCTCCCAACTTTAGTCTCTTTATCCAACTGCCCACTCACTGGGGTCTCCTCTCTCCAGAGCTGCTCACCACTAAAATCTGTGTGGGTGTCCCCAGAGCTAAGGCAGTTCAGCTCTGGAACAGTCTTACAAGGGGGCTGGGAGTCTCTTTCCTGGAAGTTTTAAAGAACAAATAGGACAAAGCTCTGTCAGAGATAATCTACATATACTTGGTCCTGCCTCAGCAGAGAAAGCTGGACTTGATGACATCTTGAGGTCCTATCTAGCCCTACATTTCTAGGATGCGATGCAATATATACATATAAAAACACAACATACAGAATAAAACTCACCACAACATAATGTCAGGCAAATTCAGGGGGAAAAAAAACACAACCTACACTCCACAGCATAAAATGACAATACAAAGGAAAAGAAAGCAACACGATGCGAACTATGACATCCTAGGACAAAAGTACACAATGGAAAACAAGCTGAGGCAAAACAATTCACCATAAAACTGCTACACAACATGGTGCGATCACAGTTCCAAATGGCACCATGCAAAACAGCTCAGCGTAGAACATGACGCAGCAAAAAAGAGAATTATTTCAATGTAGGCCTGGAAGGGATCTTGAGAAGTCATCTACTCCAGCCCGCTGTGCTGAGGCAGGACCAAGTATCCCTAGACATTCGCAGACTGGCGTATCTCTAACCTGGTCTTAAAACCTCCAATGAAGGAAATTCCACAGCCTCCTTGGAAGCCAATGCAAGGCAAACACAGACCAAAACAATGCTGTACACACACACGCTGGGCTTGCGGTTAAGGGGGGAGGCAAGAATTGAAACAATCTGGGTTCAGTTCCCAGTTTTGCCGCAAATTCTCCACGCAAACTTGTTACACACCGGTGGCTGGCCCGTACCACTGACTTGGGCCCACACGGCTCAGGCTGTGGGGCTGTTTAATTGTCATGTAGAAGTTCCGGCTTGGGCTGCAGCCCAAGGTCTGGCACACTCCCACCTCGCCGGGTCCTAAGGTGAAAAGAGACAAATTCATATTACAATTAAGGCACAAATATTCAACAGCGAGGATGATTCACCACAGGAACAAGCTACCAAGGAAAGTGGTGGATTCTCCGTCTCGTGACGTCATTTCATGAAGACTAGATGCCTTTCTGGAATGTGTTTACCCCAAAAGTAGCTAGTGTGTCATACAGGAGGCCTGTGATATGCAGGGGTCAGATTAGATGCTCTAATGGTCTCTTCTGGCAATAAAGTCGACTAATTTCTTTAAAACTGAATGTAGCATTGGGAGCAGCAGCGTCTGATGTTTTCCTGTCTAGCCGGCTTGCTTCCTAGAACGAATGCTCCTTGAGTGGGGTGATCCACAGGGAGTAGCTCAAACCTCCAAAGTGCCTGGCCAGAGGCAGGACATTAGCACAGCAAGGGAGGGGGTGTGGCAGTGACATCACAAAGGCCTTTGCAGGACCTCAGACTATTGGCCAAAGGTGGTGGGGAGGTGGTGACCTCACAGAGAGATGCTGACATCAGCCAGGCAGGACAGGGGCGAGGGGCCAGGGAAACCTCAGAGACCCTGTGGCTTTGCTTCAGCAAGTCTCCTTCTCCAGGTCTCTCTTTGAGGACTGGGGGAATATTGGGGTTCACGTACCTGAGCGCCAGGAGGAACCTCTTTCGAGTTTTCTCCTTCCCTTTTAGTGATTTTACTTGAAAACAGCCGACCCTGTTTAGAAGGTAAGAGCCTCCTCGAGGTTTGAAACTGTTCAGTCTGATCCATCTGGTGACAGTTGAATTCATGGAAAACATGATCTTAAGGAGGCAGAATTTTATTCCAAACCTGGGATCTTGTCCCTTAGAATCACTGAGGACATTAGGGTTTGTCCTTTTTGTTTCACCTTTTCCTCCATCCATCCATCACTCCTTTCTCTTCCTCTCTTGCTTCTTTTGTCCTTTCTCCTGTTCCCCTCCTAACACCAGGAGAGGGTGTGTGTGTGTGTGTGTGTGTGTGTTGTGGGGGAGTGCTCGGCAGCTCTCACTGTGGGAGGTCCACCCCAAACTGTGGAGCTGCAGTAGTGCTGGGGCAGTGATCCCTGCCAGTGACCTGGGCCATCCTTTGAGCTCTCTGGTGAGACCCCTCAGCCTCCCATCCTCAGTCTATATCCTGATTGTCTGAGCAGGGGGTTAATGACAGGGAGGAGACTCAAGGCCTTTTTGTTCTCTTTTAAGTCCAAGTAAATAAGTCATAACCACTTATATGTTTGATGGATTTTGCTGCTTCTCTGCATTAATTGTCTCTGAGCAGTTCATGATTCTCTCTAACATTGCAGTTCTCCTAAAACACTGGCTGAATAATTACTGTGCATACTTGTTGGTCTGGAGCTCATCTGAGAGCACTTTATTGAGGTCATTCAATGTATGAAATTCAAGATCTGATGAAGATCTGATGGTTAATATGAAAATCAGTTTTAGGGGAAATGTTTCCCTGGGCAAAACTTGTACTTTGGCAAAGTTCTTGGTTCAGGCTTGTAGCAGTGATGGAATAAACTGCAGGTTCAAATCAAGTCTCTGCAGTACATCCACAACTGGGATGGGCCATTCAGTCTTTGTACAGTGCAGGGGGTTAATGACAGGAGGAGACTCAAGGCCTTTTGTTCTCTTTTAAGACCAAGTAAATAAGTCATAACCACTTATATGTTTGATGGATTTTGCTGCTTCTCTGCATTAATGAGGCAAGTATGAAGCCTCATTCAAAGACCAGGGGTCACTATATTACTGCACAGTCAATCAATGCAGTCAATCAATGCAGTTGTAGATAAATCTCTGCATTATGCATTTTTGTATAACTTGTATATGACTTTGTATTGAACCTTGGTAATATGTTATAGCGGGCCCCTAAGGTAGTGTAATTAAGGTAAAAGAAAAGTGTCTTTTGCTAGAAGTAGAATAAGATCTCCCCACTTGGTAATCAACTGCCCTGTTGCATGAATGAGGTGTGACTGAGGAAGGCGTGGAGGGCAGTACCTCCAGACAGCTGCAATCCTTGGAGAGGGGCTGGCAGCCCAACCAAGGACAATCAAGCTTGGCAAGTGGGCTGACTAGAGAAGAGCAGACATACTGATGGCCTCGGGGATAAGAAGCAAACACCTTCCTGTGGGAACAACCCCCAGCCCAGAGAAAAGCAGCTAGAAGGACCAACAGACACAGTCACAGATTTTGAATCTGGGAGATTTACCCTCTCCATCCACCGACTCGCTGCTTGCCTCCTCACCCCCCCACCCCAAGTATAAAGCCTCATTCAAAGACCCAAGGAGTCACTATATTACTGCACAGAGCCCTCCCCCCCCGACGAACTCTGCCCCTCACCTGCCTCAGGCTCTGCAAGGGAGTTTGGGTCGGGCGAGGAGGTCTGGGGTGCAGGCCCTGGGTTGGGGCAGGGGTTTGGGGTGTGGGATGGTTGAGAGGTTGGGCTCTGGAATGGAGTTTGGGTGCTGGGTGCAGGCTCCAGGCTGGGGCACAGGGTGGGGGTGCAGGATGGGTGGAGGCAGGGGCGACTCTAGGCACCAGCAAAGCAAGCAGGTGCTTGGAGCAGCCCATTTGCAGGGGCGGCAGCCAGCAGGGATCCAGCCTGGGAGCTGAGAACCAACAGGGGCCCTGGGAGCTGTAGTTCCTTGGTTAGCTCCTGCCTATAGAGCCAGCTCTGGAGCAGGAAAAACTACATTTCTCAGCATTCCCTTGGCCGCTATCAACAGGAAAGGGAGGGGGAGGGAGTACGGTAGCTGAAACCTCAAGCTGCAGCTTGCTGTCAATGGAGAGCTCACTGCTAGAGCGGGGTGGCACTGTGAATGGGGAACGAGTGTGCCCAAGTTGTAGAAGGCTTTGCCCTAGATATCCCCTTCAGAAGACATCCCCAGACTGGATTAGAGATACTGGTGTGACCTCACCTTGCAGCCCCCAAGGAAGGAATTGGGTGGACTAAATGGACAGTTCCCCTCTTTATCTGAATCCTAGCAAGGAGGTACGTGGATCCCACTAGAATTTAAGAGTAAGGAGGAGAGGCTCTACTGGACCTGGGCAGCTTTAGATACAGTACCAGGCACGTAGAGGATTTCCACTTCTGAGCCATCGAAGCAGAAATTGACTTTTCCTTTCCAGATTTAGCTAATATTCAGAAAGGGAATCTAGCACCTGCCTTCCAGATTTGAACACCCTCAAAATTCAGGAGTGCTGAAGCTCAATTTGGGCAGCTGTTACTTCATTTCTCCCAAATCAAATATACTGATTCACTGTAATTTGCTGTAGAAAAAGTTGGATAAACTTGAGCAAGAAATGCTTCCCAGTGGTTTTTAGGACTGGAATTGCTATTTTCAACAGCCATTGCCTTTGTTTGTTTGTTTTATAGTTTTATTTGTTTAAAAGGAAGACAGTGATATTGCATTGGCAAATTGCCCATAGAAACAAAGAATGGAACATAAGAATAATAAAGGCACCTCAACGTTTCCTCATTTCTGTAGGACAGTCTTATAATATGCATCCAGATATCCTTTAATCACACAAGCTGGAAATTGTTCCATGTTACTGCAGTTCTGTAACCATATGGGAACCAATCCTGTCTGTGTTCTGTGCACATCCAAAATTCCTGCTGAATGACCCACTCTGGGAGCAAGTTACCAGTGACCCAGGGCTGGGGTGGAAGGAGGGTGCAAGTGGGCGGGGGGAGCCCAGAGCTGGGGCAGCACGGGGTGCATGTGTGGGGAAGATCCCAAGGCTGGGGTGGCAGAGGGTGCTGGTGTGTGTGGGGGAGAGCCCAGGGCTGGGATGGCATGGGGTGCGGGTGTGTGGGGGAGAGCCCAGGGCTGGCAGCAGGGGGGTACAGGTTGTTGGGGGGAGGCCCAGAACTGGGGCAGCAGGGGGTGTGGGTGGAGGGGGCAGAGCCCAGGGCTGGGGCAGCAGGGAGATTCAGGGAGGAGCCCAGGGCTGGGGTGGGGGCAGTCAATTTTTTTTTTGCTTGGGACAGCAAAAAACCTAGAGTTGGCCCTATCTCCACCCACCGTGAGGTAGGTAGGAGCGGATCATTATTATCCCTACTTGAAAGAGGGAGAAGATAAGGCTGAGAAAGGATAATTAACTTGTCTTAGGTCGCATAATCAGTGGCAGAGTTGGGAATAAGACCCAAGAGCCCTGATTTTCAAACTAAGCATCGGATCTTAAATTTCCTACATTGAATGATCTGAGTAAAGTGCTCTCAGATGAGCTCCAGACCAGCAACAGTGCACAGTAAGTATTCAGCCAGTATTTTAGGAGAACTGGAATGTCAGAGAGAATCATGAACTGCTCAGAGACAATTAATGCAGAGAAGCAGCAAAATTCATCAAACATACAACTGCTTATGACTTATTTACTTGGTCTTAAAAAAGAACAACAAGACCTGAGTCTCCTCTCTGGCAATAACCCCCTGCTCAGCCAATCAGGGTAGAAACTGAGGATGGGAGGCTGAGAGTTCTCACCAGAGAGCCCAAAGGATGGCCCAGGTCACTGGTGGGGATCACTGCCCACAACACACACACACACACACACCCCTCTCCTGGTTTTGGGAGGGGAATAGAAGAAAGGATAAAAGAAGCAAGAGACGAAGAGAAAGGAGGGAGGGAGGGATGGATGAAAAGGTGAAACAAAGGACAAACCCCAATGTCCCCAGTGAATCTAAGGGACAAAATCCCAGGTACACAATAAAATTCTGCCTCCTTAAGCTCGTTTTTTCCATGCCTAGAATTCAACTCTCACCAGATGACTGAGACTGAACAGGTTTCAAACCTCGAGGGGGCTTCTGGCTGTGATTTGTCAGTCCTCAAAGGCCAGCCAGGTGACTGTAAATAACTTACAATCATTATGAAAATTAGTATCAAGATTCCAACTCTAGCAGTCAGACAACATTGGTTCAATTTACAAGAGATTACTTTTCATATTCCTTGGTTCCCCCCAAATTAGGAAGGGCCTGTGACCACAGGTCCTGCAGGGTACAAAGGGCAGGTCTACATCCCTTTTCTCTTTGTGCATAGTCCTGCCTGCTACCTTTTCAGTTTCAGTTCTGCTACCACAGTACTGATCAGCACATTCTTCAGTAGCATAGGGAAGGGCAGGCACCATCACACAAGGACTATTACACAGAGACCTGCCAAATGCACACAGCAAACAAATGAAAACAAGAGATGAAAATGTTATTTTTCATTAATCCCTTTCAGTGACAGCAACCTCCGTGGCTAATTGTAACAATAGTAGATGCAGCATTTTCTGATTGAAATGATTTTCAAGTTGTGGGTGCCTTTATGAACAGTAATTGCCTACATCTGTGACACAAGTACTTTTCAATTCCATTAAACCTGGGGTTTTGCTCAATTACACACGATATCTTGGAATTTTTCTGGCATATTCATCATCACATACATCACCTACAAGACTCCTGCCATAACAAGGGGTTCTTTATAGGGGTTTGAAATTATTAAAGTGACCCAGCACTTTTCAATTGTAACAGCTCAGGACAAAGTAGATCTCCTGATCCCACTTATGTAGCTATTTAAATGTAACCTAGTTATAAGGTGGCCTAACTTACTGATATTTTTGACACGTTTTCAAAAAGTGGCCTCTATTTAAATCCATGCAAATATCTGTATGCACACTTTCTGAGCACTGCAAGTCTGAATCTATCACCTGTGCATGCATCTGCTGTTACCTGAAACATGCACATGCTGCTATTTGCATGAAAACTTCTACACGCCTGAATAGAGGAGGATCCTTTGAAAATGTGGCCTTTTAATTATATTTCATACTCCACAAGAGTAGCCTAAAAACAACAACGGGATATAATAAGGCCCTGGCATCAAATGAATAAGGAACAATATAAAAAAAATCAGCAGCACTTTATAAAGAGGACAGGAACAAAATATACAGTAACCATAAAACCAACAGATAAAACAAAACCCAGATTTCCCCAGGTGCAATCTAACAGGACAATTTTGCCTTCATAACTCTAGCAATACTCATCTATTTCAGCATGTAATGATCCTGTTTAAAGTATCCAGGAAACAATAAACTCTGGCCCCGGTGCTTGTACATGTTCACTTTGTTGAGTGTGGCTCACATATCTGGACCTCCCAGCTGTTAATAGCTTCACCAACCACCCTCTGTCTTTGCTTCTGTGTATGTCACTTCATTCTGGCTCTGCAAGGTGTCTGAAGTCCCAAATGCCACTTGTCCTTCTGTAAACCTATCCCAGCGGTATCCCTCCCCCAACTGCCTCCTTTGTGGTTCAATTCTACACCATTGAAATCAATGGACTTTTTCCATTGACTTCAATTAGAGCAAGATCGGGCCCTTCAGCAATTTCCACCCAGTTCTTTCTATTATGATTTGTACCAATCAGGGTTCGGGGCCTCATTGTTCTAGGCACTGTCTAACAAAACAATGGTCCCGTGCCCCAAATATTCTGCAGCATCATCCAAAAGATGCCAGAAATGCAGTCCAGTGAATTACCTTGATAACCTCTGGTGTAATCTTTCTTAATATCTGTGGTTTCTAATTCTATCAATTACTAGACAATTAAATTAAGGGGGTTAAGTTACACAGTGGTTTCTGAGAGCAACTGTTTTGAAAATCCAGTTAAAAATGTATTTTAAAGGTAAATAAATGCCTAATCTTTGCCTGAAACACAAGCAATATGAATTTTTTTTTAAATGTGTGCTACCATCTCCAAGCCTCATCCTCTCTCCAGTGAAATCCCTCTTCAAATGCCTGCACTTTTCATTTCCACCCATGCCCTTTCCCTTTGTGCCTTTACAGAGCTATTAAATTTGTTAGTCTCTAAGGTGCCACAAGTACTCCTCATTCTTTATGCTTAATGATGTACTTCTAATAAAGAATTTAATTCTAATTTTTGCCTAGAGTGACTCTGACTTTCAAATTATATTTAAACATAGGAACTTATGGAATGGTTTAGGAATAAAAATAAATTAACATGTACAGAAATATGAAATAGAAAAACAAATAGGACAATTTCACTGCTCTACATGGGAAATCCCACACAGAGCTTATTTCATCTTGTGAATTTTTCTGCAGACTAAGCTAAGGGGGGGAAAAGAAAGAGTTTCTCTAATTGTTTTAAACCACGGATGAAAAGAACCTAACATGATCACCCTTGATTAACATGCTTATTATATAATATATAAACAGGTAAACCAGGTAGACAACCCTGGGCCACGAAAATAAATAAGGAAGCTTTCACAAGAATCAAAACAAAGCATCATTCAGAATCTGTAAACAACTGAGCCCGCTGATCCTAAAACTCATATTATAGGTAGACATGTACCTCTTTCTCTCTATTTGAAATATTTAGATAACATCCTTAATGTTTTATTATTCTTCATGTCTCCACATTAATCCTTTTTATATTGATAGTTCCCAATGTATCCTCTGCCAAGAAATGGACTTTGTGCAGAGAAAATCCATTTTCTAGTGCCAAAGATATTGATAATTAACATTTATGTCATGAAACTTGTAATACCAGTTTGCTAAAATAAAGCTAAGCTTTTCATTATTATTTTAGAGTTTAATTTAGTCATCCAAGGTTACTCAGCTTCATGTTTATAAATTATACAGGGCAGGGACTTAACTCCTCTTGATCGACCTGTTTTGGAATTATGACTGTACAAGTAAGGAGGTTCATAACCTTGTTTGAATATCTGATCCGGCCTTGAAAGAAGGTGATTTATGGGATCGACAAACCCTCATCATTTCAAGAATCGGCATCTGAGAACAAGATTTTCCTCTATAACACAAAGAGCGGAGCAAATCAGTTAAGTCTCTACTAGAAGCTACAACTTTGTTTATGTAAGAGTCATACAAGGTTACAAGGTCTGAGAATAGTCTGCCAGTAAGAGTATGGATTTTAGAACAAATAAATAGCTACATACTGCATAAAAGTTGGAAGTTTTGAAACTACTTGTCTGATAATTCAGCACTAGCCATGCTACAGCATGTTCTAATTTACCATTTGGTATATGCTTTTGAAAATACTGAAAGTACATGCCAGTGGTCAACTAAATCATAGAAAATTCAAGCCCTATTTTACATGATGGGTGAGACATTGAAAACTGCATGACTTAGAAATGCCAGTCCCATTAAAAGTTAATGAGACTTATGTTCCTAAATCACTTACTCTCTTTTGAAAATCTCACCCATTTTCGTTTCCAGGGCTACTGCTGCCAATCACCAGTATTTTTAAGATAGTACATTTTTTGTAATTATCTGGCATAATAAAAGCACCAAAATTGTTTCCTGGAGAAAACAAATCCAGAAACCCTAAAATACTGCAGCACTTCTGTTTCACTTTCTGTACCAATGATGAGAGGATTCTGTGAAGACAGACTTTTTTTTACAGGATCTGAAAAATTTCTATAGTAATCAAACATATATGCCCATATTAAGCACCATAGACTGCCAAATTCCAGAGAAACAGAAAACACTCTAGACTTGTGCATGGAATCACTTTTATGTGTTATTTCAAATGCCCTTCCTGAAGTTCTTATGGTGATCTGCGGAGGAGGGGGAAGAATTCTGAAGATAAAAGTAAATTCCAGTGCCATTTCTATGATATTGTAACCACGGGAATCCAGTGGCACTGAATTTATCAAAGTATTTACATTACTGTTACAAATCAACATGTTTAATCTATATTAAAGGAATAATTCACCTTGGTTAAAAGAACCAAGCAAAATCACGGTGCAACGGTAATACAATTAGGGCATTACCGATGCACCCAAACTTGTAGATTGTGCAAGGAATATCAGGTTGCAACCTGTATAAGTGCAGGTAACTGTGCAAAAAGGGGCTAAAACTGTTTTTCTTTAATAATTGTATTCTCTGCCATGCATTGTCAGGGATTGAAGAAAGCACATGCCCAGCTTTCATTATCTGAAGATAACCTTCCAAATGTAAACCAGTGCAGACCTGTCTTCCTGAGTCTGCAAACTGGCAGTTCCAGAGCTTCTATTCCGCCTCACAATGCTGCCAAGCACTAGCAGCTTTGGTCAGTTTCACTGCTGTTATTCAGAACCCCAGGGGTGACGGTAAAACTGAGAAAATGGTGCCTCTTTCAGGAAAAGTAAGTTCAAGCAGAATCAGGCACTGGAGCTATTCATAGAGAAGCTCAATCCCGCTTCCCTCCTCCCATGGAGTAGGAGGAGGGAGGATTTCTCCCTTTGGGTCTTGAAAAAACAAGAGTGAAAAACAGGGTGCTGGGCTATGGGGGAGATCTGTGTGTGTCAGGGCACTGCTGGTCTGTGTGGGGCATTGTGCAGTTATGGTGTGGGGCTGTGGGGAAGGGCACTGGGAGGGAGGAAGGAAGGAGGGGAAATCTGTGTGTATTGGGAAACTAGAGAGTGGGGTTTCTGTGTGGGGTGCTGGGCAGCTGTGGTGGGGCTGTGGGCAGGGGTGTGCTGGGCGAGGTGTGTGTGCACAGCACTGTGCATTTGTGGTGGAAGAGTTGTAGGGGGGTGCTGGGCAGGGGAGCATGGGCTGTGGCACCCCAATAGGAAAGGGCACGCCAGTGTGCCTCCTGCTCCCGTGTCCTGTCTCCCTCCCTCCCAGCCCACCCCTGTCCCCTGTCTGTCCTCTGTCCCATCCCTCTCCCTCCCCCTCCGTCCCTCCCTGTCCTGTCCTCTGTCCTGTCTCCATCCGTCCCTGCCCCTTCGTCCCCTCCGTCCCGTCCCTGCATCCCCAGCCCTGTCCTCTGTCCCGCCCCTGTCTCCATCCGTCCCTGCCCCTTCGTCCCTCCGTCCTGTCCCCTGCATCCCCAGCCCTGTCCTCTGTCCTCCCGTCCCCTGTCTCCATCCGTCCCCTCCCGTTCATTTGCAGCCCAGCTCAGCCCCGGTCACTCTCGCCAGGTGGGGCCGGGCAGCTCCCCTGCGCTGCGATCCAGCACCGGGCACCGCGGAGCACCGGGCAGGCTGTGCAGGGTGGGGAGGGATACTCGCATTGCTGACACCTGCCTGCCTCAGGGCTTTCTCCCTGCCCGCCGCGAGGATCGCCAGGAGGGCAGCAGCGTGCCCCTGAGAGCCGTGTCCAATTGGCCGGGTGGCTGCCTGCAGACAACACGGGGGAGAGAACCAGACAGCCCTGTAACGCAGCCGCTGCTCGGGACCCGGATCCACGCTGCTGTGCCACCGAGATCCATCAAGTGCCACGGGAGCGGGGGACACACCCCCCACCCCATGGAAGTGTCAGGGGCTGCTCGGGCTGGGAGCCCGGCGGAGAGTCCAGCTGGGGAGAGGCTCAAAGGGGGGGGGGTAAAAACGTTGCACCAAAAATATGAAAAAGTTGCAAGACAAAAACCCTTTAATTACAGCTCGGACGGGCCCCTCCGGAGCAGGGGGGCGGGGCCAGCCGCGGTCCCGCCGCCGGGCAGCAGCAGCAGCAGCAGCAGCAGGAGGGGGCGGCGCGAGACGGCTCCCGGGGATTCCCTGCTCGCGCCGCTGCCGGGGGGAGCCGCTGCTGCTGCGAGCTGGTGCGCGGGGGGTGGAGGGGGGGGTGTCCTCGCGGGCGGGGCTCGCGCCCAGAGCGCTGACACTGTCCGTTGGGAACTGTCACGCCGCGCGACCGGGCCGCCCCACTTGTGACGTCACCGCCCTCTGCCCCCCGCCCAACCAGCGTGGTCACCCGGGCTCCGCCCACTGTCGCCGCGGCAACCACCAAAACAAACGTTCTCGGAACACGTGGGGCAGGGAGGGGGGAAAAATGGGCCGTGACGCAAACAAAGCAGCTGGCTGGTAGCGCGCGGCAATGACGTCACCGAGGAGGAGTCCGCCCCCCCGCTCAGCGGCGGATGCAGGGATGGGACGGAGGGGACGGATGGAGACGGGACGGGACAGAGGACAGGGCTGGGGGGATGCAGGGATGGGATGGAGGGGACGAAGGGGGCAGGGACGGATGGAGACGGGACGGGACAGAGGACAGGGCTGGGGGGATGCAGGGACGGGACCGAGGGGACGAAGGGGGCAGGGACGGATGGAGACAGGACGGGACAGAGGACAGGGCTGGGGGGATGCAGGGACGGGACGGAGGGGACGAAGGGGGCAGGGACGGATGGACAGAGCGGACGGGACAGAGGACAGGGCTGGGGGGACGCAGGGAAGGGAGTGAAGGATGGACGGAGGGGGAGGGTGACCAGATCGCAAGCGTGAACTATCAGGCCACGTTGGTGGAGCTGGGGGGGAGACAGACAGACACAGGTGCGCAGCCCCGTTGGGAGGCAGAGGCACACTGGTCCGCCTGGCCGTGTGCTACCAGCGTGCCCTTTCCTATGTGCCCTAAGGCATTCCTATGTTATTCCATAACATTCCTATGTGCCATAACATTCTTATGTGCTGAATAAGAGCACATAACATTCCTGTGTTCCCCTCCCAACACCAGGAGGGGAGTGTGTGTGTGCCCTTTCCTATTCTTATGTGCTGATCAGTACTGTGGTAGCAGAACTGAAACTGAAAAGGTAGCAGGCAGGACTATGCACAAAGAGAAAAGGGATGTAGACCTGCCCTTTGTACCCTGCAGGACCTGTGGTCACAGGCCCTTCCTAATTTGGGGGGAACCAAGGAATATAAAAAGTAATCTCTTGTAAATTGAACCAATGTTGTCTGACTGCTAGAGTTGGAATCTTGATACTAATTTTTCCTAATGATTGTAAGTTATTTACAGTCACCTGGCTGGCCTTTGAGGACTGACAAATCACAGCCAGAAGCTCTTTGATTTTTGGGAAGGCCCCAGATCATTTTGCAGCTGGAGTGGGCAGCACCACTCAGGCTACCGTTGATACACTAGGACCATCACAAGTTCTTCTGCTGAGCATCCAGCATGACGTTTGACCACAAAAAGGGGCAGACAAATAGAAGAGGCAATATAGTATGTAGTGGGCTCAGGGATGAGAACAAAGGACTAATCCTAGCGTTGACACTGGCTCCCACTGTGGCCCTGGTCAAGTCACATAGGCCAAAATTTCCATACTTGAGTGCCTATAGTTATGTAACTAAATCATTGACTTTAATAGGGTATTAGAGCAGTGGAAGCTACTCCAGCCATTGATCTTTTCCCATTTTGCATACTGAGGAGGGGGAGTGCTTCCTTGTGTCCCCCCTTGCAAGGATTCCCAGCACCCACGAGTTACTCATGTGGGTATTGAACATAAAATTTTCCCCATGCAAAAATACATTTTGTTTTCAAACAATCCAAGGACTTAGTTGACACGGAGAATTTTTTTAGAAAAAGGGCAAAATAGCTTGACATTTCAAAAGAAATCACTGTTTAATTTTCTTTATAGTTCAAACATTATTTTAAAGGAGTTGAACTCAGATGTTCCTGAGGTTTAACAATGAATTGTATACATAGCTCCCAGAATGGAACCTGTGCAAACAAAAATAAACAATAATAGTGTCTTTTAAATTCACTGTATTTTTAAAGACACACAGAGGAGAATCAGCCAGGCTGATTCATTGTATTTTCCTGTGCTGATGAAGGAATTAGAGACAATAACAGAGCTTGACAAAACCAGCTAAAGCCACCAAACCAACTGGAGGGTTAAATCTATCAATCAGCAGTAAATATGAAATATAGGGGGGTGGGATCAGGGCGATGCCCTGGGGAGAAGCCCAGAGAACTTCTCTTCCCAAATGTCAGAAGAGGGAAGGTGCTGGGATTTTTATCCGAATGCCCTCCCTGAGTCCTGTTTAGAGATTCAGGTTCTTTAACATTATAGCTGTCCCAAGTTTGCATAGTGCAATGCTTGAATTTACATGAAGAGAAAGTAGAGAGTAAGTAGTAAAGTTCTTCCAATTTTAAACTAGATGTATATTAAATTAAATCTGTGCTAATTAATCAGAGGCATAAAGAGTATTTAAGACAACAGCTCAGCCCCTCTCATCCACCCTCTCTCCATCACCATTGTCAACTTTCTCTGGATGTGTTTTTATGGATAAACTGAACTGATCTGACTGGCTGAATCAAACAATAAGTTGTTCTAAACGAATCACGATGCTTCAGGTCAATAACTGTTTGGGAAACATCTGTTACGTTACTGCTTCAACATTCAGCTGAGAAAATTATTAGATATATATTCTGATAATTTGAACAGAAACAAAGTCATCGTAACAGAACATTGAGAGAGGATCAAAGCCTTAGGTTTTGAAAATAAATATCACACGTCAACATTTTTTCCATAAATGCTTCGGCAGCGGAGACCATTATCCTAAGATAACATTCTCCAGCAGAGAGATGATCTCTTAATTAGAGCAATATGTAAACTACTTTAGGATGCTTGATATAAATCCTGCAAACTGATTCATTGATACTTTTACTAAGATGAATTTTGATATCATGGGATGAAATCCTGGCCCTATTGTAGTTTATAGAACGAGGAGTACTCGTGTCACCTTAGAGACTAACACATTTATTTGGGCATAAGCTTTCATGGGCTAAAACCCACTTCATCAGATGCATGCAGTGGAAAATACAGTAAGAAGATATATATACAGCGAACATGAAAATGGGGGTTGCCATACCAACTCTAACAAGATTAATCAATTAAGGTGGGATATTATCAGCAGGAGAAAAAAACTTTTGTAGTGATAATCAGGATAGCAAACAGTTGACAAGAAGGTGTGAGTAACACTAGGGGAAAAATTAGCATGGGGAAATTTTTTTGGAAAAGTTATTTTGTTGAAGAATTGCGACTTTTGGGTCTGTAATCAAGCGTCTAGGGAGGTTGAAGTGTTCTCCGACTGGTTTTTAATGTTATAATTCTTGACGTCTGATTTGTGTCCTTTTATTCTTTTATGTAGAGACTGTCTGGGTTGGCCAATGTATATGGCAGAGGGGCATTGCTGGCACATGATGGCATATATCACGTTGGTAGATGTGCAGGTGAAGGAGCCCCTGATGGTGGGGCTGATGTGATTAGGTCCTATGATGGTGTCCCCTGAATAGATATGTGGACTGAGTTGGCAACTGGCTTTGTTGCAAGGATAGGTTCCTTGGTTATTATTGTTGTTGTGTGGTGTGTGCTTGCTTCAGGTTGGGGGGCTGTCTGTAAGCGAGGACTGTCCTGTCTCCCAAGGTCTGCGAGTGAGGATCATCCTTCAGGATAGGTTGTAGATCCTTGATGATGCGCTGGAGAGGTTTTAGTTGGGGGCTGAAGGTGACGGCTAGTGGCGTTCTGTTATTTTCTTTGTTGGGCCTGTCCTGTGGTAGGTCACTTCAGGGTACTCTTCTGGCTCTGGAACACCTGGCATTGGCCACTGTCGGTAGACAGATACTGGGCTAGATGGACCTTTGGTCTGAGCCGGTACGGCCGTTCTTATGTTCTTATACTTGGGGAAAATGACTAGCAACCTGGCTACCATGGCATGAGCTACCTTTGACAACTGATTGCCTCCTTATTACCAGAACATCATTACAGAAAGGAAGCTTGTAATGAAACAGGGCCAGATGTGGATAGCCGGGATAGCCTCCTGCTGTGCTCATTTGGGTTTGTACTGTAGTACGGTGCAGTGTTTCTTTACAAAGGGCAATTGTTTGCTACTTTCCTTAGTAGGGACTAGGTGAAAATAAGATGAAAAATTCCAGCTTTTTGTTGGATATTGTTTATCTGCTCCTTGCACATTCAGGGTAATAGCTTAGAACTTTCACTGAAACTGAAGTTGCATAAAATGAGTTTTGTTTTAATACAGTTTAATTTAATTACTTTCAATTCTCTGATAAACACAGCATTGAGTGGTGAAAAAGGGACTGTCACAAAGATAAGAATGGCAATAAAATATATACTGAAAACAACAGATGAGTAAGAGCTTCATTGTTTAAACAGTACATAGAAAGAAAAAACTATTATATATTAAGAAAAAAATAGGGAAATTAACAAACCAAAAAACCCCTCATTTAACGTTACTTACGTTTGCTTTCATCAATAAAATAAACCATAAAATAATTAGGAAATACAAAGTCAAGATTTTCAAAAACGATTAAAAGGTTACGAAATTTTACGTTCTCTTGTTAGCAAATGTCCAAATAAGTGTTGCCCTGGGCACCCTTAATTCAGTCCTCTTGTGCATTTCCATGATGATGCAGACTTTCATTACCTGATCCCAGGAAGAAGATCAGCAGGAAGAAATGGAATAAGAGGAAAGAGAAGATGAGAAAAGAGGAAAGGAGGAAGAGGGAAGCCCAAAAGGACAAATTTCAAACACCCGCAGCGAGTCACAGATTCATAAATTCCAAGGCCGAAAGGAACCACTCTGGTCTGACTTTCTATTTAACATCGGCCATTGAATTTCCCTGAAAATAATTCCCACAGAAATTAAAGCAGATTGTTTAGAAAATCACACAATCTTGATTTTTTTTAAAAAAGGCCAGTTGTGGAGGATCCAGCACAACCCTCGGTGAATGGCTCCAAACCCTGAGGTTAAAAATGCGCGCTTTCTCTCTAGTGTGAATTGGTCTAGGCTTCAACTTTCAGCCATTGTCTGCTCTTAACCTTTATCTGCTAAAGTGAAGAGCTCATTAGTAAATATTTCTTCCCTTAGGCTCACCGCTTAACCTTCTCTTTGAATGAGCTGCTGTACTCTGTCAGCACAAGGAGGGTTTTCTAATCCTTTCATCATTCATGTGGCTCTTCTGTGAACCCTGTCCAATGTGAGAGCATCTGTCTCAAACTGTGGACACCAGAAGTGGACACAATTTTCCAGGAGTGGTTGCACCAGTGCTCAGTACACAAATATGGAACCTCTCTATTTCTACTTGAGATTCTGCTCTTTGTATGGCTCCAAGAGTCACATTTGCCCTTTGGCCACTGGGAACTCATGGGGAGCTGATTATCCCCATGACCCCAAGTCTTTTCAGAGCTGGTGGTTCCCAGGTTTGAATCCTCTATCTTGTACACAGAGCCTATATTTTGTCTTACTTTCTACACAGGTGATGACTTCTTTCGACAAAATCTAAACACAGAAATGAAAAAACTCACAAAGTATCTCCTCCCCACCAATCCCTTGGTCCTCACAGAGAGACAGCAAAGATGGAGGCTTGCTGCAACCAGGCTACAGGGGTCTCCGAGCTTCCCCCTGCCCCATCCCTGTCCTGCCTGGCTGTTGTCAAGGGAGCTCTGTGAGGTCACATCCGCCTCATCGTCTTTGCCCAATAGGCTGAATTCCTGCCAAAGGCCTTTGTGAAGTCACTGCCACACTCACCTTTCCCTTGCAGGCCTGATGTCTGCCCCTGGCCAGCCCGGTTCGATGTTTGAGTTGCACCCCAAGATCTCCCCACTTGGTCATTATTGATTCTGGGAGCAAGCAGGCTACCCAGTAAAACAGCAGAGTCTGTTCCTCACCCCACAATGAGTTTTTCACAGAGGTGTCAGTTGAGAAACAATTTGATGGCCTAATCCGGCCTCTATTTCTCAGGCTATGAAATTTCACACACTTAGCACCATATTAAGCCCAATCGCTTGTAGGAATTCACTAAAAGGCACCTTCCAGAATGACAACAAGTTGTGATGTGAGGATAGCTGGAAACAGAGAATCCACCTTTCCCCTAGGTAATTTGTTCCAGTGGCTAGTGTCTCTCACTGTCAAAAATGTGTGCCTTACATTTCATTTGAATTTCTCAGGCTTCAGCTGACAGCCATTGGTTCTTGTTGTGCCTTTCTTGGCTAGATTGAATTAGCCTTGCCCCATGAAATCCAATCTCCCTGTCCTGCTGGGAGCCCCTCAGGCAGGAGCACCCCAGTAGGTGCCTCCTAGCTGTTTGTCTTCTGGATTTGGGACAGGACTTCCCTGTATGGATGCTCTCCGTAGGGATATCAGATGCACCTCCAGAGGCAGTGCAGAAGCAAGTGCACTGCATCAGCCTGTCATTGGGATCAGGGCTTTGGCCTTGGCAGCTTCTGCTTCAGCCACATCTCTGGGTGCCCAGGCTCAGGGCTTCTGACCCCTGTGGCCACCTCCACATTTGGGAATGTCTTGTAGTTTCAGAACGGTTGGTGGCTCCTTCCCTCCAAGCTCAGGTCTGAAGGCAGGACGGCAGTGAGGGTGGCAATGCTGTGACTCTCCTACAACAACCTTTGAACTCTTCCACTCTTCCATTTTGGTGGGGAAGCCCACCAAACAACATCTCATTGAGATGGACGTGTTCCCAGGGAATGTCTCAATTACAAGGAATCAACATTTCCCAGCTGAAATAAATGTTGTGCTGGAAAACTTTCTTTTTTTTTTCTTTCGAAAGGACTTTTGGCTTCAGATTTTTTTTTTTTTTTAGACTGTGGCTTTTCTGTTTTGTGGCACACAAGCAGACAAGTTAGAGAAAACATAAAATATTCTTGCTGAAAGTTTGCAATATCTTGTCAATTTGTTTATTAAGACCAGAACAATAGCACATAAGAACCCAAAAATCAGAGGGAGAGAACATAGGCTACTGCCTATAACAGAGAGGCACAACTCACTGGGTACCTGCTGACTGACTGGTGCTAAGTCCCAAGTTTGTTCTGCCTTACTGAGCTGCCTAGCATGCAAGCACGTACAGAAACGCTGCCCAACATGTAACGTCACAGTATTCAATTTTAACACAACTGCAAATACATCAGAGCATCAACATTTTCTGTTTTACAAGGTCTCTCCTTTTTTGGAACCCTTGTTTCTCAAAAAGCCATGCGAGACTTGAATCAAATTTCAGAGACTAATTATCATGTGTGTGGCATCATCATTAATGCCTGTTCTATGTAGTTAGGTTATTGTCTTCTTTAGGAAATTTGGGGAAACAGGAGCCCTGGGAAACCCTGTTCCTCCTCATACACACTGCACATTTGCTGCTACCTGGTGCTGGCTGAGCAGTAGCATTGTGACATCAGAGAGGATCCACCACTCAGCACCCGTCCCTCCAGTTCATTTGCATACTTATGGAGAATGAATAGCAACCTGGCTACCATGGCAAGAGCTACCTTTGATGACTGATTGCCCCTTATTACCAGAGCATCATTACAGAAAGGAAGTTTGTAAAGAAACAGGGCCAGATGTGGATAGCCGCGATAGCCTCCTGCTGTGCTCATTTGAGTTTGTACTGTAGTAGGGTGCAGTGTTTCTTTACAAAGGGCAATTGTTTGCTACTTTCCTTAGTAAGGACTAGGTGAAAATAAGATGAAAAATTCCAGCTCTTTTTCTTGGATATTGTTTATCTGCTCCTTGCACATTCAGGGTTATAGCTTAGAACTTTAGCGAAACTGAAGTTGCATAAAATGAGTTTTGTTTTAATACAGTTTAATTTAATTACTTTCAATTCTCTGATAAACACAGGATTGAGTGGTGAAAAAGGGACCTTCACAAAGATAAGAATGGCAATAAAATATATATTGAAAAGAACAGATGAGTAAGAGCTTCATTGTTTAAACAGTACATAGAAAGAAAAAAACTATTATATATTAAGAAAAAAAATAAGGAAAGTAACAAACCAAAAACCCCTTCATTTAACGTTACTTGTTTGCTTTCATTAATAAAATAAACCATAAAATAATTAGGAAAAGAAAGTCAGGATTTTGAAAAACGATTAAAAGGTTACGAAATTTTTACACTTCAGCTGACAGCCATTGGTTCTTGTTGTGCCATTTTTGGCTAGATCGAATTAGCCCTGCCCCGTGAAATCCGATCTCCCTGTCCTGCTGGACCCCCCAGCCAGGAGAACCCAGTAGGGGCCTCCTAGCTGTTTCTCTGCCCGGCTGGGGACAGGACTTCCTCTCCGTGGGGATATCAGACGCACTTGCAGAGGCAATGCAGAAGTGAGTGTGCTGCATCAGCCCGGTGTTGGGCTCAGGGCTTTGGCCTTGGCAGCTTCTGCTCCAGTCACATCTCTGGGTGCCCGGACTCAGAGCTTCTGGCCCCCTGTGGCTGCAGCCAGGGCTGGGGCACTGGGCTCAGGACTTTCATGCCCTTCCCAACTCCTGACGGCACTCTGGGTACCTGGGCTCAGGGCTTCTGCCTGGCATCTGAAGTGAGAGCTCTGGGCTTCCCTTGCAGTTCCTTCTGGGGCTCAGGGTCCATTTCTCTGAATGCCCTGAAAATGGTAGGAGCCAAGCTGTTCCCAAGTAATAGGTAGGAGCTGAGGTGCTACAACATGAAACCTCTCTGAGGCTCTTATCTGCTCCACAGGGACGTCTGTCTTCTCACCAATTAGCAGTGGAAAGGGGAAAACCCCAAGGAGGCTCCTCCTCGCGCTCACAGGCTGTCGGGGGCAGAGAATTCACCCCAAGGCCACGCTTGTGAGTCTGTATCATAACACGCATGCACAACAGCACTGCACAAAGTTTATAAACGTCACCTTAACTCTGATGGTTCCTAACGTTTAAAGGCCCCCAGGGGTGCAACTTGGAGCTGGGGTACCGCTGAGCTCTCTGTCTCTCCAGCCTGGGCTCCCTCTCACACTGCTGCTGGGAGAAGATGCAGCTCGCTCCCGTCCCTGCACTCACACAAACCTTTGCACAGGCAGGGACACACCCAGCTGCAGGGACCAGGAAGCTTCTCCCCAGCTCCCAGCCTAGGTCCCCAGTGCTGCAGCGACTTGCCCTGGCCAAAAGCCTGACGGGATCACTTTATTACCCAGTCTGCTCCTCCCTCCAAGTGGAGAGGATCATGCACCAGTCTCTGGTCCTGAGCAGGTGCCCCAACCACATCTAGCAAAACGAAGAGTTTTAGGGGGAAATAGAACACACATTGATTAACTATGCAAAGATAGGCTTGAAGGGATTGTAAGCAATGAGCGCACAGCTCAATGCAGGTTACCCAAGAACTGAACCAAAAGAACCTCTGCTTTGGCCTCAGCGGCAGATCTGGGGCGGTGAGAGCTGAATTCCAGACTCACTTTCCTGCTCAGCCGCAGCTCTTTCCCCAGGTCTCTCCTCGCCGGCAGGCTCCGGCTCAGCGGCTGGCTCCAGCCACCGCAAAGAGTCCGAACCTCCCTGCCCCCCAGAGCTGGGCACAAAGGGGGCTAATGCAGATCTCTCCCCCATACAGACCCGGCTGGGGCAGCAGCAGCAGCCCAGGCACCCACCGGCCCCCCAGCAGCTCCCACACTCCAAATGCCCTGCACCGCACACACCCGCCGGCCTCACAGCTCCTCCCCACCCTCCCATGGTCTCATAGACTCATAGACTCGAAGGTCAGAAGGGACCATAATGATCATCTAGTCCCACCTCCTTCACAACGCAGGCCACACAATCTCACCCATCCACTTCTATAGCAAACCCCTAACCTATGTCTGACTTACTGAACTCCTCAAATTGTGCTTTGAAGACCTCAAGCTGCAGAGAATCCTCTAGCAAGTGACCAGTGCCCCATGCTGCAGAGGAAGGCGAGAAACCTCCAGGGCCTCTGCCAATCTGCCCTGGAGGAAAATTCCTTCCCGACCCCAAAGATGCTGATCACTTAAACCCTTAGCATGTGGGCAAGACTCACCAGCCAGCACCCACGAGAGAATTCTCTGCAGTAACTCACATCCCAACCCATCTAACATCCCATCCAGACCACTGGGCATACTTACCTGCTGAGAATCAAAGATCAATTGCCAAATTCATTGCCAAAATTAGGCTAGCCCATCATACCATCCTCCATAAACGTATTAAGCGTAGTCTTGAAGCCAGATATGTCTTTTGCCCCCAATACTCCCCTTGGAAGGCAAGTCTAAACTCCCTAGTGTCCACTTGATTGCCACTGGTTCTTCTTCTTCTGCACAGCATCGCTCGTGGAGAACAAGGACCTGCACATCTACAGTCGTACTCTATCTTTGTTTCAAGAATGAAAACAAACTACCGCCTCAGAGGACCAGAACGGATTTCAGCTGATGGACAGCTTTCCTCAGTGTTTGTACATTTTAACAGGAAGATATTGAATGATGAAATTCATTTCACGTCCCCGTTCAGCGGAACTCCTGAACATACAGGAGATGGATATGAAAATATAGATCAATTAAAAAAGAGGACATGTAAGAGAGCAGCTGGACTTGAACCAGAAACCTCTCGATCCACCTCAAATGCACCACCACTGAGTTCCTGAGGCAGCTGAGTGTTGGAGCCAGTGATCTTGAAGAGTATGAAGGGGACACTTATTTCAAAGAGCTTCTCTTCCATTCCCAGACATGAGTGGTTTTAAAATGGAGTTTCATTACATTTTCTATGTGCATGTAAACACCACAGCTTGCACAATCCCCACAACTGCTCAGTCTCACCAGAGCACAATAACTTTGGAGGCCCCACACCCAGCTACCCAGCTCTGCGGCCTTTAACCTCTTCAGCAGTTCTCCAATGCCTTAAAGCCACAGGGCACAGCATGGAATTTGACCCCATTAATCCTAAATCAATTTGGATGAAAAATCTTTGCAAAAATATTTCGTTTTCCAAACCAAAAGCATCTCCCATTTGTGGCGTTCCCTTAAACTGTCTCTTCGCACACAAAGAGGAGACACTTCAATTTGGAAACGAGATAAGATGCTTCAGTCAGGGTAAGCAGTTGCTCCCCTTCATGATTGAAAGATCATAAAATGCCAGTAAAATTGACTTTCAGCCCTTACACAGCAGACCCCACTGACGGCATCTCCCCGGGGCCGGGTGGAGCCAGCTCACCTTATCAAACCTTCCCATACCCGGGGGAACGGGAAAGTGCGAGGCTGCAGCGCCACCTAGCGGCCACAGGACAAATCGCCGGCTGCTGCACCTGTGGGCACTGGGAGTTCGCTTAACATGGAAAGCTGCCTAATGCAAGGTTGGCAAAACGGGGTCTGCTGCACTACATCATCATCTGCAATGACTCAACCCGATAGGACACCTCCTGTGCTACGCTGCTACTAGTGACCCTCTCAAACAGGTCCCCACAGCTCCCCAGCCTCCCCCCACCAGGAGGCAGCTAGGAGAGGCTTGTTACACTGCTCTACAGCCAAAATGCTTCTGAAATAAATGGAGTCCAACTTTACTAATTTTGGGTCACTGAGAACGAAAATGATGCTTAAAATTCTTGATTGGCTCTAGTTTTCAAGATATGCTATTGAGTCAGTATTTATGACCCTTGACTTGGGAATGGTGGAGGATAAGTGAGTTATAAAGGGACGGATCTCAATTTAAACCAGTAATGACTATAATACATCTTTGACTGGATCTATGAATAAATCTATGAATGGCTCTGGACAGTACTTGCTTTTTAGGCAAAACAATGAAGGATACAATCTGAAGCTGGTATTGCCTCATACATGATATGAATTGCATCATGTTATTCCTAGAAGTCATGGATGATGCAATCATAATGAAGCTGAACCAATTGCCCTATATCAGCTCTAGAAATCATACAGTGTCTTGCTCTCTTATTTGTCAGTGTTTGATTTTGCAAAGGGACCCATTTCTCTTTAGCCAAAGTGAGCAGAGATGCCTCGTACTTGTGTGAACAGTGCAGATAACTTGTGCTAGATAGTGCAGATAACTTGTGTCAGAAAGTTGGCAACCTCAGATCCAGGGGAAACAACTCAAACACCCAACGAGTCTGGCCAGGGGCAGGACATCAGCTTTGAGGGGAGGGGTGTGTGGCTGTGACATCACAAAGGCATTTTGCAGGAACTCGGCCTATTGGGCAAAGGTGTTGGGGAGGGGGTGACCTCACAGAGAGACCCCGACATCAGCCGGGCAGGACAGAGGTGCAGGGCCAGGCCAGTCTCTGAGACCTCCCGGCTTTGCTGCCGCAAGTCACCTTCGCGAGGTCTCTCCTCGAGGGCTGAGAGAGAATTAGGATTCAGAGTTGTGAGCATGAGGAGGAACCTCTGTGGAGTTTTCTCCTTTCCTACCACTGATTGTGCCGAAAACAAACTTCCCTTTGAGAAGGTAAGAGGCTCAGAGAGGTTTGGAACCTGTTCCGTCTGATCCACCTGGCGCAGGCAGCATTCTAGGCCCAGACAGCACTGGCTTCAGGTGGCAGAATTTGATTTCCTCCCTAGGTTTTGATGATTGGAATCCCTGGGGACATTGGGGTGTATCCTTTTGGTTTATCTTTTCCTCTTTCCTCCCTCCTTTCTCCTCTTCTCTTGCTTCTTTTTTCCCTTTTTCCAGCTTCCTCCTCTACCTAGGAGGGATGGGTCTGGAGTGCGGGCAGGGGAGGGGTATTGGTCTCATTGCGGGAGGTCCTCACCAAGAGGTGGGTCTGGGTTTGAGAGTGATCCCCTCTGATGGTGTCCTGGGCCGTCCTTTGGGACATCTGGTGAGACCCTCAGCCTCCTGCCCTCAGAGTCTCAGTGCTGATTGGCTGAGCAGGGGGCTATCGACACCAAGGAGACTCAGGTCAGTTTGGTCTCTTTTCAAATCAGGCAAATAAGTCACAACCAATCCAATGTATGGAATTAATCTTGCTGCTTCTCTCCATTAATTGTCTCTTGGCAGGTCATGATTTTCAGTAATGTCCTAGGTCTTCTAAAATACTTGCTGAATAATTACTATGAACCACTGTTGGTCTCTAGCTCACTTGAGGGCACTTTATTCTGATCACTCAATGTGTGAAATTCAAGATGTGAGAGAGAGGCTGAAAGTCAGGAGCAGTGTTTCCTCTAATTTGTTATGTCCATGTGTGGAATGAATTTTGTTTTGGGCACAAATATGGAGGTGAGGTGTGACACATCACCTGCATATTGCGCTCCTTACAAAATTCATTCTGCACATGGATGGTGTGTGGCAGGGGTGAGGCTGAAAGGTTTGGAGTGTGGGAGAGGCTCGGGGGGAGGGTTGGGGCGCAGTGATGTGAGGGCTCCGGCTGGGGGTGCAGGCTCTGGAGTGGGGCTAGCAATGAGGGTCTCAGCATTGGAGCAGAGGGTAGGGGTGCAGGGGGTGAGGGCTCTGGGGTGGGGCTGGGAATGAGGAGATTGGGGAGCAGGTTGCCCCAGGGAGAAAGAACTGCCCCCTCCAGCCCTCTCTCCCCACAGCAGCTCAGGGCCAGATGAGAGGGCACCTGTCTCCAAGCCACAGCAGCGCCGGTGGGGCTGGGTTGGGACTGAGGGAGGCGACAGGATTTATTTTTCCGAAGTCAAAAGGAGGAAGGGATGGAGTTATGCTTCAGTTTTTACCTCATAAACTTATTCCTGTCTAACCTACAGGACACTATGGGAATAAGACACTATGTCATGTGGTGACATCACAAGAGCAGAGGATGTGAGAACTACAGCAACTGAGAGGGTGGGGGATTTAGAGTCGGATTGTTTCAAATGCTGCATTTGTCGGCTGACATTTAACAGCAACGCTTAGCTAACACAATGGAGAAAGGAATTCTCTGCTAAAGATTCAACCTGCCCCTTTGGCCAACTACACACCTTCCTGACCGGAGTGTGCTCAGAACACCTCTCCCGCCAGCCTCCCACACACACACAAGCCCACAGCTGGGCACCCAGCACAAAGCAAGGGAGGTGGTTGCTTGGCTTGTTTTACTTTTTACTTTTCAAAAGGCTTTTTAAAAAGCATTTTCTGCCCCTGTTCCCCATGGTGAGGAAGCAGATGGTTAGTTAAACAAAAGTTAAACAAAAGTTAAAAGGTAGAGTGACTAAAATGAAATCCCTGCAAGTTGTATGGGCCCTTTTTAAAGACACCATAATAGAGGCCCAACTTCAATGTATACCCCAAATTAAGAAACACAGTAAAAGAACTAAAAAAGAGCCATCGTGGCTTAACAACCATGTAAAAGAAGCAGTGAGAGATAAAAGACTTCCTTTAAAAAGTGGACGTCAAATCCTAGTGAGGCAAATAGAAAGGAGCATAAACACTGCCAACTTAAGTGCAAGAGTGTAATAAGAAAAGCCAAAGAGGAGTTTGAAGAACGGCTAGCCAAAAACTCCAAAGGTAATAACAAAATGTTTTTTAAGTACATCAGAAGCAGGAAGCCTGCTAAACAACCAGTGGGGCCCCTTGACGATCAAAATACAAAAGGAGCGCTTAAAGACGATAAAGTCATTATGGAGAATCTAAATGAATTCTTTGCTTCAGTCTTCACGGCTGAGGATGTTAGGGAGATTCCCAAACCTGAGCTGGCTTTTGTAGGTGACAAATCTGAGGAACTGTCACAGATTGAAGTGTCACTAGAGGAGGTTTTGGAATTAATTGATAAACTCAACATTAACAAGTCACCGGGACCAAATGGCATTCACCCAAGAGTTCTGAAAGAACTCAAATGTGAAGTTATGGAACTATTAACTAAGGTTTGTAACCTGTCCTTTAAATCGGCTTCGTACCCAATGATTGGAAGTTAGCTAATGTAACGCCAATATTTAAAAAGGGCTCTAGAGGTGATCCCGCAATTACAGACCGTAAGTCTAACGTCGGTACGGGCAAATTAGTTGAAACAATAGTTAAGAATAAAATTGTCAGACACATAGAAAAACATAAATTATTGAGCAGTAGTCAACATGGTTTCTGTAAAGGGAAATCGTGTCTTACTAATCTATTAGAGTTCTTTGAAGGGGTCAACAAACATGTGGAAAAGGGTGATCCAGTGGACATAGTGTACTTGATTTCCTGAAAGCCTTTGACAAGGTCCTCACCAAAGGCTCTTACGTAAATTAAGTTGTCATGGGATAAAAGGGAAGGTCCTTTCATGGATTGAGAACTGGTTAAAAGACAGGGAACAAAGGGTAGGAATTAATGGTAAATTCTCAGAATGGAGAGGGGTAACTAGTGGTGTTCCCTAAGGGTCAGTCCTAGGACCAATCCTATTCAATTTATTCATAAATGATCTGGAGAAAGGGGTAAACAGTGAGGTGGCAAAGTTTACAGATGATACTAAACTACTCAAGATAGTTACAGATTGTGAAGAACTTCAAAAAGCTCTCACAAAACTAAGTGATTGGGCAACAAAATGGCAAATGAAATTTAATGTGGATAAATGTAAAGTAATGCACATTGGGAAAAATAACCCCAAATATACATACAATATGATGGGGGCTAATTTAGCTACAACGCGTCAGGAAAAAGATCTTGGAGTCATTGTGGATAGTTCTCTGAAGATGTCCACGCAGTGTGCAGAGGCGATCAAAAAAGCAAACAGGATGTTAGGAATCGTTAAAAAGGGGATAGAGAACAAGACGGAGAATATAGTATTGCCCTTATATAAATCCATGGTACGCCCACATCTCGAATACTGTGTACAGATGTGGTCTCTCACCTCAAAAAGATATTCTAGCACTAGAAAAGGTTCAGAAAAGGGCAACTAATATGATTAGGGGTTTGGAGAGGGTCCCATATGAGGAAAGATTAAAGAGGCTAGGACTCTTCAGCTTGGAAAAGAGGAGACTAAGGGGGGATATGACAGAGGTATATAAAGTCATGAGTGACATTGAGAAAGTGGATAAGGAAAAGTTATTTACTTATTCCCATAATACAAGAACTAGAGGTCACCAAATGAAATTAATAGGCAGCAGGTTTAAAACAAATAAAAGGAAGTTCTTCTTCATGCAGCGCACAGTCAACTTGTGGAACTCCTTACCTGAGGAGGTTGTGAAGGCTAGGACTATAACAATGTTTAAAAGGGAACTGGATAAATTCATGGTGGCTAAGTCCATAAATGGCTATTAGCGAGGATGGGTAAGAATGGTGTCCCTAGCCTCTGTTTGTCAGAGGATGGAGATGGATGGCAGGAGGAAGATCACTTGATCAATGCCTGTTAGGTTCACTCCTCTGGGCACCTGGCATTGGCCACTGTCGGTAGACAGATACTGGGCTAGATGGACCTTTGGTCTGACCTGCACGGCCTTTCTTATGTTCTTATGTTTTCCACTGCCCAGGAGACCCAGCCAGGAAGTGATGTGCTGGAGATATGTTGGGAAAAGGAACTGTCTGAATTGCCAAGGCAGGAAGCCAACAATCTACAGCAACATCATTAACCACAAACTCACTCTAAGCATGCTCCAGCCAGAAGGGAAATGGGCAGGGATTCTCGCTGTTCAGCCATGGCCACACATACAGAGATGCACAGCAGTGAGGGTGCTGGGCAAGCTGGTCTGAGCGAACAATTGGAAATGATCCTTCCGTTAGAACAGAACCAGAGTGTAGAAAGGCCCCTGTGTTAAGTGGTTGAGGCTGAGGCCTTAGGAAGCTGGCCTACGATACCATAGGGATCTTTCTGTGGAGGTTTGATTCTTGCCAGCTAGGGGAAGCTGGTGTGTGGTGTCTTTGTGGCTGCACTTTCAGTGATGCAGGTTTCTCTATCCCATTGTTCCGGGGTCATCCTACTAGATTGCCAGCTGCTTTTCAGCTGCAGTGTGGAGACTGTTTGTGTGTGTGGAGAGACAGTGTGTGTGTGTGTTGGGGAAGAGTGAGTGTGTTGAGGTAGGTAGGAGCGGATCATTATTATCCCTACTTGAAAGAGGGAGACGCTCAGGCTGAGAAAGGAGAATTGACTTGTCTTAGGTCACAAAGCCAGTCAATGGCTGAATTGGGAATAGGACCCCCAGAGCCCTGATTTTCAAATTAACCGTCGGATCTTGAATTTCATACATTGAATGACCTCAATAAAGTGCTCTTAGATGAGCTCCAGTCCAACAAGTGTGCACAGTAATTATTCAGCCAGTATTTGAGGAGAACTGCAATGTTAGAGAGAATCATGAACTGCTCAGAGACCACTAATGCAGAGAAGCAGCAAAATTTGTCAAACATATAACTGGTTATGACTTATTTACTTGGTCTTAAAAGAGAACAACAAGGACCTGAGTCTCCTCCCTGTCAATAACCTCCTGCTCAGCCAATCAGGGTAGAGACTGAGGAGGGGAGGCTGAGGGGTCTCACCAGAGAGCTAAACGGATGGCCCAGGTCACTGGTGGGGATCACTGCCCCAGCACTACTGCAGCTCCACAATTTGGGGTGGACCTCCCACAGTGAGAGCTGCCGAGCACTCCCCCGTAACACACACACACACACACACACACACACACACACACACACACACACACACACACACACCCCTCCTGGTGTTGGGAGGGGAACAGGAGAAAGGACAAAAGAAGCAAGAGAGGAAGAGAAAGGGGGGGGGGAATGGAGGAAAAGTTGAAACTAAAAGGACAAACCCTAATGTCCCCAGTGATTCTAAGGGACAAAATCCCAGGTGTGGAATAAAATTCTGCCTCCTTAAGATCATGCTTTCCATGAGTTCAACTTTCACCAGAATGATCAGACCGAACAGTTTCAAACCTCGAGGAGGCTCTAACCCTCTAAACAGGGACATCTGTTTTCTAGTAAAATCACTAAAAGGGAAGGAGAAAACTCAAAAGAGGTTCCTCCTGGCGCTCACGTCCGTGAACCCGAATACTCTCAGTCCTCAAAGAGAGACCTGGAGAGGGAGACTTGCTGAAGCAAAGCCACAGGGTCTCTGAGGTTTCCCTGGCCCCTCGCCCCTGTCCTGCCTGGCTGATGTCAGCATCTCTCTGTGAGGTCACCACCTCCCCACCACCTTTGGCCAATAGTCTGAGGTCCTGCAAAAGGCCTTGTGATGCCACTGCCACACCCCTCCCTTGCTGGGCTAATGTCCTGCCCCTGGCCAGGCACTTTGGAGGTTTGAGCTATTCCCTGTGGATCACCCCACTCAAGGAGCCATTCTAGGAAGCAAGCCGGCTAGACAATAAAACATCAGACGCTGCTCCCAATGCTACACTTAGTTTTTCAGAAATTAGTTGACTTTATGGCCAGAAGAGACCATTAGAGCATCTAATCTGACCCCTGCATATCACAGGCCTCCTGTATGACACAAGAGCTACTTTTGGGGTAAACACATTCCAGAAAGACATCTAGTCTTCATGAAATGACGTCACGAGATGGAGAATGCACCAATTTCCTTGGTAGCTTGTTCCTGTGGTGAATCATCCTCACTGTTGAATATTTGTGCCTTAATTGTAATATGAATTTGTCTCTTTTCACCTTCCAGCCATTGGGTTTTTTAATGCCTTTCTCTGCTACATTAAAGAGCCCTTTAATAGCCAATCTTTTCTCTCCATTAAGGCACTTCAACGTTTCAATGAAGTCACCTTTCAATCTTCTTTTGAGAAGCTAAACAGGTTGAGCTCTTTCAATAGCTCACTAGAAGGCATTTTTCTCCAGCCCTCAGAACATTTGGTGGCTCTTTGCTGCCTCAACTCCAATTTCACACCATCGTTTTCAAATGAGGACACCAAAACTGGAGGCAGTATTCCAGTATCAGTCTCACTGATACCATGTCACCTCCTGTGACGTTCTTGACATAATCTGTAACTGTATAGATCACCGTTGCCACCACTGTTCTATATTTGCAGCCAATATTGTATAAAGGTGGTCACATAAAGGGTCTATGGAGAGGTTATGATTGGCTGATTATAATTATGCTATCTCTAGATATGTATCATTTTTTGTAGTTGACATTATGAATATTGGCTCTATGCTGCCTGTATTTCCAACTTGTGCTATGCTTCTGGGGAACACCCCAGCCAGACAAATTGGTGTCAGCTCTGCCTAGCCTGCTTGATGGCCCATTAAGGACCATCAGCTATACAACTGACCCATTGAGAGAAGGCAGATATGCCTTGTGGCTCAGCAAGGTGTGCAGGGACCTGCCTATGGACAGAACTCTAAGGTTTTTCTATGTCGCGTGCTGGATAGAGTGTCCTTGGGACAAAGAAAGCAAAGACCACATGGCAAGAGACTATAAAAGACTGATGCCTCATCTCCATCTGGTCTTCAGTCCTGCTTCATACCTCTGGAGGGACTTGGCTACAAACTGAAGCTCTGTACAAAGGACTGAATGGCCCATCCCAGTTGTGGATGTACTCCAGAGACTTGATTTGAACCTGCAGTTTATTCCATCACTGCTACAAGCCTGAACCAAGAACATTGCCAAAGTACAAGTTTTGCCCAGGGCACCGTTTCCCCTAACGCTGGTCCTTGGTAACATTTCTTGATGTGGGGGGCGGAAGGGAGAGAGACGAGGCGTTTTCTCTCTGTTTCTTTCCTCTCCATTTTCTGCTCCTTCCTTCAATTCCAGAAACCTCTCTTGTGTTTCAGACTGTGCAGTGACACCCTCCCCACCCCAGGACTATGGAGCCTTTGGAGCAGAAAGATCCTAGGAGCTAAGGATGAATCCAGGGGTGAGTAGCTGGCAGGAAGGAGTCCTAGCAACTCTTCTGGGAGTGCAGGGGAGGAATGACTCCCCCTTCTCTACATTCTCCCCATGGGGCTCTGAGGAGCAGGGAGGGTTGTGTGATAAATTCCATCCAACATTCCCCTTTGATCCAAGCCGAGAGACATCTCAGCTCTGCACGATCCCCTTGGCAGCACCAAACAAGGGATGTTTTCCATTGCCCAGGAGACTCAGCCAGGGACTGATGTGCTGGAGATATGTTGGGAAAAGGGACTGTCTGAATTGCCAAAGCAGGAAGCCAACAATCTACAGCAAAATCATTAACCACAAACACACTGTAAGCATGCTCCAGCCAGAAGGGAAATGGGCAGGAATTCTTGCTGTTCAGCCATGGCCACACATCCAGAGCTGCACAGCAGTGAGGGTGCTGGGCAAGCTGGTCTGAGCGAACAATTGGAAATGATCCTTCCGTTAGAACAGAACCAGAGTGTAGAAAGTTCCCTGTGTTAAGTGCTTGAGGCTGAGGCCTTAGGAAGCTGGCCTACGATACCACAGGAATCTTTCTGTGGAGGTTTGATTCTTGCCAGCTAGGGGAAGCTGGTGTGTGGTGTCTTTGTGGCTGCACTTTCAGTGATGCAGGTTTCTCTATCCCATTGTTCCAGGGTCATCCTACTAGATTGCCAGCTGCTTTTCAGCTGCAGTGTGAGACTGTTTGTGTGTGGGGAGAGACAGTGTGTGTGTGTTGGGGAAGAGTGAGTGTGTTGAGGTAGGTAGGAGCAGATCATTATTATCCCTACTTGAAAGAGGGAGACGCTCAGGCTGAAAAAGGAGAATTGACAATTAATGCAGAGAAGCAGCACAATCCATGAAACATATAACTGGTTATGACTTATTTACTTGGTCTTAAAAGAGAACAAAAAGGCCTTGAGTCTCCTCCCTGTCATTAACGCCCTGCTCAGCCAATCAGGGTAGAGACTGAGGATGGGAGGCTGAGGGGTCTCACCAGAGAGCTCAAAGGATGGCCCAGGTCACTGGTGGGGATCACTGCCCCAGCACTACTGCAGCTCCACAGTTTTGGGCGAGCGATTTCACCAGGACATTGCAACATCTTTCACAATCCACATGAGTGGAGACTGTTCATTGATTCATCGAAGACGAAGTCTTAAAGATGTTTTACTGCATAATGGCAATGGTTTGCCATGAATTCCACTTGGTGATGCAGTCCATAGGAAGGAAACCTAGGACAACATGAAACAACAACATGAAACCTCTCTGAGGCTCTTATCTGCTCCACAGGGACGTCTGTCTTCTCATTCAATTAGCAGTGGGAAAGGGGATGCAATGTCTGCCCCCAGCCAGACCACCAACCCCATCAGACACCCTCCCCCGCTGGTGCACCAGGGTCTCCCCCAGACCGACAACAGCTATGAATTAAAACCCCACAGTGTTTGTTGGGGCTACTGGAGATGCTGAAATCTCACTCTTGTCTCTCTCCTCCTGCCTCCACCTCCAAGCCAGGCACTGGGCAGTTCAGTGGGAAGGGATGAACTGATGACAGTGGAGGAAAAAAATCAAAAACCAAAAGTGAAGCCAAAGCGCAAGCCGGCAGGCAAGGCAAATCGCAGGCTTCTGCCATAGACTAGTCCTCCCCGCTCTTCCAATAACCCACCCAAACCGCGACACCACAGACCCCACGTTCCTGGTGTAGCTCCACCTTCCAGTGGGGAAGTGGGGAACCAATTACTAACACACACAGCATATTCCTGAGGCGCAGTGCTGGGAGCTGGGGGGATCTGGCGGGCACCTCACTGTGGGATTCACGAGTGGCTCCGGGAGCATCCATGCAATCAAGCCGCTCCACATGCCGTTGTGCCGAGGATAACAGCGCCTGGAGGGTTGCTGCTGGTCACTAGCAGGGCATTGTGGGAGACAGCCCAGGCTGGAGAGGGTTTGGGGGCACAGCGGATCCCATCACAGCGTGTCCCCCCAGCACCCACAGGGAATATCGTGCCCCTAGGAGGAGCGTTTGGGCTTTTCTGTGATGTGTCACTTTCCAGCCTGTGCTCTGTCTCTTCTCCTGTGCACACCCATGTCAATCAGGCATTGCTCAGCTGGGCTCTGCAGAGACCGGACTGGCTACACCCCGTGACGGGACTGAGGGGGGGCAGTGCTGAGCGTCACAGGACCTGGTTTCAGCAGCGAGAAAATCCAGGAACAACCGAATTGTTGTTTCACCCACGAAAGCTCATGCTGCAAAAACGTCTGTTAGTCTATAAGGTGCCACAGGATTCTTTGCTGCTTTTACAGGAACAACCCAGTGATCCACTAAGCGGAGTTAGGGGCCTGAACTCCCTGTACGATGCACGGGCGACACAGGCACCTTACAACACAACTCACAACCACCAGCTCCCCAGGCAGGGAGCCAGCCAAGCCCGCCCAGGGAGACACTGACAACGGGGAGGTGTCCTAGCCCTGCCCCTCTCTCACAGATAGGTCCTGTGCTCCCAGCACCCACCTGCCATGTGGGAGAGCCAGGTTCAATTCCCTCTGTCCAGCTGCAGAGAGTAGCTCAGGGACGTGAGTACCAAGCTCAGGGCAGACTGTTACACACCAGGGCACCCCCCATGGGGACTGGGAGCTTCCACCCCCCGAGAGCGAACTCCCCAGGCACACGAACAGCCTGAGCAGGGAGTCACAGACAGTCCCCTTGGGCACTCGGGGCTATCCTGCCACCTAGGCAAGTCTGCCTTTGGGCTAGATCTGTGCCTCAGGGAGGCCTGAGGCCACAGGCATGAGCTTGGGCTGCCAGCATCACCCCCGCCCCCCGCCACTGTCCACAAGGGAGAAAGGATTTGAACCAGGGTCCCCCATGTTTCAGGTCAGTGCACGAAGCAGTGTGCCGTGGTGGGGCTCTGTCCAGCTCTCCCTTTGAAGGGGGTTCATTGGGGCTAACTAATGAGCGCGAGTGGGGCAGGGGGATCAGCTCCCCGGTGTGTCCTAATTCCTGCCTCTCAGCTGGGTGCCTGAACTACTGGACACTGTCATCCAAATACCATTGCTAGAAATAAACAATGAAAAGGTGCAGAACTCCAGGGAGCTCAGGACAGGGAGACTAACTCAGGCAATCAGAGCAGCAGATAAGACAAATCTTGAGCTACTCTGAGGCTCCAAGCAGACATGTTACCGAGACGGAAACTGGCCAGGAATTCTTTGAAACGGCGTAAACACGTCTAAAAGTATCAGTTTGCTTTATGATGAGGGGATGGGGGGAGGGAGGTTTAAACTATTTCCTGAATCACATCTCCTTGGCAGCTCAGTCACCATTTCAGCTAGAGCAGAGCGGTGGAGCCTGGGCACTGGGCCACTCGGGGCCTTTAACACCACAGCCCTGGGGAGGGGGGGCTGAGATGGACCATCCTGCGAGGAACACGAGTCCTTCTACCATCCACCACACCCTGGTTTGGAACTGCTGCTGCCGGCTCACCCCATCTGTGGGGACTTCTATCCCCTCTGCCTCCCTCTAGCTGGGGGTTTTCCCTTCTGCACCTACCTGGCAGGGCAGCCCCCGTCTGAACCCCTGATCCTGTCCCAGTTTTGTCCCTCTGCCCATCCCGCCCCTCCGATTTCCCCCTTCAGGGGGATTTTCCGGCCTTTGATTGCAGGGAGCAGATTCTGATGGCGCGTGAGGGCAGCAGCTTGCAGCTGTTACTGAGCATGTGAGAAGAGCATTAGAAGAGAAGACCGGCCAGACTGGGTCAAACCAAAGCTCCATCTAGCCCAGTGTCCTGTCGGCCGATAGCGGCCGGTGCCAGGTGCCCCAGAGGGAATGAACAGACAGGAATCATCCAGGGAGCCACCCCCTGTCGCCCAATTCCCAGCTTCTGACAGACAGAGGTTAGGGGCACCATCCCTGCCCACCCTGGCCAACAGCCATTGATGGACCTGTCCTCCACAGAAACACAGAATCCTAGACAATTAGGGTTGGAAGAGACCCCAGGAGGTCATCCAGCCTAACCCCCTGCTGAAAGCAGGACCACGAATCTCTCTAGTTTCCTTTTCATCACAGGACCCTGCTCAGGAACAGTGAAGTTGCAAGATCTAACAGGAAACAGCTTCAGAAAGAAGGGCAGCTCCTCTTCCTCCTCCCCTCCCGTGGGGACGAGCAGCCCCCCAACAGCCTCTCTGCCCCGGCCTCCTTCAACCCATTGCCCCTTCAGCCTCCCCAACTTCCCCATTGCTCCTTTAGCCTCCCCAACTTCCCCATCACCCTCTTCAGCCTCCCCAACTTCCCCATTGCTCCTTTAGCCTCCCCAACTTCCCCATCAGCCTCTTCAGCCTCCCACAACTGCCCCAATTGCCCCTTTAGCGCCCCCAAATGTCCTGTTCCCCCATATCTCCCCCTTCAGCCTCCTCCAAACTGTTCCCTTTCCCCCATCGCCCCAGTCACCTCCAGCCTCCTGTTGCCCTCCTCAGCCTCCCCCAACTCCCCCCCCACTGCCCCGGCTCCACCGCTGTCAGGTTCCCTTACCCACAACCATCTGCTTCCTCACCATGGGGAACAGGAGCAGAAAATGCTTTTGAAAAAACCTTCTGCAAAGCAAAAAGTAAAACAAGCCAAGCAACCACTTCCCTGGCTTTGTGCTGGGTGCCCAGCTGTGGGCTTGTGTGTGTGTGTGTGTGCGGGGGGAGGTGGGGCTGTTCTGAGCACACTCCGGTCAGGGAAGGGGCAGAGTTGGCCAAAGGGGCAAGTTGAATCTTTAGCAGAGAATTCCTTTCTCCATTGTGTTAGCTAAGCGTTGCTGTTAAATGTCAGCCGACAAATGCAGCATTTGAAACAATCCGACTCTAAATCCCCCACCCTCTCAGTTGCTGTAGTTCTCACATCCTCTGCTCTTGTGATGTCACCACATGACATAGTGTCTTATTCCCATAGTGTCCTGTAGGTTAGACAGGAATAAGTTTATGAGGTAAATACTGAAGCATAACTCCATCCCTTCCTCCTTTTGACTTCGGAAAAATAAATCCTGTCGCCTCCCTCAGTCCCAAGCCAGCCCCACCGGCGCTGCTGCGGCTTGGAGACAGGTGCCCTCTCATCTGGCCCTGAGCTGCTGTGGGGAGAGGGCTGGAGGGGGCAGTTCTTTCTCCCTGGGGCAACCTGCTCCCCAATCTCCTCATTCCCAGCCCCACCCCAGAGCCCTCACCCCCTGCACCCCTACCCTCTGCTCCAATGCTGAGACCCTCATCGCTAGCCCCACTCCAGAGCCTGCACCCCCAGCCGGAGCCCTCACATCACTGCGCCCCCCCCCCGAGCCTCTCCCACACTCCAAACCTTTCAGCCTCACCCCTGCCACACACCATCCATGTGCAGAATGAATTTTGTAAGGAGCGCAATATGCAGGTGATGTGTCACACCTCACCTCCATATTTGTGCCCAAAACAAAATTCATTCCACACATGGACATAACAAATTAGAGGAAACACTGCTCCTGACTTTCAGCCTCTCTCTCACATCTTGAATTTCACACATTGAGTGATCAGAATAAAGTGCCCTCAAGTGAGCTAGAGACCAACAGTGGTTCATAGTAATTATTCAGCAAGTATTTTAGAAGACCTAGGACATTATTGAAAATCAAGACCTGCCAAGAGACAATTAATGGAGAGAAGCAGCAAGATTAATTCCATACATTGGATTGGTTGTGACTTATTTGCCTGATTTGAAAAGAGACCAAACTGACCTGAGTCTCCTTGGTGTCGATAGCCCCCTGCTCAGCCAATCAGCACTGAGACTCTGAGAGGCAGGAGGCTGAGGGGTCTCACCAGATGTCCCAAAGGACGGCCCAGGACACTATCAGAGGATCACTCTCAGACCCAGACCCACCTCTTGGTGAGGACCTCCCGCAATGAGAGCAATACCCTCCCCTGCCCGCACTCCAGACCCGTCCCTCCTAGGTAGAGGGAGGAAGCTGGAAAAGGGAAAAAGAAGCAAGAGAAGAGGAGAAAGGAGGGAGGAAAGAGGAAAAGATAAACCAAAAAGGATACACCCCAATGTCCCCAGGGATTCCAATCATCAAAACCTAGGGAGGAAATCAAATTCTGCCACCTGAAGCCAGCGCTGTCTGTGCCTAGAATGCTGCCTGCGCCAGGTGGATCAGACGGAACAGGTTCCAAACCTCTCTGAGCCTCTTACCTTCTCAAAGGGAAGTTTGTTTTCGGCACAATCAGTGGTAGGAAAGGAGAAAACTCCACAGAGGTTCCTCCTCATGCTCACAACTCTGAATCCTAATTCTCTCTCAGCCCTCGAGGAGAGACCTCGCGAAGGTGACTTGCGGCAGCAAAGCCGGGAGGTCTCAGAGACTGGCCTGGCCCTGCACCTCTGTCCTGCCCGGCTGATGTCGGGATCTCTCTGTGAGGTCACCCCCTCCCCACCACCTTTGCCCAATAGGCCGAGTTCCTGCAAAAGGCCTTTGTGATTTCACTGCCACACCCACCCCTCCCCTCAAAGCTGATGTCCTGCCCCTGGCCAGACTCATTGGGTGTTTGAGTTGTTTCCCCTGGATCTGGGGTTGCCAACTTTCTGACCCCACAAAACCGAACACCCTCATCCTGCCCCTTCACCGAGGTCCCGGCCCCCTCAATCCATCTCCCTCCGTCGCTCGCTCTCCCCCACGCTCACTCACTCCTTTTCACCGGGCTGAGGAGGGCTGGGGAGGGTCCCTTTTCAACTGGGTGTTGTCGGTTCAGACCTGGGAAGGAGGCTGCCTGCCAAACACCTTTGAGAGGCGCCGTCCCTCCTGTCAGAAAATCATCTCCTCCTTCAGTTCAATTACGGCCTGAATTGTTCCTTATCCTGGCAGAGCCGGAGGATTGAAAGCAGCAACGTCAAACCCCTGTGCAGCTAACAGGAATGGACACAGACACTCCCTTGTATCTGAACAGATATTTAGTTTTACTCTTGGTAAACTACAAGGCTAAAGGGACAGGCAGTGGCACCAGATCTAAGGAATGAAACACAACACAATCATCATCATTATGCCCATCGCTGCCCCTTTATTCTTCCACTGTCTCTCTCCCACCACCGTCGCCCTCTCCCAGTTCAGTGACAGTGCCACACTCATGCTTCCGACACACAAAGACTCACACACACACCTTGCACGCAAAACCTCACCAAGGAGTCAGATGCACCTGTTGGTTCCCTGCACCCCTGCTGTACAGAATCCAATCACAAGGAGAGCTGGCGGGGAGCCTGGGGCTGGAGTATTTAACCTACAGTGACGGCACTCACAGGAAAGATGCTGAACGAGTGCAAGTTAAACATTGGTAGCTCCGGTTCCAGCCCCTCACAGGTCAGTCCATCCCTCCAGGAAAGGGGCACATCTGAATTCCCAGCTGGCTCAGTCTAGCTGCGTAGTTCTTCTTTACACCCAGTCAGGTCTGAGGCCTGTTCCGCACCCTGTGTTTGAGGAGACCGTCATAACCAACTCTCTGCAATAGCAAAAGCAGGAGGCCGTGTTATTGCTCCTGCCCCAGCACAGACAGACAACGAGGGAAATGGTCTGTGTTGGAGGGTGGGGCTCCCTGCCCTTGGCCAAAGACCAGCACCTCCCTTTGCCCTTTGTCACTCGTGAAGCTTTTCTTTCAGCAGCGAGCCCTAGAGCTCAGTTGCTGGAGCGCTGTGTTTGTCACTGACGGTCGGGGAGCTGCAACATCACTGGGCTCTTCTACCAGCAAGTCCAACGAAAGGATTGATTTCCTCATGTGACACTCCTGGGCTTATCTGAAGGAGTGTCCACACTGCACACTGTGCCTGTCTTTGCGTGGCCTGGGCTTGGTGACTTGTGTTGCCAAGCTGGTGTTTGAGCATCCAGACTGCAGTGGAAACTCAGGCCTCAGGCTGTGTCCATCCTTCTGCAGTAAGTCGTCCTAAGTGACGCTGCTCCAGCTACGGGACTAACACAGCTGGATTCGAGGTAGCTTAGGTCGACTTACTGCTGTGTCTACACTGTGCTGGGCCGACGGGAGACTTACCTTACTCCTGTCATTCCCGGTGTAGTCCCAGAGTCGCCCGGAGAGCACTCTGCTGTCAATTTAGTGGGTCTTCACTAAACCGACTTGGGTGCATCGATCGCATCAAACAGCCTCACAGCTGTGCTGTGCATCCACCCTGCACTGCTCAGCCCTGAGTCAGAAATTCAGCTCCTGTGGGGTGTGTCACCCTCCACAGCTGAAGATGCTCCCAGAGTCCCCAGTGATTTCTGCGATAACTTGTCTCCAGCCTGTTTGGGTCCATACGCTCCCCGCGGGGAGGCTGGGAGTGGTCTAGGGACAAGCTCTGGTTGCTCAGGCCTGTCAGGGAAGGCGAGCTCCGGGGAACATTGACACTCTGGAGATCCCTCAGTGGAAGCACAGGCGGTTGGTAAATAGGTGGGGCCCCTGGCACAGCTGCCGCCAACCAGGCCCTGGATGCCTGGGCCCTGGTGCCCAGCCTGTGCTCCATCTCCTCCTGTATCTGCTTCCCCCCTTCTCCCATCCCCCATCGCCCACTGCTGCCTGGCTGAGTCCCCCCTCTCCTCCACTGCACCCCCCTCTCTGGGGTCCTCACCACTCACCGTGGCCTCCTCTCCTCCACCCCTCCCCCACGGACTCATGAGTCAGCCCTGGGGCTGGTCAACGAGAGCTGAGGATTACAGTGGGCGAGAAGCCGGCTATGAGTCAGCAGTGTGCCCTTCTTGCCAAGAAGCCTAGCGGCATATTGGGCTGCGTTAGTAGGAGCATTGCCAGCAGATCGAGGGAGGTGATTATTCCGCTCTATTGGGCACTGGTGAGGCCATATCTGGACATCTGGAGTATTGCGTCTGGTTTGGGGCCAACCCACTACAGAAAGGGTGTGGACAAATTGGAGAGGGTCCAGCTGACGACAAGGAAAATGACCAGGGGGCTGGAGCTTATTTAGTCTGCAGAAGAGGACAGCGAGGGGGGATTTAATAGCAGCCTTCAATAGGGTGACCAGACAGCAAATGTGAAAAATCGGGACGGGGTGGGGGGTAATAGGAGCCTATACAAGAAAAGGACCCAAAAATCGGGACTATCCCTATAAAATCGGGATATCTGGTAACCCTAGCCTTCAGCTACCTGAAAGGGGGGCGGGGGTCCGAAGAGGATGGAGCTCAGCTGTTCTCAGTGGTGGCAGATGACAGAACAAGGAGCAATGATATCAAGTTGCAGTGTGGGAGGTCTAGGTTGGATATTAGGAAACACTATTTCACTAGGAGGGTGGTGAAGCACTGGGATGGGTTCCCTAGGGAGGTGGTGGAATCTCCTTCCTTAGAGGTTTTGAAGGCCCGGATTGACAAAACCCTGGCCGGGATGATTTAGTTGGTGTTGGTCCTGCCATGGGCAGGGGGTTGGACTGGATGACCTCCTGAGGTCCCTTCCAACCCTCATCTTCTATGAGTCTATCAGTCCTTTGTCCATCCCCTCAGTAGGCACCAACTTCCCTCTGGCCAGTGGGTGCTCAACTCCTGCTCTGCCTCAGGCCCCTCCCCCACTCCACCTCTTCCCCAAAGCACCACCCCACCTTTTCCCTGGTCTGCCCCGCCGCACCCCCAAATCAACCGCTTCAGGGAAGAAATAGTAGAGGAAGCAATAGTGGATGGGAACCTGGAAGGCAGTGACCATGAGATGGTCGAGTTCAGGATCCTGACACAAGGAAGAAAGGAGAGCAGTAGAACAGAGATCCTGGACTTCAGAAAAGCAGACTTTGACTCCTCGGGAAGCTGATGGGCAGGATCCTGGGAGAATAACATGACGGGGAAAGGAGTCGAGGAAATACTTTAAAAGTATTTTAAAGAATCCTTATTGAGGTTGCAGGAACAAACCATCCTGATGTGTAGGAAGAAAAGTAAATATGGCAGGCGACCAGCTTGGCTTAACAGTGAAAACACAAAAACAGCTTACAAGAAGTGGAAGATTGGACAAATACAAATACCCTACAAAGACCTTGTGAGCTCTCCAAGTTCAGGATTGTTCTCTGCAGATGTGGAACCATTATGGCAGATGTCACTCAAGGCTTCCCATCTATTCTGACTGACAACTGGAAACAGGTCCCTCCCCAATCTCACTTTCTCCTGAATGATCTCATGAGATACAGACCAAAACTGATCCCTTCCTCTCTCCTCTGGGGAAGGATTTGGGAAAAATCAGATCCTGATAGGTTTGATCTCTCCTGCACATATTTTGGTTTGTTCATCCCTTTTCCATTCCTCTCTCTGAGATTCCTTTCTCTCCAGCATAGGGAGTGACCTATGTCTGGATTGTCTCTATCTGCCATCAGGTGATGGGATGGTGAGTGAGAATGAGGAGGAGAAACCCCAGCAGGAAGATGCTGAACAAGTAGAACCACGTGGAACATTATCAGGAAGATCCAAAGGGAATGTTTACGGGAGTTGTGCACTCCCAGAAAGAGCAAAAGACTGTGAGACTCAGCACAGGCCAGAGGAAAACTTCAGTAGCCACTCAGACCTTATTACATGCAAGAGAATCAACCTGGAAGAGACACGCTACAGATGCCATAAGTGTGGGAAAAGCTTCAATCGGAGCTCAACTCTTCTCACACATTGGAGAACCCACACTGGAGAGAAACCCTACATGTGCTCTGAGTGCGGGAAAAGCTTCATTCGGAGCTCTGCCCTGATCACACATCGGAGAATCCACACAGGTGAGAAACCTTATGGATGCTCTGAGTGTGGGAAACACTTCAGTCAGAGGCCACACCTTACCACACATCAGACAATCCACACGGGCGAGAAACCTTATGAATGCTCTGAGTGTGGGAAACGCTTCATTGATAGTTCAACCCTCATCTCACATCATAGAATCCACACAGGAGAGACGCCTTACACATGCGCTGAATGCGGGAAAAGCTTCAATCAGAGCTCAAACTTTATCAAACATAGGAGAATCCACACAGGTGAGAAACCTCATGGATGCTCTGAGTGTGGGAAACACTTCATTCATCGTTCAGCCCTCATCTCACATAAGAGAATCCACACAGGAGAGAAGCCCCACATATGCTCAGAGTGCGGGGAAAGCTTCAATCAGAACTCTACCCTGATTGCACATCAGAAAATCCACACAGGAGAGAGACCTACACATGGTCTGAGTGTGGGAAAAGTTTCAATCAGAGCTCAAACCTTATTAAACATCAGAAAATCCACATGGGGTATGTCTACACTACTGGATTATTCCGATTTTACAGAGACCGATTTTTGGAAACATTGTATAAAGTCGAGTGCACGTGGCCACACTAAGCACATTAATTCAGCGGTGTGCATCCATGTACCGAAGCTAGCGTCGAATTCTGGAGCGTTGCAATGTGCGTAGCTATCCCATAGTTCCCATAGTCTCCTCTGCCCATTGGAATTCTGGGTTGAGATACCAATGAATGATGGGGCAAAAACAGTGTCGCATGTGATTCTGGGTAAATGTCATCAGACAATCCTCCCTCAGTGAAAGCAATGGCAGACAATTATTTCACACCCTTTTCCCGGGATTGCCCAGGCAGATGCCATAGCACGGCAACCATGGAGCCCATTCAGCCTTTTTTCACTGTCACCGTATGTCTACTGGATGGTGCTGGCAGATGCGGTGCTGCAGCGCTACACAGCAGCATCCCCTTCCCTTGCAGATGGTGCAGCATGACTGATCTCCGTCATCGCCGTCCCTGATTGCTCCTGGCGGCCTCGGTGAGGTCGGCCGGAGCGCCTGAGCGAAAATGAGAATGATTCCCAGGTCATTCTCTTCTTTAAGTTTTGTCTCCTGGAGATTCACTCCTGCCTGGAATATCATAGCAGCTGGAGGCTGCCCTCCCCTCCCTCCTTTGATCTCTCCTTGCAGAGGCAATAAAGTCAGTGTTGTTTCAAATTCATGCATTCTTTATTACTTCATCACACAAATGGGGGATAACTACTACAGTAGCCCAGGAGGGGTGGGGGAGGAGGGAAGCAATGGGTGGCGTTGTTGCAGGGGCACCCCCTAGAATGGCATGCAGCTCATCATTTCTGTGGGATATCTGGGGCTCTGATCTGGAGCGGCCATTTGCCTCTCTGGTTTTTAGTAGGCTTGCCTGATATTCTAGGCAGGACTGACTCTCCTTTAGACAAAACTTGAAGACAGGCAGGAGTGAATCTCCAGGAGACAAAACTTAAAGAAGAGAATGACCTGGGAATCATTCTCATTTTCACCCAGCGCCCCGGCCGACCTCACCGAGGCTGGCCAGGAGCACCATGACAGGGGACGACTATGACGGAGATCAGTCATGCTGCACCATCTGCAAGGGAAGGAAGGGAAGGGATGCTGCTGTGTAGCGCTGCAGCACCGCATCTGCCAGCACCATCCAGTAGACATACGGTGACATTGAAAAAGGCGGGAAATAATTTTTTTCCCTTGGTTTCACAGAGGGAGGGTTGGGGGGCTGATGACATATACCCTGAACCACCCGCAACAATGTTTTTGACCCTTCAGGCTTTGGAAGCTCAGCCAAGAATTCAAATGGTTTTCGGACAGTGCGGGAACTGTGGGATAGCTACAGTCGTCAGTCGCTCCTCCCTCCGTGAGCGTCCATTTCATTCTTTGGCTTTCTGTTACGCTTGTCTCAGCTCCTTAAGTTTCACGCAGCACTGGGCCGAGTTCCTGTTGTGGCCTCTGTCCATCATGGCCTTGGAGATTTTTTCAAATGTTTTGGCATTTTGTCTTTTGAACAGAGAATAGATTCATCTCCCCATACAGAGATCAGATTCAGTATCTCCCGTACGGTCCATGATGGAGCTCTTTTTTGATTCTGGGACTGAATGGTCACCTGTGCTGATCAGTGCTCCACGGTGGGCAAATAGGAAATTAAATTCAAAAGTTCCTGGGGCTTTTCCTATCTACCTGGCCAGTGCATCCGAGTTCAGATTGCTGTCCAGAGCGGTCACAATGGTGCACTGTGGGATAGCTCCCGGAGGCCAATACCGTTAGATTGCAGCCTCACTAACTCTAATTCGAAATGGCAAAACCGATTTCAGCGCTACTCCCCTCATCAGGGAGGAGTGCAGCTATCGATATTAAGAGCCCTTTATATCAAAATAAAGAATTTCATTGTGTGGACGGGTGCAGCGTTAATTTGGTTTAAAACGCTGCTATATTCGAAATAAACTCGTAGTGTAGACCAGGAAGGAAGGAAAACCTTCAATCAGAGCTCAAGCCTTATTAGACATCAGAAAATTCACATGAGAGAGAACTGTAATAAATGCCTTGACTAGGGTTGGCCAAAGATTTTTTTTTTAAATCACATTTGTTAATTCCCCACAAAGTGATCTTCACATCATCTTCACCGTGGTCTCTCAGCTCCTGCAGATGGGTTGCCTGCTTCTGCCTTTTGCAGCTGACCCTTCTTTGGGGTCAATCCTGCGTTCTTTTCTATCAACTTTTTCCTTTGAGTCGTAGTGTGTGTCCCTCCAGCCAGGAATGTTCATCAGCTCCAGGTGAGAGAGAGGTTTGATCCCAACAAGCTACACTGAGGCAAAAACTACCTGGGCCTTCCATCCACTAGGGCTGCACATGGTGTTGGCTGCTCAAGTTAGTGACCTTGGTGTAAAAAGACAGTTATAGTTGTAGTGCAGATGCAGCCCAGGTGTAGTGGTTGGCATTAGCTTTCCCTTTGACCTGACCTAAACTCCATCACTTTTCCTAGTCTAAACAAACCCTGAGCATCACGGTTATACTGTTCCCCCATTTCAAAGCAATTGTTAGTCATCAACAAATTGTTTCGTTCCCAGTTGCTCTGATGTTGCTTCAGGTTGTGCTGGAGAACAAATTGTTACTACCACTTTTCTCACTTAAAATATATTGAACTATAACAAAGAGATGGAACTGGGAGAGAGAGCTCAGTGGTTTGAGCATTGGCCTGCTAAACCTAGGGTTGCGAGTTCAGCCTTTGAAGGGACGATTTGGGGCAAAAATTTGGGGATTGGTCCTGCTTTGAGCAGGGGGGTTGAATTCAATGACCTCTTGAGGTCCCTTCTAACCCTGATATTCTATGAACAGGGCAGGGATAGGGGAAAATGTCACTTCACCCTCTCTAACAACAGAAGAAGCTAGGGTAAGTCAGAGGGCTTCCCTATCACCATCCAAACCATTCAGTTGGGAAGGTCAATATATTTTCTAAAGGGCTGTGAAGAAGATTCCCTGGTAAATGACTTGGAACTAAGGTTAGGGGGTTGTTACAGGAGTGGGTGGGTGAGATTCTGTGGCCTGCATTGTGCAGGAGGTCAGACTAGATGATCATAATGGTCCCTTCTGACCTTAAACTCTATGAGACTATAAGATACCCATGCAGTTGGCCCCCAAAGCAGTTGTGGCCCAGGCCCTGCAGGAGGTTGCTCGTGAAGAGATCTCCTTCCTAATCAGGTGCGGGTTGCCTGTTATTTGGGAAATGCAATTCCCATCTAGGTAGGGAAGAGGAAAATGGAAGTGATGTTTCTGTTCAGTCACCCCTGGGCGATGCTGCAAATATGTAGAAAATGAAATCCGTGTTGAATGTGATATAGCTGCAGAAAGAGACCTATTTTCCATAGATACCTGACATTTGGTGTTTTACAAGGATTCTAAGCCACACCTGAATTTAGTCCCTAATTTAAATCTGTGCCACCAGATTAAAGAAATGAAGGGCATATTTGGGGGAGGGGAGGAGTTATACTTCACTATTGCTACTGATCTTTTATGTGCTTGGTGAAGAATTCTACACCAGAGAAGTATAAAATTACTCCAAGAAAAGTCAAAGATTTGACAAGGACTCAGGTAGAAATCACATGTACTAGTGGTTGATTTTTTGCCCCAGTGATGGAAGCTATGGTGACCTGTGGCCCAGGTAAACTATTTTGAGAATGCTGCTCCCTAGTTAAGTGGCATTGGTCTCACTCCTAAAGGATGCCATTATTAAATTGGGAACAACTGTCTTTTACCATTTGGATCCAAAGTTTCATGAAGCACAGAGAGAAACATCTGATTGCTTCAGAGCCAATCCATGCCTATGGGTCCCAATCTGGCTGCCTTGTTGGACAAGAAGCAGTTCCATGCTGGGCAAATTATGGTAGCTAATGAGGGAATGTATCAGATTCCAAGTTCAGACTGCAGGATACATGAATGCTGAGTCCTGACTCTGTGGTTTGGTCTCTTAGTTTTGCTATTAAGTCTTATGCATTTGTATCACTTCTCCACCTGTTGCTACTCTGAAAGATTAGAAAATGTGATAATAGAACACAGGTGTTTTTTCTCATGATGCAGCCTTCCCACGTAGCGTGAGAGCCCTTCCACCTACACTTATGGGAGAAGACCCAGGGCGAAATGAACTCACATAAATGGAAGGCTCCTAGGTTATTGTAGAATGTGACTTCACACAAAACTCAATGGTGGAAATGGGAATTAAGAGAAAACTGCCCTATAGGTTTATATTTTGTAATCTTTGAATAAGTTGTTACCAGTGACAATGAAATTAAACATGAAGTTAATTAGTGTAAAGTAAGAGGCTGATTATGTGATAACTTTCAGTGTTACTATATAATTCAGGTTTTCTTCTAGTTCTCTCCCGCCCCTCCTACTATATTGGAAATGGTGGCTAATCCTGAAAAGTAAAACCTCACTCCAAAGGAATTAGAGCGGGGGAACATGTGGGAGAAATAGCATGTATGAAAATAGAGCCCCAGTGTAGACTGTAATTATTTCTCTTTCAAATGGAATTTATTTTGATAAACTTTAAAATAAATATTCTGTGAAGAGGAAAATTGCTTGAGTCAAGATGTGTAACCTTCTACCGAGTTAGAGGGTAACAGCCACAGAGTCCCCAATTTGCTTGTTTGCTAAACAAAGAGACATCGGGCGGAAGAGGTCAGAATTTAAAATGGTGATGGATGCAGGATGATTGATTTTTGCAACCAGTTATTTTTATGGGTGCTGAGACCGTTTTCCTTTTGAGGAGGCAGCTGTTAGAGCCCAGCTGCTTAACCCTCAGGCCTGGCCACGGAAACCTCCCCGTAACTGGCCTTTGTTTCTTTCACGTTTGATACCTTTGGGGTTCACACGTCCACACTGCATGCGGTTTACGGCAGCAGATACTTTGAGAAAACTGCCGGGCTCAGTCGGGCTGTTCCAAACTGACGTTGGCCCAAACTCTGCCTCACTTCATCTAGAGTGGGACATGTCTGTATCGAAGGATTGGTTCACACCTGATTTGCCCAGACACCTCGCAGGAGGTGTGGTAAGATGGGGTAAGCTGGAATCTACAACGATAAAGTAAAAGGTAAGGGTGGGAGTCCTTCAGCTTTCAGCTCAACAAGCGTGTTCTGTTCATTCTCTCTGAAGCATCTGGCACTGGTCACTCTCAGGCAGCACACTGGGCTAGATGGCCCATTGGTTTGACCTAGTATGACCTGTCTTGTGTTCTTATGTAAGTCATCTAAGGGAGACTGACTTCCAGGATCCCAGGACTGATCCCCTCTGGGGAATGAAGCACAACAGTGACAGGCTGTGCAGCCTGCACTAGTCTCCTGCACCTGAAAAGCCTGCTAGCCCGAAGTGCTGGGCCAGCTATGCCAGTACCTGGTTCCTCAACTGCAGCTACAGGTCCTGCTCCATGTGACTCCAAAGCCAAAGAGCTGCAGAGATCCAACCTCATAATCTTTGCCATTTATTTTCCTTTTTCTATTATTAGTGATGCAATAGTGAAATCTAAGGAGAAAACTAATTCACTTTGAGGCTGTGGGCTAAATATAAGCAATAATTTGGTTTCGGTATTGAAATGTTCAGCTCTCCAAATCTGGGATGCACTGCCTGGGTGAAAACCTCTGATTGGGGTTTTGGTACCACTAAATATGCACCTGCCTCCTTGGGTTGCTGTTCTAGGATTTATAAGGGTTGATTTTCTGCTGTATTCTTCTGATGGTTTGACTAAATTGATGACTTGATTCCAACGCAATATCCTAGTTAACTCGTTGATTTACTGATTTGACCTGAACTTTATCACTGTATTGTTTAACCTTTCATTAGCTAGTCGTTTAGCCTTAGCGATGTATGTTCTTGGTTGTATTTGTTCATGTTAATAAAACATGAAACTGGGATATTGAGTCATTTCTTTCAATAAGCAACAAGGGCTGGAACTGTGGAGAATGTGAACGGAGATCAGACATTGCACGTCTGAGCCTTATCAGATTCGTCTAAATTAACACTGTGTTTCCCAAAGGGGAGCAATGGAGGGGGCATCTATCTTAGCTCCAGCTGCGGCCGGGTGGGGAGGGAGAGCTCAGACCATCACAAGGGAAAATAAGCTCCCCTACCCAGGCTTTCAGGAATTTGGGGAGGGGTGCAGTGTGTCTGAGTGAGGAGAGATCAGTGAGGTGGGGCTGATCTGAGTAGGGGTCAGGGGTCTTGCTCTGCAGCCACTCTCATGGCCCTGCCCAATCCTTACCCCAGTCTGATTTGCCCAGGGGTTGGGCCTTGTCAGGCCAAGATGGGGTTGGAGCTCTGGTTGGAAGGGCTGTAAAAGGTAGTGAACAGTTTGTAGATTTCAGCCAGCAGGGTGTTGGTAGAGTAAATGTGTGTGTTTTAAAGGGACGCTGCTGACAGAGGACAGGATGAAGGTGGTGCAGGCAACTGTAACTGCGTCTCCTGCTTTTCAGAAGTTTGAGTTAAGGCCTGGTCTACACTAGGTGGGGGGGGGGGTCGATCTAAGGTACGCAACTTCAGCTACGTGAATAGCGTAGCTGAAGTCGAAGTACCTTAGCTAGAATTACTTACCCATCCTCACGGCGCGGGATCGACGTCCACGGCTCCCCCGTCGACTCCGCTACCGCCACTCACTCTGGTGGAGTTCCGGAGTCGACGGGAGCGTGTTCGGGGTTCGATATCGCATCTAGATGAGACGCGATATATCGAACTCCGAGAAATCGATTGCTACCCGCCGATCTGGCGGGGAGTGAAGACATACCCTAAGAGGCTATATCTGATCTCACAGGACCAGCCGCCCACCCAGGTCAATATATAACTTAGATATTTCCCCAAAATCACATTGATGCCAATCCTTCAGTATCTAAATGCTAAAGGTTTATTTATAAAAAGAAAGAAAGAAAGAAAGAAAGAAAGAAAGAAAGAAAGAAAGAAAGAAAGAAAGAAAGGTGAGAATTAAAATTGGTTAAAGGAATCAAATACAATAATTGCAAAGTTCTTGGTTCAGGCTTATAGCAGTGATAGAATAAACTGCTGGCTTGATAAGTCTTTGGGTGCTTCCAAGTCACTGGAAGTGCCTCTCCCTTGGTTAGATGCTCCCATTAGTATAAGTCCATAGTCCAGATGTTTGAGCAGGAAAGAGGCTGGAGCAGGCTAGAGGCACAGTGGAGATGTTTCCAGGGCCTCTTTTAACTTCTGCCATATGAAGGGAAACCCATTGTTTCAAAGTCCTCAGCACAGCTAGTGGAAAATCACAGGTGAAAGATGGGAGCTTGGAGTCACATGGGCAAGTCCCTGTCCATGCCCCATTTTGCTCAGTCATTGCAGGATGGATACTTTGCAGGATACGTCAGATAGAACATTCACAGAAAAGTCCGTTCAGTGTAGATGGGTGCCTCCCATGGTCCATTGTGAATTAAGTGTCTGTTCGATGGGCCACTCACTGGCTAACAGCTCACTTCAGCGGATGCATAGAATGGAACACAGAAAGAAGATATTTATACATACAGAGACCGTGAAAAGGTGGAAGTAGCCATACCAACTCTAAGAGGCCAATCAACTGAGATGAGCAATCATCAGCAGGAGAAAAAAACCTTTGAAGTGATAATCAAGATGACCCACAGAAGGTGTGAGGACACTTAACGTGGAGAAATAGATTCAATTAGTGCAATGACCCAACCATTCCCAGTCTCTGTTTAAAACTAAGTTAATTTTATCTAATTTGCATATTAATTCAAGTTCAACAGTCTCTCTTTGGAGTCTGTTTTTGAAGTTTTTTTGTTGCAAAATTGCCACCTTCAAGTCTGTCACTGAGTGGTTAGAGAGGCTGAAGTGTTCTCCTACTGGATTTTGAATGTTATGATTCCTGATGTCAGATTTGTGTCCATTTATTCTTTTGCATAGAGACTGTCCGGTTTGGCCAATGTACCTATGGCAGAGAGGCATTGCTGGCCCATGATGGCATAGATCACTTTGGTAGATGTGCAGGTGAATGAGCCACTGATGGCGTGGCCACTTTGGAGAAGTGGGGCTCCAGAGTGTCCAGCCCCTGCTGCTGTGCCAAGACGCACAGACGTGGGACAGCATGGCGGAAGCTGAGCTGTTTGGTCCTGTCCTCCACTGGGCACAAGCTGTCATTGTCTCGCCAGGCTGGGACAATGGTCGGTCTTGGGGCTGGTCTATTTGCTCTGAACCCTCAGATCATGTGCTCTGATCCATGAACAGCACGTCAGGATCAAGGCACATGTCCTGGACCCCAGACCCCAGCTGCAGAAGCCTTGGTAGGATGGATGGAGTGGCCGTGAGGACAGGAACTGCAGTGTCCCTAGGACAGAAGAGCTGATTCCCTGAGGCTCCTCCTGTATCTCAGGGTCTCCCTAGAAAGGAGCCAGTGACTTTTCTCAGGGTCCCATGTCCTGCATCTCACAGGTGTTGGTTTCAGTCTCTCAGGCCCCAGCCAGGCCTGGTTTTCACTGTTAGTGCTTAATGCAACCGTGCAGAGCTCTGGCTGAGAGTCCCAGCTCCTTCCCTCTGCTCCCCTGCGCCCCCGCCCCAGGAGGCGTAAGGGTCCCAACATTGCACTGCACTGACAGCTCTGGGAACGTGGGGCGGCTTGGGTTCAAGCTGGGAGGACACAACGGAAACGGGACTCTTCTAGTCTCTCCTTTGCAGACCCCTGACGGGGTTAAGGGCAAACTCCGCCCCAGACCAGCCCATTCTACTCACCTCCTGCAGCTTAGCTGGGGTGGGGGTCTCAGTGAGCAGGCACCCGACCATGGCGTCCAGCCTCTGTAAATAGGTGTTGTGCAGAGCCTGCAAGAAGCGGGAACACCCGTCAGTCATGGGACATGGGGCTACACCAGTCACGGGACCAGGGGGGTTCTCTGAGAGCCCTGGCCAGACCCAAAAGGCACATCCTGGCCTCTCCCATTCACATCATTCCAAGGACACTTGGCAAGAGTTCCTAGTCGGATGCCTGCTGGCCTTAGCAGTTCTCTGTGCAGGGGCTGGTACCCAGCAGACTAGGGACCAGCCAAACTGCAATGGGTGGGAAGAAGGATCCCCGGGAGAGTCCAGGCAGCAGAACACAGAATGAGGAGAGGGAAGGCTGGGATCAGCCACAGAGGGGTAATACAATCCCCCCTGGAGGGAAGGGGCCCTCCCTGCCAGTTTGTCTCGGGCCTGTTCCCAGCTCTGCTCACTCCTCCCCTATTCTCAGCAGCTCCATCAAACCAAGGGAGCAGGGACCAGAGGCGGCTCCTGCTCCTGGGACAGGGAAGTAGGATCGTGACCTACCTGGAAGTGGGTGGTATCCTGCCCAGTGCCCATCGTGAAGATGGTGTAAAGAAGAGCCCACAGGAGGCGTGATTCCAGCTCCAGGGCAAGCAGCGGCTTCAGTTTGCTGCGGGGAGAGAAGAGCCCGTGTTATCCTTGGCGGCACCGGAGTGGCGCTGGCACTGCCATGGCCATGACCCCCTCCCCCGCAGTGATCCCCTCCCTACGGCCGCTGTAACGTTCCTGGAGTGAAATCACCCCCCAGCCAGGAAAGTGGAGACGTTCCCGCCTCCTCTGCTGGGGGATGGGAACAGCCACAGCTGGGGGTAATCTAGGCCGGAGAAGATCTGGGACTCCCGGCTCCAGACCCGATCAGCACCAGGGTTAAGGCAGCTGGATGGGACGGTCCTGGTACCTGAGGCTGCAAACTGCAGCCATGGAGCTGGAGATGATGGAGGTTGGCTCTGGCACCATGGGCAGATTTTCAATCAGCTCCTGAGAGACCCCAAGAAGATAAATTTGCATGTGAGACTCAGGCCCCGCAGACCCACAGGCACTTTCCAGGGAGGAGGCCAAAGTGCTCTGCAGAAACAGCCAGTGTCACTCCCAACCAGCTGGGCCCCCCATTCCTCCCATCCATCAAACTTCCTTCCCCCTCCCCTCCCCTCCGGCCTTACAATTCCCCCACTGCCAGCTCCCGATTGGTGTCAGAAGCTCTCCCTTCCCTGCTCCCCAGCCCTCAGCCACAGGAACCACTGTCCTCTGCTTCCCCCTCTGGCCCCACCAACTCTTTCTCTCGTTTCTGGGTCCCTCGCCCCAGGGGCCAGACACGGGGTCCCACTCACCGCAATGCTCTCCACGAGGGCCGCTTTGGAGACGTGGGGCTCCAGAGTGTTCAGCCCCTGCTGCTGTGCCAAGAAGCACAGACGTGGGACACTACGGAGGAAGCGGAGCTGTTTGGCCATCAACTAGGAGTGGGGTGGGGGGAGAGAGAGAGACAGTTAGGTAGGGACCTCCCCAACCCACCTACACCAGCTCCATGGCTCAGGAACCCCATGGAGTTGGACAGGGAAAGCCGCCCCGCTTCCCGAAACCAGTGTCGCCCTGCACAGACTGGGGTTGTAACTGGGACAGTGTCTGTGGGGAGCGGACACCTTGGCCTGCGTGAGACAAATGCCCCCACTTTGGGGTGCCAGGTAACAAGGGAGCAGTTCCCCCCATTGGGGGTGATGGATTCTCTGGGACAAGACCCCCCTGTGTGGGTGGGGATGGAAGAAGGGGCAGGGCAGACTCAGGGGCAGCGCAGCTGTAAGATTTTTGTACCTCAGCTCTGCCCTGGAGGTGCTCCTGGATGACCCTGATGGTGTCTTGTTCAGGGGACACCTCCTCCTCCTCCTTCTCTTCTTCCTCCTCCTCAGCCCACTGCTGCTGGGCACTGGGGGTCTCTGCACCAGGGAGAGCAGGAGAAAGGACAATCCCTGCTGCCACTGGGGGGATGCAGTGTAGAGAAATGGCTCAATGTCCCCCATCCTCAACAAGGAGCCCCATGGCACAGAGGGCCGCACCCTGCCCCTCCCAGAGACACCCTCAGGCCCATCAGCCTCAGGGCCCCATGGCCGTCAGGCCCCCCCCCCAACATCATCAGGGGAGGCTGGAGCTCCCCGGACTCTGCCCAGCATCCCCTGCTACAGGGTGCTGCTGTGCCACCCCCACTGGTGTTAGTGGGGCTCCCATGTCTCAGTCCTGGCGTCTTGGTGACCCAATGGGCACAGGGTGTTATTAGTCCCCTACTGCCCCATCCTTCCCCCTGTCCCCTGGGTCTCCCCTCACCTGCACAGAGGGAGCCTTCAGCCTCAGGGCTGTCAGACCCCACAGAGGAGGTGCTGGCCCCTCAGGAGTAGGCAGAGCTGCCGGTCCCCATGCCGGAGCCGCCCAGCTCCTGCTCGGTTGGCTGGGGGCTCCTCGGTGGCCAGGCTGGTGGATAGCTCCTGCTGGGCCCTGGGGCTGGGCTCCTGGCTCCTCTGCTTCCTGGAAAGGAAGCCGCAGAGCCACCTTGCCCGGCTCCTGCCCTCGCCTGGGTCCCTCCTACATAGCATCACCCGGGGCCACCTCCATTTGGGACCAGAAGGTGCCTCAGGGCCTGCTAAGGGAGCTGGTCTTTTCCTCTTCCTCCAGAAGGTCAGGGAGCTTCTCCACTTTGCCTGCCCACTGGCCTCTTCCTCGCCCGCGGGGACAGAGGGGCCACTCTCCTCCTGGGCAAGACGGACACTGCTCCCTACTGGCTCCAGAGCCACCTGCCCAGCCTTCCTCCTCAGCATCCGCTTCCACCGCTCCATCCTGGAACTGAGTGGGGAGCAGCCATGAGTCTGGGCTCAAGGCAGCCTCTCATTAATGGGCCTGCCTGCTCCCCTGCCTACGTCCCCTCTGCTGAGGCAATTCCTCCTCCCCACACACCCCACCCCAGGGCAGGGGGGCTGCCGTCCACACGCACTGGCAGCAGCTCACAGCACAGGCTGCTCCCAATGTTCTCCCTCACCCAATAGGGCCCTGTGAAACTGGGAGAGTCTCATTCTTTCAGAGCAATGGGGCTCTCCGTTAGTTTGGACAAGCCGCTCCCTCCACCCCAGTAGACCCCGCTCCCTCCCAGGCCAGAGAAAGAGCGGAACCCGGATAGTCCTAAATGAAAGTTCGTTCACACGGTGCCAATCCCAGGAGGGAGGAGTCGCCCTCAGTTCCCACTGATTTCACTGCTTGCCATTGTGGGTGTTCAGCACCTGGCAGGTTCTGCCCTCCCCAAAGACTCTCGACGTTGGGAACAATCTCCTGCAAGGGAAAGGCTGGGAGCCCTATTGCTGGGCCATTCCCACCCCACTGGCGATGGCTCTGGAGACCTCCACTCACTTGCTCTAGATGAGATGGAGCTGGATGGCAGATGCTCTCTTCCTCAATCTCCTCCACCCAGGTGGGCTGGAAAGGGTGCTGCACAATGCCCTGCCAGTAGGGTAGAGGGTAGAAGCCAGGAGACCGAAAGTGGCTGTGAAAACAAGACAATGTTTTATTGCCAGGAATGGATAAATACAGACAAGCAAATGGTTGTTCACAACACTCACCTACGGCCAGCAGGACACCCCCCATCTCCAGGTCTCCTAGCACCTCACGCACATTCCTGAAGCGTGACGGCCCAAGGGCTCTAGGGCATTTCTTCAGAGGTGTCTCCGCTGTCGTCGTCTTTGCTGTTGTCATGTTCCATTCTATAGGAGTTTATAAAAATATGCTAATGAGTGTGAATATAATGTAACTGCAGCATGCTTCATGCAAAAGGTCTCTTGTAAGGTATCATTACAAGGCTTATAATCTACTGAGTGTGGTCATCCTATTTGTATAAATGTATCACTTTTGTATCTGTATCTGAGTGGAAGGGAACAAATGGGGCAGCCATCGTGAGAAATCCACTAGCTACCACCTGAGCTGGAACAAAGGCTGGACCAGGGGAAAGGAGTGTGAGGAGGGCTCCAGGGAGGCATGGCAAGGCCCAGCCCAGCCCAGACGAGTGGCTCCCTCCAGTCCGTTCCCGACTGAGCGGCTCCCTTCGGCCTGGCTTCATCCGCCCCTGCCTGGCCCCAGCTGAGTACCCCAGGCCCAGCCCGGTCCCAGCCTGGCCACGGCTGTTTTGACCATATATGGCCTGTGACGTTATGGGTGTAATATAATCTCTCATTGGAAGGCGACAGGGCCAGAAAGAGTTAATTAACTCACAGACTGACTTAACCCTTTAAAGACTGGTTAGGAAGATATGTAAAAATCCACCCACTTTCCTTTGAAAGAGCCCGTGTGGATAGCTTTGAAAAGGTCTCAGATGGAGTAAGGGCTGTTAAGAAAGTTGAGCAGCTCTATAAGCAAGTGGCTGTGTTTGGCCAGCTGGTTGGGAAGACAATGGTGTTGGAACAGGAATGTCTCCATTCTGATTCTTTAAGTGAGCAGTCTGTGCTTCTGTGTTGATGCAAATTACTTGGCTGGCAGGGAGAAGACTTGCTAATGGCTGTTAGCAAAGAGAGCCCACCCCATCAGCCAGTAAATTCTGTTAAGCAAGAAAAATCAGGGTTTGATCCTTCAGAACAAGGAGGAAGTTTGCAAAGGGAAGCCACAGGTTCATGGGTGGCAAGTCTGTAGAAATTTTGGTGGTGCTCAGAACCCGCCCCCCAACTCTGCCCCCACCTGCCTAAGGCTCTGAGAGGGGTCTCGGCGGGGGAGGTCTGGGGTGCAGATCCTGGGCTGGGGATTAGGGTCCAGGGTGCAGGCTTTGGGATGGAGTTTGGGTGCTGGGTGCAGGCTCTGGGCTGGGGCAGGGGGTGGGTGTGCAGGAGGGGGTGAAGGGTGCAGGCTTTGGGACGGAGTGGGGGGTTGGGACGGGGGGGGTGGGCAGGGGGGGTGCACCTTCTGGGAAGGGAGTTTGGGGATAGGAGGGAGTACAGGGGTGAGGGCTGTGGAGCTGAGGATGAGGGATTCATGATGTGGGGGGGCTCAGGACTGGGTCAGAGGATTAGGGTGCAGGGGGATGAGGTTTGGAGCTGAGGTTGAGGAGTTCATGCTGCAGGGGCGCTCAGGGATGGGGCTGAGGATTAGGGTGCAGGGGGATGAGGGTTGGGGCTCAGGATTAGGGTGTGGGGGGATGAGGGCTCTGGCTGGGGTTGAGGATTAGGGTGCGGGGGGATGAGGGCTCCGGCTCGGGCTGAGGATTAGGGTGTGGGGGGATGAGGGCTTTGGCTGGGGTTGAGGATTAGGGTGCAGGGGGATGAGGGCTCTGGCTGGGGCGGAGGTTTGGGGCTTTGGAGGCTCAGGTAAGGGCCGGGGCCCTATCCAGGCAGGGCCGGGGAGAGACCCAGCTCCAAATATTGCTGGAGCAGGGCACCCGGCCCCTGAATATTCCTGGAGCCGGGCACCGCAGGTGTATATAACCTGCCGCCTATGCAGGTTAACCCTAAAGGCGCAAACCCCAATGGTATTGAGCCAAAGGTGTGGCATGATGACAAAAATGATTGTAGGTGGACCCTTGCAATGAATTTGTTGTTATCGCTAATGGTAATTTTTGTAACTAATGTGTTGCTATTACCAAGAACTGTAAAAATGTTCCAGCTAAGGTGACCAGATGTCCCCATTTTATAGGGACAGTCCCAATATTTGGGGCTTTTTCTTATATAGGCTCCTATTACGCCCCACGCCCTGTCCTGATTTTTCACACTTGCCGTCTGGTCACCCACATGTGTGGGTCCCAGCTGCTCCCTGCTCCGCTCACTGAAGCAGGTGTGCAGGGTTACTGCCCTGGGAACTGCAGGGCATCAGTGGACATGGGGCTGGCTGGAGGCAGGGCAGGGGCTGACTGGAGGTAGGGTCTGGCTGCAGGCAGGGCAACGGGTGCAGGGCTGGTGCGGGCAGGACAGGGTGTGCGGCAGGGGTGGGCAGGAGACAGGCTGGCTGAGGGCAGGGAGTGCGGGGCTGGCTGGAGACCGGGGCTGGAGGCAGGGCAGGGAATGCGGGGCTGGCTGGAGACGGGCCGGTCAGGCAGGGCTGGTGCAGGCAGGGGCTGGCTGCGGACAGGGGCTGGCTGCGGACAGGGGGTGCAGCCCACCCTGTACGGTGGTTGCCCCCTCTTCCTCCCTCCCCCACCAGGGTAGCAGCAGCAGCCCGGGCTCAGGGGCTATTTAAAGGGCCCAGGGCTCCCCTGCTTCTACCGCCCCAGCCCTTTAAATAGCCGCCAAAGCTGCACCACTTCCCCAGAGCTCCCCAGGCCCTTTAAATACCCCCCGCCCGGGGGAAGCCGTGTTATACCAATATAATAAAAACCAACAGGATCTAATTAAGAGGGATAAGGCAAAGATGCCACATTTATTGTAAATACCATAACAAAACAAAAGACAACAGTAAACAACGTTGTTTTACTACTTATTTCTATCACTACTTATTCCTTATACACACACACACATATATTCATTCACACAATCATTCATTCAGGTTCTGTACAGATGTTATAGTTACCAGCCTAGACATTGCTCATGCCAAGTTACTGGCCAGGTATCTTGGTCATGAGGATGGAGCCAAGTCTGTGTCAGATGCATTTGATGCTCCTGGAGGCTGGCAGCAGAACCATAGACTCAGGCTGTGGCTACACTTAGCACTTCAAAGCGCTGCCGCGGTAGCGCTGCTGTGGCAGCGCTTTGAAGCGCTAAGTGTAGTCAAAGCACCAGCGCTGGGAGAAAGCTCTCCCTGCGCTGTCCATACTCCACCTCCCTGTGGGGAATAACGGACAGCGCTGGGAGCCGCTCCCAGCGCTGGGGCTGGCCACACTGGCGCTTTGCAGCGCCGCAATTTGCAGCACTGGAGAGGGTGTGTTTTCACACCCTGCTGCAGCGCTGCAAATTTGTAAGTGTAGCCAAGCCCTCAAAGTCCTCAGTCTTTAGAGTCCAGTTTGATAGGAATTTATTCCTATGTCAGTCCATGAGAGTTGCTTCATTTTGCTGTTGCTAAATCAATCAGCAGGTGGCTGGCTCCATTCTGTCAGATGCTTGTTTTTCCTTCCTTTGAGGTACTGGGGGGTCATCTGGTTGATCCCACTTGACACCTTCTTCAGCCGACACTGAATTCTTCAGGCTGGTAACTCCCTAACCATTCATTCATTGTTTAAACTAGGCATGCATTCACATACATTCTCTATCTTAATTACATCTAGTTCACTGTCTTTTTACCTTTAGGGTGTTACCAATTTATGTGACCCTCCTGTCTTTTAACAAGCAAAGGTAAAGTGAGATGAAAACTTACAGAGGGTGGGGATCTCTATTTATACACTATAACAGCTACTGTTTTGGCTTACTTAGAGATAATTAATGTTTAACAAGTTTTATACAAAGTATTTCTTTGAGCTTAACAAGTTTTATACCAAGTATCTCTTTGAGCAGGCTTCACACAGATACAGCTGGTGGCTTGCAGGTTAGAGGCTAAATGTTGGGAATCACAAATTTACTTCTAACATAAACCTTAAGTTATAAAGTATTAATTAACAATAAATTAATAAATCATTTCTTTTATAAACCATGTTTAATATAAACCTTCTTTAATATCCCTACAGCCGGGCCACCCGGTACAGCGCACTGGCTCTTGCCAGTACACTGTACTGGGGCTTGGGCACAGGGCCCTCTAGGGGCAGGGCCCGATTCAGGGAATTGGTTGAATTGGCCTAAAGCTGGCCCTGCTGGCAGCTCCAGCCTTTTATAGGCAGAGGCTGGCTGGTGTGTCACACAATCTCTTTATTACTCGCCTGAGATGGGTCACCTGTTACTTGTGGCTCTGAATATGCATATAAGGAAAAATCCCAAAGGTCTGACCATCTATGGCCATCAGGTAGCAGTGATATGGAAGTGCCATCACCACAGCGGTGACCATAAAGTCAGGTGTTTTGACCACCTATGGCCTGTGATGTTATGGGCGTAATATAATATCTTATTCAGCCAATCACTCAGACAAAGAAGTTGTTTATATCTGCAGAAGATAATGCTGCCTGCTTCTTGTTTACACTTCTCTGCACGAGATGTCACTATTGTTTCATTGGCAATGGAGTGTGATGTCACAGACTGTGTACATCATCATGTAATGACTGACTGCACCCACCACTTTTAAACCACTTGGTTTGCACCCATGCCCTTAATCCTGTCCTAAAATTACCTTTTCATGTCACTAAGCTCTCTTGTTGCTGTGGGGTACTGTAGGTGTGAGGCAGGGCAGGTTGGGAGAAGAAATATTCTTTATCTGAAGAAGTGATCTGTATGAGGAAAACATTTGAAAACTTGTTTACTGAGTAATGTGAGTTCTTCACTCTACTTGATAGCATTTCTCTGCTTGTAACATGAACTTGTGAACACCACATCCAAGCAATTCCAAAATTCCAGGAATATTCTAGGCATCAGTGAGCAGAACCGTATTGGTTTTGGTGAAAATTGGAATGGGAAATAGACCAGTCGTGCTTAAGTTAGGTTTGGCGCCTAACTCCTATTGAAATCAGTGGGTGTTATGCACCTAATCTGCTGGTGCAATTTTCAAAAACACCTTTAAGCATCTGTTTGCATCTTAAGCACCTAAATATCTTTGAAAATCTGGTCCTTCATCTCTGCCTCAGTTCCCCATCTATAAATGGAGGTTAATAATACTTTATCCTACTGTTTGCCTATCTTGTCTATTTGTTTAGATTGTATTTGAGGCACAGGACAATCTCTTACTATGTTTTGTAATGGGACCCTGAATTTTGGTTGGCACATCTAAACACTACCATAAAACAAAAAATGATCAGCCCCATAATATAAAGGCCCACCAATGATCTATTTTTCAGGGCAAGTCACAGGCCCAGCTGCCTCAGAGGAAAGTCTGAGAAACACAATATCAAACAATTATGGATTAACCTGCCCATAGGAGAAGTTTCTTCCTGACCCCTATCAGTTGGTGGTAGGCTTATATCCTGAAGCATAAGGATTTATATCCCTTCTACATTTTGTATACCAGCGAAGTTTGGATGATATGGTCCATATAAATGTCTAATCCTTTTCTGAATCAGCAGCGTCTCACCCAGGAAACTCAACGCCAATCTCCTGAGGAGAGAGAGAGACACACACACAATCAGACAGAGACTGAGGGCTTCCCCCACCTTTAGCAACAACTGAAACCCCCTCCCCACAGGGACATGTCCTGATTTTATTTGCCCCCATGTTAACCCAGCCCAGAGCCTGCCCCGCCCCGGCCTGGTGACAGTGAGTGAGGGCGGGGGAGGGAGGGGGCCGGCGTGAGCAGGGCGGGGCCTCGGGGAGGGGCCACGGCAGATCCGGGGCTGCTCTGAGGGTCACAAAGGGCCCGTGGGCGCGAAGAGGCTGCAGCCCGGAACTGCCGGACAACGCACAGCTTGACTCTGCCCCTCGGTCCCTGCGCTGCAGGACGGGACCTCGCCAGGCCCCGCGGCCCCAGGCCGCCGCTCGTGGGGCTGCTCCCCGGCAGCTCAGCCCCTGCCCCACCTGCTGCTGCCCCCAGTCCCCGCGGGGTGAAGCCCTTTCACTCCGCGCTGCTTCTGCCCTATGCCCCCCCGCCCCAGCCCGGCTCCCGGGGCAGGGGCGCGGCAGGGGCTGGGCCTGGCGCCTGGCACTGGGGGTCTGAGCCCCCAGCCCGTGCGGAGCCGCCACTCACCGTCCCGCCTCAGCGCTCCTCGGACCTGCCCGCCCGGCCGCCGGCTGCCCGCGCCCCCGCTGAGCCCCAGCAGCGCCGGGCGGAGTCCCACTGGTGCCGCCCGCGGGACTGAGCCGCGCAACCCCGGGGCTGGGGCCGCCCCTGGCCGCGGCGGGATTCGAATCCCAACGGCCGCAGCGCGCGCTGGGCGGGGGGCGGCGAAGCCTCGGGGCGAGGGAAGCGGGGCATTACCCCTCGCGCCGAGTCTCTGTCCCGCGCTCTCTCCGCCAATCAGGGAGCGGGGAGGGGTGCGGCGAAGTGACGGGATAGGGCCCCTCCTCCACTAGAGGCCGCCTGCGAGAGGGAGAACTACACTACCCAGTGTGCACTGGGAGGGGAGCGTTGTCTGAGCAACCAGGCCGTCCCTGCCGCTCTGAGAAGAGCCAGGAACTACAACTCCCAGCCTGCCCCGGGTGCCCCGTCCTCGAGCCCAGGGAAGGGCGGGTCCCTGGGTCAACCTGACACCTCTCCCCCCCCACCCCCGTGCAGTGTATTGACCTGCCCCCGTAGGAACGTGCCGCGCTGCTTCGCCCCCTGCACAGAGCAGCTGAGCGGGGCGGGGGGAGGGGCGAGGACCGGGGCGGCCGAAGCTCCCGCCCCCCAAACCTGGCGGGGGGGGGGGCAGGTCTGTGCGGGGCAGGTGAGTGCCGGGTCTGTCTCCGTCCGGTGACTTTACACCGGTGTCTGCACCGCGGGGTGGGGCCCAGCGCCCCTTGTTTGGGGGGGCACAAACCCCCCCCCCCCCCGGGGTGAGCTGGTTTCTGTGCGTGTCTGAGGAGCCTTGTACCCGGCTACTGGTCAGCGCCCCTCACTCCCGCTGTCCCTCCCCAGCCACCCCTTCCTCCTCCTCGGGCGAGCCCGGCTTTGAACACCCCTGCAGTAACAGTGTCACCCACAGACAAAGCTGCCACTGAACTGAATTAACCCTCCTCCTCCCCGAGCCCCCCCTCGCTCCGCCCGTTACCCCAAAGCCCTGCCCCTGCCCCCGAGGTCCTGCCCTCACATCACCTGTCCCTTCCTCCAATGCCCCACCCTCACTCTGCCCCTTCCCCCGAATCCCCACACCCGCACAGCCCCACCCCAATACACCCCACCACTGCCCACACATTGCCCCATACCCCAAGCACCCCCCCCAGCACCACCCAGTGACCCAGGAGCAGGCCAGACCCGGGACGGGGGAGGCATAAACATGCTTTGCTCTGCCACAGACTTCCGAGTGTCCTTGGGCACATCACTCAGCCTCTCTGGGCCTCAGTTCTCCCGTGCGGGAAATGGGGCTATGTGGTGCTTCCCGCCTTCGCACGAGCCTGGGAGGAGAACTACCCTACAAATTAGGAAGATGCTGGGATCCTGGAGTCATGGGGGAGGGTTCAGGGGGAGCATATTAGCACCATCATTTGGTATATGGAGTCTGTTTGGAAACAAAATATTTCCCTGAAGTCATTCCAAATCCTGTATTCAGCTATAACCTTGGGAAATACGTAATGGAGCGGTGTGGTTTTTCCTTGTGTAGCCAGCAACGACCTGGCACCACCCCCAGCTCTGCCCCCTTCCTGCCACTGCGACCCCATCTCACCTCCTGACCCTGACTGGGCACCTGCAGCCCCTTGTAGCAGGGGGCTGTGTAGGGGGGTCTCCTTGCAGCCCTCAGTGGGTATCTGGTGGGTGCTGTCACCTCTGCCAGAGACCCCCAAGAAACTCACTAGCTTCCTCCTCATGTGGGGAAGGGCTCCTACTTTCTGACGTGGGAGGGAGATTCCGTGATGTCAGAGCCCGTGGGAGGAGGGGTTCTAATCACGAGTCTGGAGTGGCAGGGCAACCCCCTCCCCCAGTCAGATTCTGCTAGGGGGCTGGGCAGGGATCTCTAGGGAGGGAGACACAGGAAAAAACAGTTGCCACTATGGAACCCAGGAGTCCTGGCTCCCAGTCCCCCGCTCTCACCTCTAGACCCCACTCAGCTCCCAGAGCTAGGGATAGAACACAACCCCCACCCTGCTCTGACCATTAGACCCCACTCCCCTTTTAGGCTCACTGCCTCGTCTATCCACCCAGCCCACCTGTCCATCCCTTTGCTGCAGGTTTCTGGGGTCACCCTGCTCTGCACTCCCCAGTGCAGCCCAAGACCTTTCTCCCCAGCCACATTTCCTCTCCCCCTCGTGCTGGATCATCTGCTTGGCCCCCCACCGCCTCTTGAGGTGTGCTGTGCGGCGTGACTGGGGATTGAGCAATGGCTCAGCACCAGGCAATGCAGAATGTAAACCACAGACGCTGCCCTGCCCGACCCCACCGGAGCTGCCGTCCAGGGGCATCGGAGCCCAGTGCCCTGCACCTGTGCCCCCCTCCCCCACGAGGGGTGAGCTACAGTCCCCACCACGTTCCGCAGAGGAGAAGGGTCAAGCCAACCAGCCCATTTAGGATGGAAATCAACACCCTTTTTTCTGCACAGCCACTGACCATCAGCAGGATTCCTCCTCCTCCTCCTCCCTCCTGTGCTTCAGTGCGACTAAATCTCCACACCTAGACAGCCGGTCCATCCGCTGCACCCCAGTCCCCCTTACCTAAGCCTCCCTGCCAAAGTCCTGCACCTGACCCCATAGAATTAAGTCTCATATGTCTTTGGGATCTCAACTTCTTGTGCCCAGAGAGTCTCAGCCCCCTCAGTAGATGATCTTAGTCTGAGAAACATCGTGTCTGTCTTCTCCAAAGAAGTACTTGGAGAGTTTTCTTATGTGACCATGTGGCCTAATGGATAAAGTAGCTGACTTTGGATCAGGTGATTGAGGGGTCAAGTCCCGTTGTGCTTGTGCAGTTTTACCTTCATGCTGACAGTCCTGCTCCCTTCAGGGCTGGAACCTCTTCTTGGCCACTCAGGCCAATGCTCTGGCTTCAGCTAGAGCCCCGGGACGGAGTTGGGGAGTGGGCGACACAAAGGCTGGGGCATGAGCCCCAGGTGCTTCCAGTCTCGCCTTTGCCATTCCTGACTTGCCAAAGAAAATGGGCATCTGCCCAGGCTAGCATGTAGAGCAGTTTCCCTCTTCCAAATGTGCATCTGTCCCTGTGCTTGAGGGTTTGCTAAATAGCACCGTGGGAGCTTGGGTGTTTCTCTGCTTCTCGCCAGCTGGGGAAAAGCCTCTTCGGATAAAATCTCCTGCCCCACTGCAAAAGTGAGCACGGAGAGTGGGAACGGTTAGAGGCCCCACCGGGGGTGGCTGGCCCTGCTTTCCTACCGTCTTCTGATGTTGGCCACAGACCATCAGCAGCCGCTGCGCATGCTGATCTGTGGGTGGCCTTCAGTGGGGGTTTGGCATGGCAGGGAGCAGGCTGGCCAGGGTCTTTGTCGCTGTCTGCTGGCCATGCATAGGCATGGTCCTCCCTCCTCTGAACAACCAGAGTTAGTCTGTGCTTGAAAAGAGACACAGGAGACTCAAGACAAGAGGGTGAGAAAGATCGAGAAAGGACCTATGAAGACAGCCCACACAACAGGGACACTGCCTGGTGAAGGGATGTGGAGGCACCAAATTGCCCCATTTTTCCTGGTGCCCTATGCAGCTCCGTACTGCTCCAGCGGCCAGCCCGATCCCCCGACTGGCTGAGCCGGCCAGGAAAGCTGCCCCTGCTCTGCCTCTTCCCCAAAGCCCCTACCCTGCCTCTTCCCACCCCTGCTCCATCCCATCTCCCCACTCCGCCCCTTCCCTGAGCTACATCCCGGTAGACTGCAGGAGGGATCAGGTGCACCCTGCACTCACCGGGCGGTGGGAAGTGGAACGACCTGGCCCCAGCCCGCTCTGCTCCACCAGCTCCCAGCTGCACCGCTGGGGATTGTTGGGGGGTGTTTCCCCACCCCACCCCCCAAGTTCCAAGGCTGGGAGCAGAGTGCAGCGGGCTGGGGCCGGATCACTCCACTTCCCGCCGCCCTGTGAGTGTGGGGTCGGGCCTGCCCTGCAATTCCCGGGCGGCGGGAAGTGGAGTGACCTGGCCCCAGCCTGCTCCACTCTGTCAGCTCGGGCTGGGGACGGGGTGCTAACGGGGATGGGACTAGGAACAGGGAACAGGGACACAGGCAAGGCTCTGTGGTGTCAGAGCTGGGAAGTGGGACGTGGGGTGAACACTCTGCAGTGTCAGAGTTCATAGACTCATAGACTTTAAGGTCAGAAGGGACCATTATAATCGTCTTGTCTGACCTCCTATACAACGCAGGCCACAGACTGTCACCCACCCACTCCTGTAACAAACCCTGACCTATGTCTGAGCTACTGAAGTCCTCAACTAGACGTTTAAAGACTTCAGGGTGCAGAAAATCCTCGAGCAAGTGACCCGTGCCCCACGCTGCAGAGGAAGGCGAAAACCCCCCAGGGTCTCTGCCAATCTGCCCTGGAGGAAAATTCCTTCCTGACCCCAAATGTGGTGATCAGCTAAACCCTGAGCATGTGGGCAAGACTCACCAGCCAGCACCCAGGGAAGAATTGTCTGTAGGGATGTGGGGTAAACGCTCTGCAGTGTCAGAGCTGGGAAGGAACAATGTGGAACAGACTCTATCAGTGTATAGAGATAAGCCTGACTGGTGTGAAGGGCTTCGGAATCTGCTTGCTTGGAAATTAACCCCAGTAAACTTCACTTTGTCTGTGCTTCCGACTTCTGGTCTTTTGCTGCCTGCGTGACAAGAACCAGGGAAGTGGGCAGGGGAAGGGAAAGCCCTCTAACAATGGCACCTTCTCCTCTAGGTGGAAAAGAGGAGACTAAGGGGGGATATGATAGAGGTCTATGAAATCATGAGTGATGTTGAGAAAGTGGATAAGGAAAAGTTATTTACTTGTTCCCATAATACAAGAACTAGGGTTCACCAAATGAAATTAGTAGGTTTAAAACAAATAAAAGGAAGTTCTTCTTCATGCAGCGCACAGTCAACTTGTGGAACTCCTTGCCTGAGGAGGTTGTGAAGGCGAGGACTATAACAATGTTTAAAAGGGAACTGGATAAATTCATGGTGGCTAAGTCCAAAAATGGCTATTAGCCAGGATGGGTAAGAATGGTGTCCCTAGCCTCTGTTTGTCAGAGGATGGAGATGGATGGCAAGAGGAAGATCACTTGATCATTGCCTGTTAGGTTCACTCCCTCTGGGGCACCTGGCATTGGCCACTATCGGTAGACAGATACTGGGCTAGATGGACCTTTGGTCTGACCCGGTACGGCCTTTCTTATGTTCTTATATCAGAGGGGTAGCCGTGTTAGTCTGGTTCTATAGAAGCAGCAAAGAATCCTGTGGCACCTTATAGACTAACAGATGTTTTGCAGCATGAGCTTTCGTGGGTGAATACCCACTTCTTCGGATGCAAGCAGTGGAAATTTCCAGGGGCAGGTGTGTATATATAAGCAAGCCAGAAGCAGGCTAGAGATAACGAGGTTAGATCAATCAGGGAGGATGGGGCCCTGTTCCAGCAGCTGAGGTGTGAAAACCAAGGGAGGAGAAACTGGTTCTGTAATTGGCAAGCCATTCACAGTCTTTGTTTAGTCCTAAACTGATGGTGTTAAATTTGCAAATGAATTGGAGCTCAGCAGTTTCTCTCTGGAGTCTGGTCCTAAAGTTTTTTTGCTGGAGGATGGCCACCTTAAAATCTGCTATTGTGTGGCCAGGGAGGTTGAAGTGTTCTCCTACAGGTTTTTGTATATTGCCATTCCTAATGTCTGATTTGTGTCCATTTATCCTTTTCCTTAGAGACTGTCCAGTTTGGCCGATGTACATAGCAGAGGGGCATTGCTGGCATATGATGGCATATATTACATTGGTGGACGTGCAGGTGAATGAACCGGTGATGGTGTGGCTGATCTGGTTAGGTCCTGTGATGGTGTTGCTGGTGTAGATATGTGGGCAGAGTTGGCATCGAGGTTTGTTGCATGGGTTGGTTCCTGAGCTAGAGTTACTATGGTGCGGTGTGTAGTTGCTGGTGAGAATATGCTTCAGGTTGGCAGGTTGTCTGTGGGCGAGGACTGGCCTGCCACCCAAGGCCTGTGAAAGTGTGGGATCATTGTCCAGGATGGGTTGTAGATCCCTGATGATGCGGTGGAGGGGTTTGAGCTGGGGACTGTATGTGATGGCCAGTGGAGTCCTGTTGGTTTCTTTCTTGGGCTTGTCTTGCAGTAGGAGGCTTCTGGGTACACATCTGGCTCTGTTGATCTGTTTCCTTATTTCCTCATGTGGGTACTGTAGTCTTGAGAATGCTTGGTGGAGATTTTCTAAGTGTTGGTCTCTGTCTGCGGGGTTAGAGCAGATACGGTTGTACCTCAGTGCTTGGCTGTAGACAATGGATCTTGTGGTGTGCCCGGGATGGAAGCTGGAGGCATGAAGGTAGGCATAGCGGTCGGTAGGTTTTCGGTATAGGGTGGTGGTAATGTGACCACCACTTATTTGCACCGTGGTGTCTAGGAAGTGGACCTCCCGTGTAGATAGGTCCAGGCTGAGGTTGATGGAGGGGTGGAAGCTGTTGAAATCATGGTGGAATTTTTCTAGAGTCTCCTTCCCATGGGTCCAGATGATGAAGATGTCATCAATGTAGCGTAGGTAGAGAAGGGGCGTGAGTGGACAGGAGCTGAGGAAGCGTTGTTCCAGGTCAGCCATAAAAATATTGGCATATTGTGGGGCCATGCGGGTGCCCATAGCGGTGCCACTGATCTGGAGATATATATTGACCCACGAAAGCTCATGCTGCAAAACATCTGTTAGTCTATAAGGTGCCACAGGATTCTTTGCTGCTTCTATAGAACCAGACTAACACGGCTACCCCTCTGATACTTGACATCATGCAAGGCACTGCATTTAGCCGTATGGAGTGGAAATCCATCAACCTCATGAAGAAACTTGCACAAATACAGACGGATATCATCTTCCTTTCCAAATGTAAACGGATGGACATCATACCTAATGGACTAAAGGTAAAAAATCCACTGCTATCTACATACTACACAGACCACAGTGAGAGATTATGCCATACTCTATCTAAGAAACTGAGGAACCACCTGATCAGCATACTATACAGCAAACAGGAAAACATCAAAAAAGAGCTCTCCAACCTAGAGACTCTCATCAATAACCAAACTTCCATACAAACGGACTTCACTAAAATAAGACAGGAGATCTACATTACCCACTTCACCTCTCTAAAAGGAAAAGGACTGTAAGCTGTCTAAACTCCTACCTGCCACATGGGGCCACAACCGTGATACCCCTAACCCACCCAGCAATATCGTCAATCTATCCAGCCACACACTCAGCCCAGAAGAACAGTCTGTCCTATCTCGAGGACTCTCTTTCTGCCCTGCCACCCCCACCAACATGATACAGTTCTGCGGCGATCTGGAAGCCTACTTTCGCCGTCTCCGACTCAAAGAATACTTCCAGGACAACACTGAACAGCGCACTGATACACAGTTACCCTCCCACCAACAGCACAAGAAGAAGAACTCCACATGGACTCCTCCTGAGGGTCGAAATGACAGTTTGGACCTATACATTGAATGCTTCCGCCGACGTGCACAGGCAGAAATTGTGGAAAAACAACATCGCTTGCCTCACAACCTAAGTCGTGCAGAACGCAATGCCATCCACAGCCTCAGAAACCATCCTGACATTATAATCAAAGAGGCTGATAAAGGAGGTGCTGTTGTCATCATGAACAGGTCTGACTACCAAAAGGAGGCCATCAGACAACTCTCCAATACCAAATTTTACAAGCTACTTCCCTCAGATCCCACTGAGGAATACACTAAGAAACTGCACCATCTACTCAGGACACTCCTACACTAACACCGGAACAAATCAACATACCCTTAGAACCTCGACCAGGGTTATTCTATCTACTACCTAAGATCCACAAACCTGGTAATCCTGGACGCCCCATCATCTCTGGCATTGGAACTCTCACTGAAGGACTGTCTGGATATGTGGACTCCTACTCAGACCCTATGTTACCAGCACTCCCAGCTATCTCCGTGACACCACTGATTTCCTGAGGAAACTACAATGCATTGGTGACCTTCCAGAGAACACCATCCTAGCCACCATGGATGTAGAGGCTCTCTACACAAACATCCCACACACTGATGAAATACAAGCTGTCAGGAACAGTATCCTGATGATGCCACAGCACAACTGGTTGCTGAGCTCTGTGCCTTTATCCTCACACACAACTATTTCAAATTTAATGACAATATATATCTCCAGATCAGTGGCACCGCTATGGGCACCCGCATGGCCCCACAATATGCCAATATTTTTATGGCTGACCTGGAACAACGCTTCCTCAGCTCCTGTCCACTCACGCCCCTTCTCTACCTACGCTACATTGATGACATCTTCATCATCTGGACCCATGGGAAGGAGACTCTAGAAAAATTCCACCATGATTTCAACAGCTTCCACCCTCCATCAACCTCAGCCTGGACCTATCTACACGGAGGTCCACTTCCTAGACACCACGGTGCAAATAAGTGGTGGTCACATTACCACCACCCTATACCGAAAACCTACCGACCGCTATGCCTACCTTCATGCCTCCAGCTTCCATCCCGGGCACACCACAAGATCCATTGTCTACAGCCAAGCACTGAGGTACAACCGTATCTGCTCTAACCCCGCAGACAGAGACCAACACTTAGAAAATCTCCACCAAGCATTCTCAAGACTACAGTACCCACATGAGGAAATAAGGAAACAGATCAACAGAGCCAGATGTGTACCCAGAAGCCTCCTACTGCAAGACAAGCCCAAGAAAGAAACCAACAGGACTCCACTGGCCATCACATACAGTCCCCAGCTCAAACCCCTCCACCGCATCATCAGGGATCTACAACCCATCCTGGACAATGATCCCACACTTTCACAGGCCTTGGGTGGCAGGCCAGTCCTCGCCCACAGACAACCTGCCAACCTGAAGCATATTCTCACCAGCAACTACACACCGCACCATAGTAACTCTAGCTCAGGAACCAACCCATGCAACAAACCTCGATGCCAACTCTGCCCACATATCTACACCAGCAACACCATCACAGGACCTAACCAGATCAGCCACACCATCACCGGTTCATTCACCTGCACGTCCACCAATGTAATATATGCCATCATATGCCAGCAATGCCCCTCTGCTATGTACATCGGCCAAACTGGACAGTCTCTAAGGAAAAGGATAAATGGACACAAATCAGACATTAGGAATGGCAATATACAAAAACCTGTAGGAGAACACTTCAACCTCCCTGGCCACACAATAGCAGATTTTAAGGTGGCCATCTTCCAGCAAAAAAACTTTAGGACCAGACTCCAGAGAGAAACTGCTGAGCTCCAATTCATTTGCAAATTTAACACCATCAGTTTAGGACTAAACAAAGACTGTGAATGGCTTGCCAATTACAGAACCAGTTTCTCCTCCCTTGGTTTTCACACCTCAGCTGCTGGAACAGGGCCCCATCCTCCCTGATTGATCTAACCTCGTTATCTCTAGCCTGCTTCTGGCTTGCTTATATATACACACCTGCCCCTGGAAATTTCCACTGCTTGCATCCGAAGAAGTGGGTATTCACCCACGAAAGCTCATGCTGCAAAACATCTGTTAGTCTATAAGGTGCCACAGGATTCTTTGCTGCTTTTATGTTCTTATGTTTTCCACTGCCCAGGAGACCCAGCCAGGGACTGATGTGCTGGAGATATGTTGGGAAAAGGAACTGTCTGAATTGCCAAGGCAGGAAGCCAACAATCTACAGCAACATCATTAACCACAAACTCACTCTGAGCATGCTCCAGCCAGAAGGGAAATGGGCAGGAATTCTTGCTGTTCAGCCATGGCCACACATACAGAGATGCACAGCAGTGAGGGTGCTGGGCAAGCTGGTCTGAGCGAACAATTGGAAATGATCCTTCCGTTAGAACAGAACCAGAGTGTAGAAAGGCCCCTGTGTTAAGTGGTTGAGGCTGAGGCCTTAGGAAGCTGGCCTACGATACCATAGGGATCTTTCTGTGGAGGTTTGATTCTTGCCAGCTAGGGGAAGCTGGTGTGTGGTGTCTTTGTGGCTGCACTTTCAGTGATGCAGGTTTCTAAATCCCGTTGTTCCAGGGTCATCCTACTAGATTCCCAGCTGCTTTTCAGCTGCAGTGTGGAGACTGTTTGTGTGTGTGGAGAGACAGTGTGTGTGTGTGTGTTGGGGAAGAGTGAGTGTGTTGAGGTAGGTAGGAGCGGATCATTATTATCCCTACTTGAAAGAGGGAGACGCTCAGGCTGAGAAAGGAGAATTGAATTGTCGAAGAAAAACTCAGTTCTCGCTTTTTGTTTGGATGCAGCAAAATCAAATACTATATTATTTCTCCAGTAATTACAATGGAGGGAGAGAGTGCCATAGGACACAGGGTCCTGGACAGGTCTCTCAACTGGTAAACAATTACATCAAGCCTTTATACCTTTGTTACAGACAAGCTTAGACAATCATGGAGACAGTAAAAAGCAACAAATACATTTTGTTTATACATAAGATTTTCTGCTATCTTACTAGAAAAAGCAAGACTGCACATTGCAAGGTCGTAATACTTTCACACAGTTCACTCTGTCTTACATTATCTTGCTTCTACAAATCTCACGTCATAAGGGTCACAGTATGGCCTGACTCTTGCTAACTGACTAACATGCATTAAAATCCCCTTCAAATCCTTATTAATTCTTTCCTTGCTTCCACAGACTTGTCTTAGGTCACAAAGCCAGTCAATGGCTGAATTGGGAATAGGACCCCCAGAGCCCTGATTTTCAAATTAACCATCGGATTTTGAATGTCATACATTGAATGACATCAATAAAGTGCTCTTAGATGAGCTCCAGTCCAACAAGTGTGCACAGTAATTATTCAGCCAGTATTTGAGGAGAACTGCAATGTTAGAGAGAATCATGAACTGCTCAGAGACCACTAATGCAGAGAATCAGCAAAATTTGTCAAACATATAACTGGTTATGACTTATTTACTTGGTCTTAAAAGAGAACAACAAGGACCTGAGTCTCCTCCCTGTCAATAACCCCCTGCTCAGACAATCAGGATAGAGACTGAGGATGGGAGGCTGAGGGGTCTCACCAGAGAGCTAAAAGGATGGCCCAGGTCACTGGCGGGGATCACTGCCCCAGCACTACTGCAGCTCCACAGTTTTGGGTGGACCTCCCACAGTGAGAGCTGCCGAGCACTCCCCCGCAACACACACACACACACACACCTCCTGGTGTTGGGAGGGGAACAGGAGAAAGGACAAAAGAAGCAAGAGAGGAAGAGAAAGGAGGAAGGGATGGATGGAGGAAAAGTTGAAACTAAAAGGACAAACCCTAATGTCCCCAGTGATTCTAAGGGACAAAATCCCAGGTTTGGAATAAAATTCTGCCTCCTTAAGATCATGCTTTCCATGAATTCAACTGTCACCAGAATGATCAGACCGAACAGTTTCAAACCTCGAGGAGGCTCTAACCCTCTAAACAGGGACATCTGTTTTCTAGTAAAATCACTAAAAGGGAAGGAGAAAACTCAAAAGAGGTTCCTCCTGGCGCTCACGTCCGTGAACCCGAATACACTCAGTCCTCAAAGAGAGACCTGGAGAGGGAGACTTGCTGAAGCAAAGCCATAGGGTCTCTGAGGTTTCCCTGGCCCCTCGCCCCTGTCCTGCCTGGCTGATGTCAGCATCTCTCTGTGAGGTCACCACCTCCCCACCACCTTTGACCAATAGTCTGAGGTCCTGCAAAAGGCCTTTGTGATGTCACTGCCACACCCCTCCCTTGCTGTGCTAATGTCCTGCCCCTGGCCAGGCACTTTGGAGGTTTGAGCTACTCCCTGTGGATCACCCCACTCAAGGAGCGTTCGTTCTAGGAAGCAAGCCAGCTAGACAGTAAAACATCAGACGCTGCTCCCAATGCTACACTTAGTTTTTCAGAAATTAGTTAACTTTATGGCCAGAAGAGACCATTAGAGCATCTAATCTGACCCCTGCATATCACAGGCCTCCTGTATGACACAAGAGCTACTTTGGGGGTAAACACATTCCAGAAAGGCATCTAGTCTTCATGAAATGACGTCACGAGACGGAGAATCCACCACTTTCCTTGGTAGCTTGTTCCTGTGGTGAATCAACCTCGCTGTTGAGTCTTTGCTTTCTTTGTCCCAAGGACACTCTATCCAGCACGCGACATAGAAAAACCTTAGAGTTCTGTCCATAGGCAGGTCCCTGCACACCTTGCTGAGCCACAAGGCATATCTGCCTTCTCTCAATGGGTCAATTGTATATCTGATGGTCCTTAATGGGCCATCAAGCAGGCTAGGCAGAGCTGACACCAATTTGTCTGGCTGGGGTGTTCCCCAGAAGCATAGCACAAGTTGGAAATACAGGCAGCATAGAGCCAATATTCATAATGTCAACTACAAAAATGATACATATCTAGAGATAGCATAATTATAATCAGCCAATCACCTCTCCATAGACCCTTTATGTGACCACCTTTATACAATATTGGCTGCAAATATAGAACAGTGGTGGCAACGGTGATCTATACAGTTACAGATTATGTCAAGAAAGTCACAGGAGGTGACATGGTATCAGTGAGACTGATACTGGAATACTGCCTCCAGTTTTGGTGTCCTCATTTGAAAAAGATGGTGTGAAATTGGAGTTGAGGCAGCAAAGAGCCACCAAATATTCTGAGGGCTGGAGAAAAATGCCTTCTAGTGAGCTATTGAAAGAGCTCAACCTGTTTAGCTTCTCAAAAGAAGATTGAAAGGTGACTTCATTGAAACGTTGAAGTGCCTTAATGGAGAGAAAAGATTGGCTATTAAAAGGCTCTTTAATGTAGCAGAGAAAGGCATTAAAAAACCCAATGGCTGGAAGGTGAAAAGAGACAAATTCATATTACAATTAAGGCACAAATATTCAACAGTGAGGATCATTCACCACAGGAACAAGCTACCAAGGAAATTGGTGCATTCTCCATCTCGTGACGTCATTTCATGAAGACTAGATGCCTTTCTGGAATGTTTTTACCCCCAAAGTAGCTCTTGTGTCATACAGGAGGCCTGTGATATGCAGGGGTCAGATTACATGCTCTAATGGTCTCTTCTGGCCATAAAGTCAACTAATTTCTGAAAAACTAAGTGTAGCATTGGGAGCAGCGTCTGATGTTTTACTGTCTAGCTGGCTTGCTTCCTAGAACGAATGCTCCTTGAGTGGGGTGATCCACAGGGAGTAGCTCAAACCTCCAAAGTGCCTGGCCAGGGGCAGGACATTAGCACAGCAAGGGAGGGGTGTGGTAGTGACATCACAAAGGCCTTTTGCAGGACCTCAGACTATTGGTCAAAGGTGGTGGGGAGGTGGTGACCTCACAGAGAGATGCTGACATCAGCCAGGCAGGACAGGGGCGAGGGGCCAGGGAAACCTCAGAGACCCTGTGGCTTTGCTTCAGCAAGTCTCCCTCTCCAGGTCTCTCTTTGAGGACTGAGAGTATTCGGGTTCACGGACGTGAGCACCAGGAGGAACCTCTTTTGAGTTTTCTCCTTCCCTTTTAGTGATTTTACTAGAAAACAGATGTCCCTGTTTAGAGGGTTAGAGCCTCCTCGAGGTTTGAAACTATTCGGTTTGATCATTCTGGTGACAGTTGAATTCATGGAAAGCATGATCTTAAGGAGGCAGAATTTTATTCCACACCTGGGATTTTGTCCCTTAGAATCACTGGGGACATTAGGGTTTGTCCTTTTAGTTTCAACTTTTCCTCCATCCATCCCTTCCTCCTTTCTCTTCCTCTCTTGCTTCTTTTGTCCTTTCTCCTGTTCCCCTCCCAACACCAGGAGGTGTGTGTGTGTGTGTGTGTGTGTGTGTGTGTGTGTGTGTGTGTGTGTTGCGGGGGAGTGCTCGGCAGCTCTCACTGTGGGAGGTCCACCCAAAACTGTGGAGCTGCAGTAGTGCTGGGGCAGTGATCCCCGCCAGTGACCTGGGCCATCCTTTCAGCTCTCTGGTGAGACCCCTCAGCCTCCCATCCTCAGTCTCTACCCTGATTGGCTGAGCAGGGGGTTATTGACAGGGAGGAGACTCAAGGCCTTTTTGTTCTCTTTTAAGACCAAGTAAATAAGCCATAACCACTTATATGTTTGATGGATTTTGCTGCTTCTCTGCATTAATTGTCTCTGAGCAGTTCATGATTCTCTCTAACATTGCAGTTCTCCTAAAATACTGGCTGAATAATTACTGTGCATACTTGTTCCTCTGGAGCTCATCTGAGAGCACTTTATTGAGGTCATTCAATGTATGAAATTCAAGATCTGATGGTTAATATGAAAATCAGGGCTCTGGGGTCCTATTCCCAATTCTGCCATTGACTGGCTGTGTGACCTAAGACAAGTCAGTTCTCCTTTCTCAGCCTGAGCGTCTCCCTCTTTCAAGTAGGGATAATAATGATCCGCTCCTACCTACCACAACACACTCACTCTTCCCCAACACACACACTGTCTCTCCCCACACACAGTCTCCACACTGCAGCTGAAAAGCAGCTGGCAATCTAGTAGGATGACCCTGGATCAATGGGATAGAGAAACCTGCATCACTGAAAGTGCAGCCACAAAGACACCACACACCAGCTTCCCCTAGCTGGCAAGAATCAAACCTCCACAGAAAGATCCATATGGTATTGTAGGCCAGCTTCCTAAAGCCTCAGCCTCAACCACTTAACACTGGGCCTGTCTACACTCTGGTTCTGTTCTCACTGAAGGATCATTTCCAATTGTTCGCTCAGACCAGCTTGCCCAGCACCCTCACTGCTGTGCAGCTCTGGATGTGTGGCCATGGCTGAACAGCAAGAATTCCTGCCCATTTCCCTTCTGGCTGGAGCATGGTTTGTGGTTAATGATGTTGCTGTAGATTGTTTGCTTCCTGCCTTGGCAATTCAGACAGTCCCTTTTCCCAACATATCTCCAGCACATCAGTCCCTGGCTGAGTCTCCTGGGCAGTGGGAAACATAAGAACATAAGAAAGGCCGTACCGAGTCAGACCAAAGGTCCATCTAGCCCAGTATCTGTCTACCGACAGTGGCCAATGCCAGGTGCCCCAGAGGGAGTGAACCTAACAGGCAATGATCAAGTGATCTTCCTCTTGCCATCCATCTCCATCCTCTGACAAACAGAGGCTAGGGACACCATTCTTACCCATCCTGGCTAACAGCCATTTTTGTACTTAGCCACCATGAATTTATCCAGTTCCCTTTTAAACATTGTTATAGTCCTCGCCTTCACAACCTCCTCAGGCAAGGAGTTCCACAAGTCGACTGTGCGCTGCATGAAGAAGAACTTCCTTTTATTTGTTTTAAACCTACTAATTTCATTTGGTGAACCCTAGTTCTTGTATTATGGGAACAAGTAAATAACTTTTCCTCATCCACTTTCTCAACATCACGCATGATTTTATAGACCTCTATCATATCCCCCCTTAGTCTCCTCTTTTCCACCTAGAGGAGAAGGTGCCATTGTTAGAGGGCTTTCCCTTCCCCTGCCCACTTCCCTGGTTCTTGTCACGCAGGCAGCAAAAGACCAGAAGTCGGAAGCACAGACAAAGTGAAGTTTACTGGGGTTAATTTCCAAGCAAGCAGATTCCGAAGCCCTTCACACCAGTCAGGCTTATCTCTATACACTGATAGAGTCTGTTCCACATTGTTCCCTTCCCAGCTCTGACACTGCAGAGCGTTTACCCCACATCCCTACAGACAATTCTTCCCTGGGTGCTGGCTCGTGAGTCTTGCCCACATGCTCAGAGTTTAGCTGATCACCACATTTGAGGTCAGGAAGGAATTTTCTCCAGGGCAGATTGTCAGAGATCCTGGGGGGTTTTCGCCTTCCTCTGCAGCGTGGGGCACGGGTCACTTGCTCGAGGATTTTCTGCACCCTGAAGTCTTTAAACATCGAGTTGAGGACTTTAATAGCTCAGACATAGGTCAGGAGTTTGTTACAGGAGTGGGTGGGTGACAGTCTGTGGCCTGCGTTGTATAGGAGGTCAGACTAGACGATTATAATGGTCCCTTCTGACCTTAAAGTCTATGAGTCTATGAACTCTGACACTGCAGAGTGTTCACCCCACGTCCCACTTCCCAGCTCTGACACCACAGAGCCTTGCCTGTGTCCCTTTTCCCCGTTCCCTAGTCCCATCCCCCCCGTTAGCACCCCCGTCCCCCAGCCCGAGCTGACAGAGTGGAGCAGGCTGGGGCCAGGTCACTCCACTTCCCGCCGCCCGGGAATTGCAGGGCAGGCCCGACCCCACACTCACAGGGCGGCGGGAAGTGGAGTGATCCGGCCCCAGCCCGCTGCACTCTGCTCCCAGCCTTGGAACTTGGGGGTGGGGTGAAAACACCCCCAACAATCACCAGCGGTGCAGCTGGGAGCTGGTGGAGCAGAGCGGGCTGGGGCCAGGTCGTTCCACTTCCCACCGCCCGGTGAGTGCAGGGTGCACCTGATCCCTCCTGCAGTCCACCGGGATGTAGCTCAGGGGAAGGGGCGGAGTGGGGGGGGGGAGATGGGATGGAGCAGGGGTGGGAAGAGGCAGGGTAGGGGCTTTGGGGAAGAGGCGGAGCAGGGGCAGCTTTCCTGGCCGGCTCAGCCAGTCGGGGAATCGGGCTGGCCGCTGGAGCAGTACGGAGCTGCATAGGGCACCAGGAAAAATGGGGCAATTTGGTGCCTCCACATCCCTTCACCAGGCAGTGTCCCTGTTGTGTGGGCTGTCTTCATAGGTCCTTTCTCGATCTTTCTCACCCTCTTGTCTTGAGTCTCCTGTGTCTCTCTTTTCAAGCACAGGCTAACTCTGGTTGTTCAGAGGAGGGGAGGACCATGCCTATGCATGGCCAGCAGACAGCGACAAAGACCCCTGGCCAGCCTGCTCCCTGCCATGCCAAACCCCCACTGAAGGCCACCCACAGATCAGCATGCGCAGCGGCTGCTGATGGTCTGTGGCCAACATCAGAAGACGGTAGGAAAGCAGGGCCAGCCACCCCCGGTGGGGCCTCTAACCGTTCTCACTCTCCGTGCTCACTTTTGCAGTGGGGCAGGAGATTTTATCCGAAGAGGCTTTTCCCCAGCTGGCGAGAAGCAGAGAAACACCTAAGCTCCCACGGTGCTATTTAGCAAACCCCCTCAAGCACAGGGACAGATGCACATTTGGAAGAGGGAAACTGCTCTACATGCTAGCCTGGGCAGATGCCCATTTTCTTTGGCAAGTCAGGAATGGCAAAGGCGAGACTGGAAGCACCTGGGGCTCATGCCCCAGCCTTTGTGACGCCCACCCCCCAACTCTTTCCTGGGGCTCTAGCTGAAGCCAGAGCATTGGCCTGAGTGGCCAAGAAGAGGTTCCAGCCCTGAAGGGAGCAGGACTGTCAGCATGAAGGTAAAACTGCACAAGCACAACGGGACTTGACCCCTCGATCACCTGATCCAAAGTCAGCTACTTTATCCATTAGGCCACATGGTCACATAAGAAAACTCTCTCCAAGTACTTCTTTGGAGAAGACAGACACTATGTTTCTCAGACTAAGATCATCTACTGAGGGGCTGAGACTCTCTGGGCACAAGAAGTTGAGATCCCAAAGACATATGAGACTTAATTCTATGGGGTCAGGTGCAGGACTTTGGCAGGAGGCTTAGGTAAGGGGGACTGGGGTGCAGCGGATGGACCGGCTGTCTAGGTGCGGAGATTTAGTCGCACTGAAGCACAGGAGGGAGGAGGAGGAGGAGGAATCCTGCTGATGGTCAGTGGCTGTGCAGAAAAAAGGGTGTTGATTTCCCCCATCCTAAATGGGCTGGTTGGCTTGACCCTTCTCCCCTCTGCGGAACGTGGTGGGGACTGTAGCTCGCCCCTCGTGGGGCAGGAGGGCACAGGTGCAGGGCACTGGGCTCCGATGCCCCTGGACGGCAGCTCCGGTGGGGTCGGGCAGGGCAGCGTCTGTGGTTTACATTCTGCATTGCCTGGTGCTGAGCCCTTGCACACTCCCCCGCCACGCCGCCCCGCACACCTCCAGAGGCGGGGGGGGGCCACGCCGCCGCGCCCGCCCGCCGGGGGAGAGGACATGTGGCGGGGGGGAGGAAAGGTCTTGGGCTGCACTGGGGGAGTGCAGAGCAGGGGTGACCCCAGAAACCTGCAGCAAAGGGATGGACAGGTGGGCTGGGTGGATAGACGAGGCAGTGAGCCTAAAAGGGGAGTGGGGTCTAATGGTCAGAGCAGGGTGGGGTTGTGTTCTATCCCTAGCTCTGGGAGCTGAGTGGGGTCTAGAGGTGAGAGCGGGGCACTGGGAGCCAGGACTCCTGGGTTCCATAGTGGCAACTGTTTTTTCCTGTGTCTCCCTCCCTAGAGATCCCTGCCCAGCCCCCTAGCAGAATCTGACTGGGGGAGGGGGTTGCCCTGCCACTCCAGACTCGTGATTAGAACCCCTCCTCCCAGGAGAAGTCATTGTCCAGTCCTGTGGGGCTGTGCTCCTGGCTCATACCTCCACCACTCCAGAACAGATGGGTATGAGAACCCATCCTTGACAACCCCTAAGGTTGACATATCTGCTGTAGAATCTGAACTCCACGAATTAATGCAAATGGAGATTTGAAAATATTTGTTGTACTAGAAGTACAAAAGGGGGGAGTGTGGAAGCAGGGAAAGCTTCAATAAGGATTTGAAGGGGATTTTAATGCATGTTAGTCAGTTAGCAAGAGTCAGGCCATACTGTAACCCTAATGACTTGAGACTTGTAGGAGCAAACAGGACAAGAACTGTGTACAAAGTTATTATGACCTTGCAATCACTAACCAAAATGCAGGCTTGCTTTTTCTTAGGACTGAGACAAATAAGATAAGCCTTTCTGCTATGTATAAACAAAATGTAGTTGTTGCTTTTTACTGTCTGTATTATTGCTAGAAATTGTCTGTAACAAAGGTATAAAGGCTTGCTGTGATTGTTTACCAGTTGAGATTCCTGTCCAGGACTGGGGCGACCCTGTGTCCTATGGCACTCTCTCCCTCCATTGTAATTACTGGAGAAATAATAAAGTATTTGATTTTGCTGCACCCAAACAAAAAGCGAGAACTGAGTTTTTCTTCGACAATTGGTAAATTCTTGCTCTTTCTCAGGCTCAGGTTGGCCACTCCTGGTCTAGATAATACTTCATCCTGCCTTGAGTGCAGGGGACTGGACTAGCTACCTCTCAAGGTCCCTTCCAGTTCTGTGATTCTATGAACCAAAGGCCAGAGATGAGCAGAATCAAAGAAGTCACTCTGGGGTTTCTCCCTGTCATTGTCCCCAAGGCAGCTCTCTCAGATTAACTAAGTTATTTGATGCACCAGCCTTTATACAGTCTCTCCTGGGAGTGCCCCTTTCATGGGCTGGGCCTAGTTTTAGCTTTTGGGAAGCGTGACCCTGGGGGCTCTGAGACTGGGCCTTCTTGCCTCAGCACACCTTGTTTCTTTCTGTGGCTCCCCAGTGAGTCCAAATGAGTAGATACTCCTCATACAGACTGTGAACATAAGAATGTGTTTTGTGTTTAGACTTTATCGAATGCTTGTAAGTTGCTGCCTGAGTTAACATCTGACTAGTTGCATTGTGAGCCTCTGTGGCTCTGTAAATCACCAAACAGGAGAGAGACTTTACCTATGTGAAGTGCTGATTGGCAACAGAATGCCTGGCAGGAAAGGTCCATCAACACCAGAGAGACTATTATGGGATGTTAACAAGGACACAAGACTGTTGTTGTGCTCTTCACTTCCCAGTAGCTAACTTTCCTGCTCAGAGCACATGGTAGGAAGGGGATGAAAAACCCCATAGAGAAGGAACTGATTGTCTGTATGCTGCCTGGACTCGGGGTGGGGGGGGGGCAAAGTTTCTAGGCATAAGCAAGAGATCCCCAGCTGCTTAGCCTGGGTTAGTCCTAAAGAATATGTAGAGCTTGCTTATTACAGAAGCTTCTATTACCTTTGAAATTTAAGACTGCAACTCATCTGCATCTATAGGATTACCTGTTTTAACTCTGTTAACAACTCTCATTTCCTTTTAAATAAGTCTTAATACAGGTTATGACAGGACTGGCTACAAGTGTCTTTGTTGGAAGATCTAAGATTTAATTGACCTAAGGTAGTGACGGGTCCTTTGGGACTGGCAGTAACTTGAACATTGCTGTGATTCGTGCTGTAAGGCAGTGGTTCTCAACCAGGGCCCCCCTGGGGGGCCGTGAGCAGCTTTCAGGGGGCTGCCAAGCAAAGCCGCCATTAGACTCACTGAGTCCCAGGGCAGAAAGCTGAAGTCCCAGGGAATGGGACTGAAGTCCAGGGCCCTGAGCCCCACCACCAGGGCTGAAGCCAAAGCCTAAGCCTAAGCAATGTAGCTTTGCGGGGGCCCCTGTGGCATGGCAGTTGCCCTGCTTGCTACTCCTAACGCCAGCCCTGGATTTTATATGCAGAAGACCAGTTATTGTGGCCCACATGGGCAGTGGAGTTTTTATAGCGTGTGTGGGGGTGCGGGGGTAGGGGGTGGGGGGCTCAGAAAGAAAAAGGTTGGGAACTCCTGGAGTAAGGGACCACCTGTCACAAAGGTGTGCTCACCTGCGTGGTGAGATATATGGGATCACCCAAGAGGACTGTCTGTGATTCCATGTTAATGCTGTTACAATGCCTGAAGCGTTTACACTGGATACTTGGTTGGTGAAATCTTCATACAGACCTCACCCCGAAATTGGGGTTTGTGCCCTGCTTCTCACCAGCCTGCACATCCATGGACAAACCACCTCGCTGGGGGTGTGTCCCCTGGGTCAGGAGAAGTCATTGTCCAGTCCTGTGGGGCTGTGCTCCTGGCTCATACCTCCAGCACTCACTGCTGCCCCTCCGTTACCAGCTGCACCGTTCAGTCAGCCTCAGGCCTCAGGGAGGTCACAGCCCCTCTCCCCACCCCAAACCTTCAAACTGGGACGTGGTGCAGCAGTGCCAGAGTGCACTAGTGTAAATTCTGTCTACACTAAGGGTTTGCACCAGTGCCTAAAACAGCAGTGTGGCAGAGACCTTCAGAAACAGCAGTACGGTGGCACTAGAACCTATTTCTAGCTCGGTCACAGACAGCCTGGGTGACCTTGGACACGTCAATGTTTCTCCTCCCAACTTTAGTCTCTTTATCCAACTGCCCACTCACTGGGGTCTCCTCTCTCTCCAGAGCTGCTCACCACTAAAATCTGTGTGGGTGTCCCCAGAGCTAAGGCAGTTCAGCTCTGGAACAGTCTTACAAGGGGCTGGGAGTCTCTTTCCTGGAAGTTTTTAAGAACAAATAGGACAAAGCTCTGTCAGAGATAATCTACATATACTTGGTCCTGCCTCAGCAGAGAAAGCTGGACTTGATGACATCTTGAGGTCCTATCTAGCCCTACATTTCTAGGATGCGATGCAATATATACATATAAAAACACAACATACAGAATAAAACCCACCACAACATAATGTCAGGCAAATTCAGGGGGAAAAAAAACACAACCTACACTCCACAGCATAAAATGACAATACAAAGGAAAAGAAAGCAACATGATGCGAACTATGACATCCTAGGACAAAAGTACACAATGGAAAACAAGCTGAGGCAAAACAATTCACCATAAAACTGCTACACAACATGGTGCGATCACAGTTCCAAATGGCACCATGCAAAACAGCTCAGCGTAGAACATGACGCAGCACAAAAGAGAATTATTTCAATGTAGGCCTGGAAGGGATCTTGAGAAGTCATCTACTCCAGCCCGCTGTGTTGAGGCAGGACCAAGTATCCCTAGACATTCGCAGACTGGCGTATCTCTAACCTGGTCATAAAAACCTCCAATGAAGGAAATTCCACAGCCTCCCTTGGAAGCCAATGCAAGGCAAACACAGACCAAAACAATGCTGTACACACACACGCTGGGCTTGCGGTTAAGGGGGGAGGCAAGAATTGAAACAATCTGGGTTCAGTTCCCAGTTTTGCCGCAAATTCTCCACGCAAACTTGTTACACACCGGTGGCTGGCCCGTACCACTGACTTGGGCCCACACGGCTCAGGCTGTGGGGCTGTTTAATTGTCATGTAGAAGTTCCGGCTTGGGCTGCAGCCCAAGGTCTGGCACACTCCCACCTCGCCGGATCCTAAGGTGAAAAGAGACAAATTCATATTACAACTAAGGCACAAATATTCAACAGCGAGGATGATTCACCACAGGAACAAGCTACCAAGGAAGGTGGTGAATTCTCCGTCTCGTGACGTCATTTCATGAAGACTAGATGCCTTTCTTGAATGTGTTTACCCCAAAAGTAGCTAGTGTGTCATACAGGAGGCCTGTGATATGCAGGGGTCAGATTAGATGCTCTAATGGTCTCTTCTGGCAATAAAGTCGACTAATTTCTTTAGAACTGAATGTAGCATTGGGAGCAGCAGCGTCTGATGTTTTCCTGTCTATCCGGCTTGCTTCCTAGAACGAACGCTCCTTGAGTGGGGTGATCCACAGGGAGTAGCTCAAACCTCCAAAGTGCCTGGCCAGGGGCAGGACATTAGCCCAGCAAGGGAGGGGTGTGGTAGTGACATCACAAAGGCCTTTTGCAGGACCTCAGACTATTGGTCAAAGGTGGTGGGGAGGTGGTGACCTCACAGAGAGATGCTGACATCAGCCAGGCAGGACAGGGGCGAGGGGCCAGGGAAACCTCAGAGACCCTATGGCTTTGTTTCAGCAAGTCTCCCTCTCCAGGTCTCTCTTTGAGGACTGGGGGAATATTGGGGTTCACGTAGCTGAGCGCCAGGAGGAACCTCTTTCGAGTTTTCTCCTTCCCTTTTAGTGATTTTACTTGAAAACAGCCGACCCTGTTTAGAAGGTAAGAGCCTCCTCGAGGTTTGAAACTGTTCAGTCTGATCCATCTGGTGACAGTTGAATTCATTGGAAACATGATCTTAAGGAGGCAGAATTTTATTCCAAACCTGGGATCTTGTCCCTTAGAATCACTGAGGACATTAGGGTTTGTCCTTTTTGTTTCAACTTTTCCTCCATCCATCCCTCCTTTCTCTTCCTCTCTTGCTTCTTTTCTCCTTTCTCCTGTTCCCCTCCTAACACCAGGAGAGGGTGTGTGTGTGTGTGTGTTGCGGGGGAGTGCTCGGCAGCTCTCACTGTGGGAGGTCCACCCCAAACTGTGGAGCTGCAGTAGTGCTGGGGCAGTGATCCCTGCCAGTGACCTGGGCCATCCTTTGAGCTCTCTGGTGAGACCGCTCAGCCTCCCATCCTCAGTCTCTACCCTGATTGTCTGAGCAGGGGGTTAATGACAGGGAGGAGACTCAAGACCTTTTTGTTCTCTTTTAAGACCAAGTAAATAAGTCATAACCACTTATATGTTTGATGGATTTTGCTGCTTCTCTGCATTAATGAGGCAAGTATGAAGCCTCATTAAAAGACCAGGGGTCACTATATTACTGCACAGTCAATCAATGCAGTCAATCAATGCAGTTGTAGATAAATCTCTGCATCATGCATTTTTGTATAACTTGTATATGACTTTGTATTGAACCTTGGTAATATGTTATAGCGGGCCCCTAAGATAGTGTAATTAAGGTAAAAGAAAAGTGTCTTTTTGCTAGAAGTAGAATAAGATCTCCTCCCCACTTTGTAATCAACTGCCCTGTTGCATGAATGAGGTGTGACTGAGCAGACATACTGATGGGCTCGGGGATAAGAAGCAAACACCTTCCTGTGGGAACAACCCCCAGCCCAGAGAAAAGCAGCTAGAAGGACCAACAGACACAGTCACAGATTTTGAATCTGGGAGATTTGCCCCTATCCATCCACCGACTCGCTGCTTGCCTCCTCACCCCCCCCACCCCAAGTATAAAGCCTCATTCAAAGACCCAAGGAGTCACTATATTACTGCACAGAGCCCTCCCCCCCCCCCGATGAACTCTGCCCCTCACCTGCCTCAGGCTCTGCAAGGGAGTTTGGGTCGGGCGAGGAGGTCTGGAGTGCAGGCCCTGGGTTGGGGCAGGGGTTTGGGGTGTGGGATGGTTGAGAGGTTGGGCTCTGGAATGGAGTTTGGGTGCTGGGTGCAGGCTCCAGGCTGGGGCACAGGGTGGGAGTGCAGGATGGGTGGAGGCAGGGGCGACTCTAGGCACCAGCAAAGCAAGCAGGTGCTTGGAGCAGCCCATTTGCAGGGGCGGCAGCCAGCAGGGATCCAGCCTGGGAGCTGAGAACCAACAGGGGGCCCTGGGAGCTGTAGTTCCTTGGTTAGCTCCCTGCCTATAGAGCCAGCTCTGGAGCAGGAAAAAAACTACATTTCTCAGCATTCCCTTGGCCGCTATCAACAGGAAAGGGAGGGGGAGGGAGTACAGTAGCTGAAACCTCAAGCTGCAGCTTGCTGTCAATGGAGAGCTCACTGCTAGAGCGGGGTGGCACTGTGAATGGGGAACGAGTGTGCCCAAGTTGTAGAAGGCTTTGACTAGATATCCCCTTCAGAAGACATCCCCAGACTGGATTAGAGATACTGGTGTGACCTCACCTTGCAGCCCCCAAGGAAGGAATTGGGTGGACTAAATGGACAGTTCCCCTCTTTATCTGAATCCTAGCAAGGGAGGTACGTGGATCCCACTAGAATTTAAGAGTAAGGGAGGAGAGGCTCTACTGGACCTGGGCAGCTTTAGATACAGTACCAGGCCCGTAGAGGATTTCCACTTCTGAGCCATCGAAGCAGAAATTGACTTTTCCTTTCCAGATTTAGCTAATATTCAGAAAGGGAATCTAGCACCTGCCTTCCAGATTTGAACACCCTCAAAATTCAGGAGTGCTGAAGCTCAATTTGGGCAGCTGTTACTTCATTTCTCCCAAATCAAATGTACTGATTCACTGTAATTTGCTGTAGAAAATGTAGGATAAACTTGAGCAAGAAATGCTTCCCAGTGGTTTTAGGACTGGAATTGCTATTTTCAACAGCCATTGCCTTTGTTTGTTTGTTTTATAGTTTTATTTGTTTAAAGGAAGACAGTGATATTGCATTGGCAAATTGCCCATAGAAACAAAGAATGGAACATAAGAATAATAAAGGCACCTCAACGTTTCCTCATTTCTGTAGGACAGTCTTATAATATGCATCCAGATATCCTTTAATCACACAAGCTGGAAATTGTTCCATGTTACTGCAGTTCTGTAAGCATATGGGAACCAATCCTGTCTGTGTTCTGTGCACATCCAAAATTCCTGCTGAATGACCCACTCTGGGAGCAAGTTACCAGTGACCCAGGGCTGGGGTGGAAGGAGGGGGCAAGTGGGCCTGGGGAGCCCAGAGCTGGGGCAGCACGGGGTGCATGTGTGGGGAAGATCCCAAGGCTGGGGTGGCAGAGGGTGCTGGTGTGTGTGGGGGAGAGCCCAGGACTGGGATGGCATGGGGTGCGGGTGTGTGGGGGAGAGCCCAGGGCTGGCAGCAGGGGGGTACAGGTTGGGGGGGGAGGCCCAGAACTGGGGCAGCAGGGGGTGTGGGTGGAGGGGGCAGAGCCCAGTGCTGGGGCAGCAGGGAGATTCAGGGAGGAGCCCAGGACTGGGGTGGGGACAGCCAATATTTTTTTTTGCTTGGGACAGCAAAAAACCTATAGTTGGCCCTATCTCCACCCACCGTGAGGTAGGTAGGAGCGGATCATAATTATCCCTACTTGAAAGAGGGAGAAGATAAGGCTGAGAAAGGATAATTGACTTGTCTCTGGTCGCATAATCAGTGACAGAGTTGGGAATAAGACCCAAGAGCCCTGATTTTCAAACTAAGCATCAGATCTTAAATTTCCTACATTGAATTATCTGAGTAAAGTGCTCTCAGATGAGCTCCAGACCAGCAACAGTGCACAGTTAAGTATTCAGCCAATATTTTAGGAGAACTGCAATGTTAGAGAGAATCATGAACTGCTCAGAGACAATTAGTGCAGAGAAGCAGCAAAATTCATCAAACATACAACTGCTTATGACTTATTTACTTGGTCTTAAAAAAGAACAACAAGACCTGACTCTCCTCTCTGGCAATAACCCCCTGCTCAGCCAATCAGGGAAGAAACTGAGGATGGGAGGCTGAGAGTTCTCACCAGAGAGTCCAAAGGATGGCCCAGGTAACTGGTGGGGATCACTGCCCTGCAACACACACACACACACACACACACACACACACACACACACACACACACACACACACACACAGCCCTCTCCTGGTTTTGGGAGGAGAACAGAAGAAAGGATAAAAGAAGCAAGAAACGAAGAGAAAGGAGGGAGGGAGGGATGGACGAAAAGGTGAAACAAAGGACAAACCCCAATGTCCCCAATGAATCTAAGGGACAAAATCCCAGGTACACAATAATATTCTGCCTCCTTAAGCTCGTTTTTTCCATGCCTAGAATTCAACTCTCACCAGATGACTGAGACTGAACAGGTTTCAAACCTCGAGGAGGCTCTTGCCTTCTAAACAGGGACATCTGTTTTCTAGGAAATCACTAAAAGAGAAGGAGAAAACTCGAAAGAGATTCCTCCTGGCGCTCACGTAGGTGAACCCGAATACTGTCTCAGTCCTCAAAGAGAGACCTGGAGAAGGAGACTTGCTGAAGCAAAGCCACAGGGGTCTCTGAGGTTTCCCTGGCCCCTTGCCCCTGTCCTGCTTGGCTGATGTCAGCATCTCTCTGTGAGGTCACCACCTCCCCACCACCTTTGGCCAATAGCCTGAGCCCCTGCAAAAGGCCTTTGTAATGTCACTGCCACACCCGTCCTTTGCTGTGCTAATGTCCTGCCCCTGGCCAGGCACTTTGGAGGTTTGAGCTACTCCCTGTGGATCACCCCACTCAAGGAGCATTCGTTCTAGGGAGCAAGCCGGCTAGACAGTAAAACATCAGACGCTGCTCCCAATGCTACACTCAGTTTTTTAGGAATTAGTCGACTTTATGGCTAGAAGAGACCATTAGAGCATCTAATCTGACCCCCTGCATATTACAGGCCTCCTGTATGACACAATAGCGGGTGGGAGGGGGCTGAGGAGGTGGGCAGTGGTGGGGGGACAGGTGAGCCAGAGGCTGACCACAGCTCACCTCCGCTCCACCTACTCCCCTGAATGTCCCACCCCGCTTCCATGAATCAGCTGTTCGCGCAAGAAGCCTTGGAGGGAAGAGAAGCGGTGTGGCAGCTTCGCGCTCAGGCCCAGTAAGGTGGAGACAGAGACAAGGTGAGCTGGGTCAGGGGGGCCGCCCGCACCACAGCAGGTAACCCGGGGGGTGCACAGGGGAACCGCTCCCCACCCCAGCTCACCTACCTCCCCTCTGCCACCCTGGGCCTTAGTGTGAAGGCGCCATTTGCTTCTCAGTCCTCCCAGGCGTCCCGCGCGAACCATCAGGGGCAGGGGTTCCAGAGGTGGTCAGGGGACAGGGAGAAGGGGTGGTTGAATGGGGCAAGGGTCCCAGGGGGGCCATCAGGAATGAGGAGGGGTTGGATGGGGTGACAGGGGGCAGTGAGAGGACAGGGAAGGGCAGTGGATGGGGTGGGGTCCAGAGGGGGTGGCATAAAAGGAACGCAGGGGGTTGGATAGGCGCAGGAGTCCCGGGGGGACACAACCCCCTGGGGTGAGGAGGGAACTGGTTGTTAAGATTTTGGTAGCTCATCCCTGGCCAGGGGGGTGGGAGGCTGAGGAGGAGAGCAGGCAGGCAGTGGCAGGGGATGAGTATGCGAGCCGGGGAGGGGAGAGCTGAGGTGAGCTGGGGGACTGAGGAGGTGAGCGGGCAGGAATTGGTGGGTGGGCAGGTGAGCTGGCGGTGGGGAAGGGGGTTGAGAAGGTGAGCGGGGGGTGGGAGGCTGAGGAGGCGAGTAGTGAGTCAGTGGCTGACCTGTTCTACTGATCTGGTCTGGCTCCCATCCCCTCTCCGAGGGTTGCAGCTGTCTGGGGGTGTTGCCTTCCACATTCACACCTCATTCATTCAATAGCATAATTGACTACAAAGTGGGGGGAAGATCTTATTCTACTTCTAGCAAAAAGAGAGTTTTCTTTTACCTTCATTATACTACCTTAGGGGCCTGCTATAACTTATTACCAACATTCAATACTGCTGTTTTGGCGGGGTGGTGCTGGGGAAGGAGGGTTTGTTTCCACAGGGCGGACAGTGCTTGGGGGGGGTGTTTTGTGGGGCTGGGTGGCACTGGGGGGTTTCAGTGGAGCCAGGGGGGTTTTGGCCCTCAGCTGTTTTCTTTGGAGTACTATTGCCCTTGCCGCTTTACGAGTTGTGCAGTCCTGGACTAAACCACAGACTCTGGACTCAGCATTCAAGTATCCTGCAGTCTGAACTTCGAATCCGATACATTCCCTCATTGGCTACCATTGTTTTCCCAGCATGGAAGTGCTTTTTGTCCAACATGGCAGCCAGATTGGGATCCATAGGCATGGAATGGCTCTGAAGGAATCAGCTGTTTCTCTCTGCGCTTCATGAAACTTTGGATTGAAATGGTAAAGGACAGTTGTTCCCAATTTAATCATGGTGTCCTTTAGGAGTGTGACCAAGGCCACTTAACTAGGGAGCAGGGGTCTAAAAAGAGTTTACCTGGGCCACAGGTTACCATAGCTTCCATCTCGGGGGTGAAAATCAACCACCAGTACCTGCAATTTCTACCCGAGTTCTTGTCAAATCTGTGACCTTACTTGGAGTAATTTTATACTTCTCTGGCGTAGAATTCTTCACCAACTGCACAACAGATCAGTAGTGATAGTGAGGTACAACTCCCCCAACTATGCCCTTTTATTTCTTTAATCTGGAGGCACAGATTTAAATTAGGGACTAAATTCAGATGCAGCTTAGAATCCCTGTAAGACACCAAATGTCAGGTCTCTATTAAAAACAGGCATCTTTCTGCAGCTATATCACATTCAACACACATTCCATTTTCTACACATTTGCAGCACCTCCAGGGGTGAGCTGAAGACAAATGTCATTTCCATTTTTCCCATCCCTACCTCAATATGGATTGTATTTCCCAAATAATAGGCAATAAGCAGCTGATTAGGAAGGAGATATCTTCAGGAGCGACTCTTGCAGGGCCTGGGCCACAACGACTTTGGTAGTGAAATCCATGGGTATTTTGCTTCGTTCCAGGTCATTTACTAGGGAATCCTCTTCTCAGCCCTTTAGAAAAAATAGTGACCTAACCAATTGAACAAATGGGGGATTGGAATGGTGATCGGGAATAAGGGAATCCCTCTGACTTACACTAACTTCTTCTGTTGTTACAAAGGGTGAAATGACATTTTCACCTATCCCTGCCCTGTTCCTGCTCTTTGTTATAGTTCAATATATTTTAAGTGAGGAAAATGATAATAAAAATATCTGCTCTCCAGCACAACCTGAAGCAACATCAGAGCAACTGGGAATGAAACAATTGGTTTCCAAAGGGGGAACTCGATGACTAACACTTGGTTTGAAATGGGGGAACAGTATAACCGTGATGCTCAGGGTTTGTTTAGACTAGGAAAAGTGATGGAATTTAGGTCAGGACAAGGGGAAAGCTAATGCCAACCACTGCACCTGGGCTGCATCTGCACTACAACTATAATTGTCTTTTACACCAAGATCACTAACTTGAGCAGCCAATGCCATGTACAGCCCTAGTGGATGGAAGGCACAGGTAGTTTTGCCTCAGTGTAGCTTGTTGGGATCAAACCTCTCTCTCACCTGGAGCTGATGAACATTCCTGGCTGGAGGGACACACACTCCTACGACTCAAAAGGAAAGGAGTTGATAGAAAAGATCACAGGACTGACCCCAATGAAGGGTGAGCTGCAAAATGCAGAAGCTGCTAACTCATGTGTGGGAGCTGAGAGACCACAGTGAAGATGGAGCAAAGACCACAATGCAGGAATGAGCAAATGCGATAAAAACAACAAAAAAACTCCCCCTCAACCTTTGGCCAGCCCTAATCAAGGCATTTATTACAGTTCTCTCCCATGTGGATTTTCTGATGTTTAATAAGGTTTGTGCTCTGACTGAAGCTTTTCCTACACTCAGATCATGTGTAGGGTCTCTCTCCACAGTGGATTCTCTGAGGTGCGATCAGGGTAGAGTTCTGAGTGAAGCTTTTCCCGCACGCAGAGCATGTGTAGGGCGTCTCTCCTGTGTGGATTCTCTGATATCTGATAAGGTGTGAGCTCTGATTGAAGCTTTTTCCACACTCAAAGCATGTGTAGGGCTTCTCCTGTGTGGATTCTCTGATGTGAAATGAGGGTTGAACTATGAGTGAAGCATTTCCCACACTCAGAGCATCCATAAGGTTTCTGTCCTGTGTGGATTCTACGATGTGTGATAAGGTGTGAGCTCCAATTGAAGTGTTTCCCACACTCATGGCATGTGTAATGTGTGTCTTCCAAGTTGATTCTCTCACTTGTAATAAGGTCTGTGTGGCTACTGAAGTTTTCCTCTGGCCTCTGCTGAGTCTCACAGGCTTTTGCTTTTCTTTTTCTGGGAGTGCACAACTCCAGGAAACATTCCCTTTCGATCTTCCTGATAATGTCCCATGTGGTTCTATTCGCTCAGCATCTTCCTGCTGGGGTTTCTCCTCCTTGTTATCACTCACCATCCCGTCACCTGATAGGAGACAGAGAGAATGAGACATAGGTCACTCTCTGTGCCTGAGAGAAAGGAAATCTCAGAGATAGGAATGGAAAAAGGGATGAACCAACCAAAATATATGTTGGAGATTTTCCCCAAACCTCTCCCCAGAGGAGAATGGAAGGGATCAGTTTTGGTCTGCATCTCACCAGAACTCTCAGGGGAAAGCAAGATTGGGGGACCTGCTGCCAGTTGACAGTCAGGATAGGTGGGATGCTGTAAGTGACATCTATCTAATGATGCCACATCTGCAGGGAACAATCCTGAACTTGGAGAGCTCACAAGGTCTTTGTAGGGCATCCCAAATGTTTCCTGGACAGTTTTTGAGTTGGTTTAACCAATTCCCCACCTGTGCAGGCAGCTCTCAGGGGCACTTCTTTCTCAGAGCCATGGAGACCTGGGACCCACGGCTCTTCCCCTCGTTCCAGCTGCGAGATCACATCAGGTTTGGAAACTGGAAACTCTACTCAAGGCAAAGAAATCAAGGGAGGTCAGTGGAATTTGTGGGATACTTTTCACAAATAATAGTCCATGGTTTTAAGCCAATCTCCTTTTTAAGCAGTAACATCCCAGGGCCAGCTTCCTTGGCTCAATGTGGCAGGAGAGTAATTATTCTAAATCACATTCATTACCTCAGTGCCTAGGGACCAACTAACAGGGGGTCCCCATTGTGCTAGGCACAGTACAAACGCAGAATAGTAGATGGCCCATGCCCTGAAGAATTACAATCTAAATAGAAAAGACAAACACAGAATGGAGGAAGGGGTCGAATCCTCTGTTAGAATAGAGATATTCAGGCCTGCCTGTAAAGCCTATACTTTAAGAACTTACAATTGTTTTTTATCACTTAACTAGTTACAGGAGTATGAAAACAAAGAATGAAAATCTCAGTCTGCCTGTGTATGGGTCTTCTCTCACTAGGATCAGGGCCGGCTCCAGGCACCAGCTGAGCAAGCTGGTGCTTGGGGCGGCAGATTCTAGGGGGCGGCATCCGCCCAATCCTAGGGCGGCACTGACGGGGTTTTTTTCTGCTGCTCTGGCTGCCCTGTAGGGGGCGGAGGAGGGCAGCGCCCTGCAGCGAGCCCGGCAGGGCAGCCCGCGTCCTTCCCTCCCTGCCAACCGGAGCAGCTGCAGCTCGGAGCCCTCCCGGCAGGCGGCGCGGAGGTGGTGTTTGAGCAATTGGTCCTGATTTGGCACTCTCCGTTGCCGCTCTGGCCCCCTTGGTTTTGTTTTGTTTTTTCCCTGCAGCTCCGGTGGCCCCCACCCTCCATTTTTTTTTTTGCTTGGAGCGGCAAAAAAGCCAGAGCCGGCCCTGACTAGGATAGTCTGAGGCCTTTTTCTTAGGCTAAGGACTTTGGCTAAGCAGCAGGGGCAGCCATTAGCTGGGAAGCGAAGGGTCACATCCTCTCATCCCAAACCAGTCACACTGAAATAAGGTGCTATTAGGCTGTTAGGAAGACGATCCTGTCTGTATGATGCCCATCACCACCAGATAAAGAAACAGATCTTAAGATGGATAAAAGAAACTTAGTTTGACAGCATCCTGTCTGGCAAGAAATCACTTATCAATGGCTCTGACTGCGAAACTCTCATTTCTGTATTGTTCTATCTTCATGGCCCTCACTTTTCTGTTGTTTATCTGTCTGGTTCTCTAATTGTTTCTCTCTTCTGTACAATCAATCGTGCTAGGTGTAGCTGAGAATATGACTATATAAACTGGGGTCAAACAGGAGGGGGAAGGGAAATTGGAATCATGTTTATTAAGTGGGGGGAACAGGAACAGGGACACAGGCAAGGCTGGGAAGGAGGACGGGGGTAAATGCTCTGCAGCATCAGAGCTGGGAAGGGAACACTGGGGAACAGACTGTATGGGTGTATAGAGATAAGCCCGAGTGGTGTGAAGGGCTTCGGAATATGTAATCTTATAGGTGTAATAATTGTACGGGCTACACAACCACCCAGTGACATCATCAACAAAGTGCCCATTTGTGCCTGGGTAGCGGCCCTGCTATGGGAGGGAGTGTGACGTTATTGGTATAAACTGGGACCATATAGAACAGGCTTTGCAACCAAGGTCCTGTAGTGGCACCAAATCTTAGGTAAAGGGGGTCATATAAGGTGTCTAAGACCAGTTTATGGGTTGCTGGTTATGATTATGCTGTCTGTGTGCATGTGTCATTTTTAGTTGAAGTTCTGTATATTGGCTCTATACTGTCTGTATTTCAAGTTGGTGCTGTGCTTCTGGGAAACATCCCAGACAAGTTGGTGTTAGCTCTGCCCAGCTTGCTTGATGGCCCATTAAGGACCATCAGCTACACAATTGACCCATGGAGAGAAGGCAGACACGCCTTGTGACTCAGCAAAGTATGCAGGGACTGGCCCATGTGACTCCAGACTCCATTTTGCTGTAATTTTCCACAGTAAGGACAAAGAGGTTCTTACACCTGGAAAAGCCTATTGTAGTGGGGCGAATTGCCCCACTCCCTGTGAGAGTGGGCTGCGGCAGGCCAGGGCGCCTGTGCAGACAGTGAGCCAATCAGAGAGGGGCTTATTGAGAGCCAATCAGGGCCCAGATTAGAGACAGCCAATCAGGGCCAGGCTCAGGGGTATATAAAGGCTGCCCAGAGCAGGAGCAGTCAGGCTGTCCCAGGCCTTCGACAGGGGAAGGTCAGTCTCCAAGGGCGGAGACTAGCACCGCGGACAGCGCAGTGCTGGCCATGCTCGGGGAGGCTAGGGAGCTTGAACCCGTAGCCTGCCAGGCTGCAGGCCCTGAAGGGAAGGGCCTAGGGTGCAAGGGGCCGTAGGGGAAGCGGCCCAGGAAACAGACAGCAGAAGGGGAGAGAAGGACAGCGAGGCTGACGCCAGAGGGTCCCTGGGCCGGGACCCAGAGTAGAGGGCGGGCCTGGGTCCCCCCCTTTGCAGTGCACCCAGCCATTGGCTGTAGGGAGCGGCCATCTTGCTACGCCAGATCCCTGACAGGAGGGATTAGACTCAGAGGGCGATTGCACATAGTGACTGGGGTGTGAGACCGCTGAGCACTGACCCCCCCGGAAGGGGGCGCAGAAGGACTAAGGGGCACTGCCGGAGGGCAGTGGCCTCGAAGAGGACGCCGCCGAGCACGCAGCAACGCGGGTCCAGAGATAACAGAGGACAGAACAACGGACGGGACACCACCAGGAGGAGGTGCTCCACTGGAATGAGCTAATTCCCAGAGTCACCAGCAGGAGGCGCCGCGGGGGTGAGTCCCAACCAGTTACACCTATCTAAGGCTGATGCCTCATCTCCATCTGGTCTACAATCCTGCTTCTTACCTCTGGAGGGCTTTGCTACAAACTGAAGCTCTGCACAAAGGACTGATGACCCATCCTAGCGGGGGATGTACTCCAGAGACTTGATTTGAACCTGCAGTTTATGCCATCACTGCTACAAGCCTGAACTAAGAACTTTGCCATTACTGTATGTAATTGATTCCATTTAACCAATTCTAGTTCTCATCTCTACCTTTTTTCCTTCATGAATAAACCTTTAGATTTTAGATTCTAAAGGATTGGCAAGAGCGTGATTTGTGGGTAAGATCTGATGTGTATATTGACCTGGGTCTGGGGCTTGGTCCTTTGGGATAGAGAGAACCGTTTTCTTTTATTGGGGTGTTGGTTTTCATAACCATTCATCCCCAGGACGAGTGGCACTGGTGGTGATACTGGGAGACTGGAGTGTCTAAGGGAATTGCTTGTGTGACTTGTGGTTAGCCAGTGGGGTGAAACCAAAGTCCTCTTTGTCTGGCTGGTTTGGTTTGCCTTAGAGGTGGAAAAACCCCAGCCTAGGGCTGTGACTGCCCTGTTTGAGCAATTGGTCCTGATTTGGCACTCTCCGCTGGGTCCCGCCAGAACCGCATCGTCACAGGGAGGAATGCAGCAAGGACTCAGGATCAGTGGCCAGGGTCACTGAGCATAGACATGGGGAGGTTATATGGGGAGAGGGGTTATGAGTGGGAGAGGGAGGTCAAATGTTAAAATAATGATATTTGGGGGGGGAAAATGTAAAAAGAAGTGAAACTGAACAGAAATAAAACTGGAGTGTAGGCTCTAAAGCAAGAAGGCTTCAGTAGGGATTGAGGGTTAAAGGTCTGGGATCCCCCACAGCTCTAGATTCCCAAACCTCTCCTCCCTCCCAATGACCCACCCAGCCCACTTCCCGGGTGCCCTTCCTCCACGCTCCCCTCCCCTTCTTCCCATTACTCTCAGCCGGCACCACTTCCCGGCACCTTGGGAGCTTCTTGTATTTTCTCCTCATCTCTCACTACCTCATACCTCCCTGCTGCTTCTTAGCTCTAACCCTGCACACACCCTCCCCATGTCCTGGCACCCCAGAATTATCTACTCCCCCCACTTCTCCGCCCCTCCCACGGCTCTCTTATCCCTTCACCCATGGGATCCTGAATGGCAACATTACACACTCTCCTAAAAGAGCTCATCTCACTGTCACACAAATCATGCATGAGTCATACACATATTTACTCAATTTAGAATTCTACAGGAGGCATATTTTCCTCTTAAAATGAGGAAAAGGCATGAAAGCTACAGTGATTAATATAGCCAATAAGGATATATTAAATCCAATTTTAAAATGACTGACGGCACCAAAAAGGCACATGTCCAAAAATGATACTAGCATGTGGGAGATAAGGCAAAAAAAGGGGAGCAAGAAAACCTGCAAAACTTGTATGATGAATAAAGGTATACAGTTATTACTACTCAGGTTCTTTAGAGACCCCACAGCTTCTAATAACCCAGGCGACAGGACTCCTTACCCAGCAAGACCACCGTCTCATAGTTCTCCTGCATGACATCCCTGTAGAGGGCTCTCTGACTGGGGTCCAGCAGAACCCACTCTTTCCTGGTGAAATACACAGCCACCTCCTCAAAGGTCACCGGCCCCTGAAAGAGCAAGAGTCCAACACTCAGTACCTGCTGCCCCACTCACAACCCCACTATTCATGGAACAGCAGCACCAGGTAAATGGAAGCTCCAGGAGGCACATGTTAACAGAGTCCCACCCCACCTTGCTTAGAGCAGCCAGGAGGCATCAGAGGGTGGAAAGAGAGAACCTTTGTGTCTCCCAGCTGACAGACAGAGGCAGAGTCATCACATTTATCACATAGCTACTAGCCAGGGCTTGATATAGGAGATGGGGCTGTCTCTGGACCCTGCTGGTGGCTCCCTGGTAGGAATCTCCAAAGAAAATATATGGAAGAAAGGGGAAGTCAACAGTAAAGAATATAAGTTAGAAAGTCAGAATTGTAGAAAATTGGTAAGGGAAGCTATCAGAAATCAATGACCACTTAATGAAAATAAGAAGGAAGTTTTAAAAAGTATATTAAGTACAAAATTAATCCCTAACAATGGTAGTGGTAAATTACTAGATGGAAATGGCAGAATTATCAAAAATAATACAGAAGAGGTAAAAGTGTTCAATAAATATTTCACTCCTGGATTTGGAGAAAAACAGATGATGTAATCATATAAGACGTTGACAATGACAGTCTTTCCATCCCAACAATAACTCATGAGGATGTTAAACAGCAGCTATTACAGTTAGACATGTTTAAATAAGCAGGTCCAGATAACTTGTATTAAGAGTTTTGAAAGACCTGGTGGAGGACTGTTAATGTTGATTTTAATTAGGACTTGGACCAATGGGGAAATTCCAGAAGACTGGAAAAAAGCTAATGCTGTGCCAATATTTAAAAAGTGTAAAAGAGATGACCCAGCTAATTACAAGAGTGTTAGTCCGATACTGGGCAAGATAATAGAGCAGCGAATATGGATTTAATTAATAAAGAGGTAAAGGAGGGTAATATAATTAGTACCAATTAACAAAGGTTCAGAGACAACAGATCCAATCAAACTCACTGGATATCCTTATTGGGTGAGATCAAAAGTTTGGTTGCAGCTAATAGTATTGATGAGCTAAGAGGTGAAAACATTACCTAGACTTCTGTAAGGCATATGACTTGGTTCAGCACAATATTTTGACTAGAAAACTAGAAAGATACAAAATAAACACAGCATACATTAAATAGATTAAAAACTATGATTGTAAATGGGGAACCATGCTTGAGTAGATTTCTTTCTAGGGGGTTCCCACAAGGATTGGTTCTTGGCCCTGCGCTATTTAACATTCTTATCAATGACCTGGAAGAGAATATAAAATCATCATTGATAAAGTTTGCAGTTGCCACAAAGATTGGGGTTCGTGGTAACTAATGAAGTGTCAGAAGATTCAGGCTCCAGCACTGGGAGTCCGGGAAGTTTTCCCAGCCCTGGCTGGAGGGTTATTTCCTGTTCCACAAAGAGTGGAAGTTCCATTCCCAACTCCTGTGCCTTGAAATTAGGCCCTGACACTACACCACACATTCAGCATAGTGGTATGATTATAAAATGATTAGGACATAATTATGTTACATTTTGTGCAAGATGCATCATGTTCAGTGTCATTGGAAAAGTTATGATTTGCTGAATATGACTGTCCTATTTGTGTGCATGTATCATGTTCGTAACTGAAGTTATGGATATTGACTCTGTATCTGTATTTCAAATGTGTTTACTCTGGGTAACACTCACAACAAGCCTTTCAGGTACAACAAAGAAGCCAGACAGTGTTCATGGCTCATCAAGAAAGACAATGGACCGTGGAAGAGCTTAGCCCTCTTGTGAATTTTTCAGCTAGCCTATGAGTCATGGCTACTATGACTCAGCAGGGCATGCTAGGGCATGTGAGCAGACCACATGACAACAAACTCCATTTTTGTACCTGTATTTTTCCACAAACTGGACTGGGAAACAAGTTTGGAACAAATGGTTCCGCAATATGGAAAAGCTACATAAGGTGGAGTGTGACATCATTTCTTGGCCTCATTCCCCACACAAGAGAACTCCTGGAAACACCTGAGGAAGAAAGACTGAACTGGGGGAACTGCTGGTCCCAGGGTAAAGGGATTTTTAGCTTGTGTACGGAAACTTGGTGGACTGCTTGTATCATCAGTCAGGGTGAGAAACTGCTAATTCAAATTCTATCCAGATAGTATGTTAAGCTTAGTTTGAGTTTTTGGTTATTTGTTAAGTAATCTGCTTTGATCTGTTTGCTACCACTTATGGCTGGGAAATTGGCTTTTGTCTTCTATCTGTCTTTGAGTGGCTTAGGTAAAGCACTCAGGTAGCTTAGTTGGATGCGTGGTGCCACCTGCTGTCCTGTTGGGTAATAACAGGGCCTGGAGAGGCTGGCAGTGTGAGAAGGGCCAACCCAGTTTGAGGGTTAGAGGGACAGTGTTTCCCAGAAGCCCCCCAGACTGCACCCCCAGGGTGACAGCCCATCACACCCTAGAGTACACAAGTCTCAGCAGGTGTGTCAGGTCCTGTCCCCTCCCATTCCACCCTAGACAGTTCCTGCCTCCCACTACCTCTAGCAGCTCCCACCCTCCTATACATTTACTTCTCCTCTCCCTCCAAGCAGAACCCACCACCAGCGTCCTGATAATCCCTTACCTGAGCCAGCTCCATTGCAGCTGTTTCCTTCCAGCTGGGAGGAGGGGATGATTTAGGGTGAAAGGTGGACATTATTCTGTAGCCTGCCAGGGCAAGAAGGGCAATGTGAGAGAATTCAGACAGGGTTTCTGTCCTTTCCACATGTCAATTCCCCCCAGCATTTTTCCCTGGTAATGGACATTCTAGGTTCTGCCACACTGTGTAGCACAAAATGACCTTATTCCAGTACAGGCCTAGCCCCCTCCCACAAGGGTGTAACCCTCCTAGACATAGTGAAACCCTCCCAGTAGCAGAGTCTCTCTGTTACACTTATACAGTTTGTAGATGATATCTTCCGCTCTACTCTGCACTGATTAGGCCTCAACTGGAGTAATGTGTCCAGTTCTGGGTGCCACATTTCAGGAAAGATGTGGAAAAATTGGAGAAAGTCCAGAGAAGAGCAATAAAAATGATTAAAGGTCTAGAAAACATCACCTATGAGGGAAGACTGAAAAAATTGTGTTTGTTTAGTCAGGAGAAGATATGATCAGCTTTCAAGTACATAAAAGTTCATTTCAAGGAGGAAGGAGAAACATTGTTCTTAACCTCTGAGGACAGGACAAGAAGCAATGGGCTTAAATTGCAGCAAGGAAGGTTTAGGTTGGACATTAGGAAAAACTCACTGTCAGGGTGGTTAAGCACTGGAATAAATTGCCTAGGGAGGTTGTGGAATCTCCATCATTGGGGATTTTTAAGAGCAGGCTGGACAAATACCTCTCAGGGATGATCTAGATCAGGGGTGGCCAACATGTGGCTCTTTAGAATTTAATACGCGGCTCCTTGTACAGGCACCAACTCCGGGGCTGGTGCTACAGGCACCAACTTTCCAATGTGCTGGGTGTGCTCACTACTCAGCTACAGACCCTGCCCCACTCCACCCCTTCCCTGAGCCTGCAGTGCCCACGCTCCATCCCCCCCGTCTCCCCCCACCGAGTGTCTTGCATAGCATGAGCAGCTGATCGGGAGTGCGAGGAGGGGGGGTGCTGATTAGTGTGGCTTCCCATGGGTGGGAGGCACTGGGAGCAGGAGGTGGGAGCTGATGATTCTTTAGCAATGTATATTGGTAAATTCTGGCTCTTTCTCAGGCTCAGGTTGGCCACTCCTGGTCTAGATAATACTTCATCCTGCCTTGAGTGCAGAGGACTGGACTAGCTACCTCTCAAGGTCCCTTCCAGTTCTGTGATTCTATGAACCAAAGGCCAGAGATGAGCAGAATCAAAGAAGTCACTCTGGGGTTTCTCCCTGTCATTGTCATTGTCCCCAAGGCAGCTCTCTCAGCGTGACCCTGGGGCTCTGAGACTGGGCCTTTTTACCTCAGCACACCTTGTTTCTTTCTGTGGCTCCCCAGTGAGTCCAAATGAGTAGATACTCCTCATACAGACTGTGAACATAAGAATGTGTTTTGTGTTTAGACTTTATTGAATGCTTGTAAGTTGCTGCCTGAGTTAACATCTGACTAGTTGCATTGTGAGCCTCTGTGGCTCTGTAAATCACCAGACAGGAGAGAGACTTTACCTACGTGAAGTGCTGATTGGCAACAGAATGCCTGGCAGGAAAGGTCCATCAACACCAGAGAGACTATTATGGGATGTTAACAAGGACACAAGACTGTTGTTGTGCTCTTCACTTCCAATTAGCTGAGTTTCCTGCTCAGAGCACATGGTAGGAAGGGGATAAAAAACCCCATAGAGAAGGAACTGATTTTCTGTATGCTGCCTGGACTCGGGGGTGGGGGGAAAAGTTTCTAGGCATAAGCAAGGAAGTGACGGGTCCTTTGGGACTGGAAGTAACTTGAACATTGCTGTGATTCATGCTGTAAGGCAGTGGTTCTCAACCAGGGCCCCCCTGGGGGGCCGTGAGCAGCTTTCAGGGGGCTGCCAAGCAAAGCCGGCATTAGACTCACTGAGTCCCAGGGCAGAAAGCTGAAGTCCCAGTGCATGGGGCTGAAGTCCAGGGCCCTGAGACCCATCACCAGGGCTGAAGCCAAAGCCTAAGCAATGTAGCTTTGCGGGGGCCCCTGTGGCATGGGGCCACAGGCAGTTGCCCTGCTTGCTACCCCTAACGCCAGCCCTGGATTTTATATGCAGAAAACCAGTTATTGTGGCCCACATGGGCAGTGGAGTTTTTATAGCGTGTGTGGGGGTGGGAGGTGGGGAGGCTCAGAAAGAAAAAGGTTGGGAACCCCTGGAGTAAGGGACCACCTGTCACAAAGGTGAGCTCACCTGCGTGGTGAGATATATGGGATCACCCAAGAGGACTGTCTGTGATTCCATGTTAATGCTGTTACAATGCCTGAAGCGTTTACACTGGATACTTGGTTGGTGAAATCTCCATACAGACCTCACACCCAATTTGGGGTTTGTGCCCTGCTTCTCACCAGTCTGCCTGAGGCTGGTGCTAGTGCTCTCGAGTCACTGAAGACAGTGTTACAGAGAGAGGAGCTGTGACTTCCCCAAGGTCACTAAACAGGTCCATGACAGAGCCAGGAACAGATCCTGTTAACTCCCGAGCCCCGTCACTGCAGCTTGGAAAGGTCCCAGTGCACACTGTAGGAAGAGCTGTGCAGAGATTGCAAATGAGCTGCTCTGCCAAGACAGCCTGCACATCCATGGACAAACCACCTTGCTGGGGGTGTGTCCCCTGGGTCAGGAGAAGTCAGTGTCCAGTCCTGTGGGGCTGTGCTCCTGGCTCATACCTCCAGCACTCACTGCTGCCCCTCCGTTACCATCTGCACTGTTCAGTGAGCCTCAGGCCTCAGGGAGGTCACAGCCCCTCTCCCCACCCCAAATCTTCAAACTGGGACATGGTGCAGCAGTGCCAGAGTGCACTAGTGTAAATTCTGTCTACACTAAGGGTTTGCACCAGTACCTAAAACAGCAGTGTGGCAGAGACCTTCAGAAACAGCAGTACGGTGGCACTAGAACCTATTTCTAGCTCGGTCACAGACAGCCTGGGTGACCTTGGACACGTCAATGTTTCTCCTCCCAACTTTAGTCTCTTTATCCAACTGCCCACTCACTGGGGTCTCCTCTCTCTCCAGAGCTGCTCACCACTAAAATCTGTGTGGGTGTCCCCAGAGCTAAGGCAGTTCAGCTCTGGAACAGTCTTACAAGGGGCTGGGAGTCTCTTTCCCTGGTAGTTTTTAAGAACAAATAGGACAAAGCTCTGTCAGAGATAATCTACATATACTTGGTCCTGCCTCAGCAGAGAAAGCTGGACTTGATGACATCTTGAGGTCCTATCTAGCCCTACATTTCTAGGATGCGATGCAATATATACATATAAAGACACAACATACAGAATAAAACTCACCACAACATAATGTCAGGCAAATTCAGGGGGGAAAAAAACACAACCTACACTCCACAGCATAAAATGACAATACAAAGGAAAATAAAGCAACACGATGCAAACTATGATATCCTAGGACAAAAGTACACAATGGAAAACAAGCTGAGGCAAAACAATTCACCATAAAACTGCTACACAACATGGTGCGATCACAGTTCCAAATGGCACCATGCAAAACAGCTCAGCGTAGAACATGACGCAGCACAAAAGAGAATTATTTCAATGTAGGCCTGGAAGGGATCTTGAGAAGTCATCTACTCCAGCCCGCTGTGTTGAGGCAGGACCAAGTATCCCTAGACATTCGCAGACTGGCGTATCTCTAACCTGGTCTTAAAAACCTCCAATGAAGGAAATTCCACAGCCTCCCTTGGAAGCCAATGCAAGGCAAACACAGACCAAAACAACGCTGTACACACACACGCTGGGCTTGCGGTTAAGGGGGGAGGCAAGAATTGAAACAATCTGGGTTCAGTTCCCAGTTTTGCCGCAAATTCTCCACGCAAACTTGTTAGACACCGGTGGCTGGCCCGTACCACTGACTTGGGCCCACGGCTCAGGCTGTGGGGCTGTTTAATTGTCATGTAGAAGTTCCGGCTTGGGCTGCAGCCCAAGGTCTGGCACACTCCCACCTCGCAGGGTCCTAAGGTGAAAAGACACAAATTCATATTACAATTAAGGCACAAATACTCAACAGCGAGGTTGATTCACCACAGGAACAAGCTACCAAGGAAAGTGGTGGATTCTCCGTCTCGTGACGTCATTTCATGAAGACTAGATGCCTTTCTGGAATGTGTTTACCCCAAAAGTAGCTAGTGTGTCATACAGGAGGCCTGTGATATGCAGGGTCAGATTAGATGCTCTAATGGTCTCTTCTAGCAATAAAGTCGACTAATTTCTTTAGAACTGCATTGGGAGTTTACATTGGGAGCAGCAGCGTCTGATGTTTTCCTGTCTAGCCGGCTTGCTTCCTAGAACGAATGCTCCTTGAGTGGGGTGATCCACAGGGAGTAGCTCAAACCTCCAAAGTGCCTGGCCAGGGCAGGACATTAGCCCAGCAAGGGAGGGTGTGGCAGTGACATCACAAAGGCCTTTTGCAGGACCTCAGACTATTGGCCAAAGGTGGTGGGAGGTGGTGACCTCACAGAGAGATGCTGACATCAGCCAGGCAGGACAGGGGCGAGGGGCCAGGGAAACCTCAGAGACCCTGTGGCTTTGCTTCAGCAAGTCTCCTTCTCCAGGTCTCTCTTTGAGGACTGGGGGAGTATTGGGGTTCACGTACCTGAGCGCCAGGAGGAACCTCTTTCGAGTTTTCTCCTTCCCTTTTAGTGATTTTACTTGGAAACAGCCGACCCTGTTTAGAAGTTAAGAGCCTCCTCGAGGTTTGAAACTGTTCAGTCTGATCCATCTGGTGACAGTTGAATTCATGGAAAACATGATCTTAAGGAGGCAGAATTTTATTCCAAACCTGGGATCTTGTCCCTTAGAATCGCTGAGGACATTAGGGTTTGTCCTTTTTGTTTCATCTTTTCCTCCATCCATCCCTCCTTTCTCTTCCTCTCTTGCTTCTTTTGTCCTTTCTCCTGTTCCCCTCCTAACACCAGGAGAGGGTGTGTGTGTGTGTGTGTGTGTGTGTGTGTGTGTGTGTGTGTGTGTTGCGGGGGAGTGCTCGGCAGCTCTCACTGTGGGAGGTCCACCCCAAACTGTGGAGCTGCAGTAGTGCTGGGGCAGTGATCCATGCCAGTGACCTGGGCCATCCTTTGAGCTCTCTGGTGAGACCCCTCAGCCTCCCATCCTCAGTCTCTACCCTGATTGTCTGAGCAGGGCGTTAATGACAGGGAGGAGACTCAAGGCCTTTTTGTTCTCTTTTAAGACCAAGTAAATAAGTCATAACCACTTATATGTTTGATGGATTTTGCTGCTTCTCTGCATTAATTTTCTCTGAGCAGTTCATGATTCTCTCTAACATTGCAGTTCTCCTAAAATACTGGCTGAATAATTACTGTGCATACTTGTTCCTCTGGAGCTCATCTGAGAGCACTTTCTTGAGGTCATTCAATGTATGTAATTCAAAATCCGATGGTTAATTTGACAATCAGGGCTCTGGGTCCTATTCCCAATTCAGACATTGACTGGCTGTGTGACCTAAGACAAGTCAATTTTCCTTTCTCAGCCTGAGCGTCTCCCTCTTTCAAGTAGGGGTAATAATGATCCGCTCCTACCTACCTCAACACACTCACTCTTCCCCAGCACACACACACACTGTCTCTCCCCACACACAAACAGTCTCCACACTGCAGCTGAAAAGCAGCTGGCAATGTAGTAGGATGACCCTGGAACAATGGGATAGAGAAACCTGCATCACTGAAAGTGCAGCCACTATGGTATTATAGGCCAGCTTCCTAAAGCCTCAGCCTCAACCACTTAACACTGGGGCCTTTCTACACTCTGGTTCTGTTCTCACTGAAGGATCATTACCAATTATTCGCTCAGACCAGCTTACCCAGCACCCTCACTGCTGTGCATCTCTGTATGTGTGGCCATGGCTGAACAGCAAGAATTCCTGCCCATTTCCCTTCTGGCTGGAGCATGGTTTGTGGTTAATGATGTTGCTGTAGATTGTTTGCTTCCTGCCTTGGCAATGCAGACAGTCCCTTTTCCCAACATATCTCCAGAACATCAGTCCCTGGCTGGGTCTCCTGGGCAGAGGAAAACATCCCTTGTTTGGTGTTGCAAAGGGGATCGTGCATAGCTGAGATGTCTCTCGGTTTGGATCAAAGGGAATGTTGGATGGAATATATCACACAACCCTCCCTGCTCCCCAGAGCCCCATGGGGAGAATGTAGAGAAGGGGGAGTCATTCCTCCCCTGCACTCCCAGAAGAGTTGCTAGGACTCCTTCCTGCCAGCTACTCACCCCTGGATTCATGCTTAGCTCCTAGGATCTTTCTGCTCCAAAGGCTCCATAGTCCTGGGGTGGGGAGGGTGTCACTGCACAGTCTGAAACACAAGGGAGGTTTCTGGAATTGAAGGAAGGAGCAGAAAACGGAGAGGAAAGAAACAGAGAGAAAACGCCTCGTCTCTCGCCCCTCCCCCTGCCTCCCCCATCAAGAAATGTTACCAAGGACCAGCGTTAGGGGAAATAGTGTCCTGGGCAAAACTTGTACTTTGGCAAAGTTCTTGGTTCAGGCTTGTAGCAGTGATGGAATAAACTGCAGGTTCAAATCAAGTCTCTGGAGTACATCCACAACTGGGATGGGCCATTCAGTCCTTTGTACAGAGCTTCAGTTTGTAGCAAAGTCCCTCCAGAGGTAGGAAGCAGGACTGAAGAGAAGATGGAGATGAGGCATCAGTCTTTTATAGTCTCTTGCCATGTGGTCTTTACTTTCTTTGTCCCAAGGACACTCTATCCAGCACGTGACATCGAAAAACCTTAGATTTCTGTCCATAGGCAGGTCCCTGCACACCTTGCTGAGCCACAAGGCATATCTGCCTTCTCTCAATGGGTCAGTTGTATAGCTGATGGTCCTTAATGGGCCATCAAGCTGGCAAGGCAGAACTGACACCAATTTGTCTGGCTGGGCTGTTCCCCAGAAGCATAGCACAAGTTGGAAATACAGGCAGCATAGAGCCAATATTCATAATGTCAACTACAAAAATGATACATATCTAGAGATAGCATAATTATAATCAGCCAATCATAACCTCTCCATAGACCCTTTATGTGACCACCTTTATGCAATATTGGCTGCAAATATAGAACAGTGGTCGCAACGGTGATCTATACAGTTACAGATTATGTCAAGAAGGTCACAGGAGGTGACATGGTATCAGTGAGACTGATACTGGAATACTGCCTCCAGTTTTGGTGTCCTCATTTGGAAAAGATGGTGTGAAACTGGAGTTGAGGCATAAAAGAGTCACCAAATATTCTGAGGGCTTGAGAAAAATGCCTTCTAGTGAGCTATTGAAAGAGCTCAACCTGTTTCACTTATCCAAAGAAGATTGAAAGGTGACTTAACTGAAATGTTGAAGTGCCTTACTGGAGAGAAAAGATTGACTATTAAAGGGCTCTTTAATGTAGCAGAGAAAGACATAAAAAACCCCAATGGCTGGAAGGTGAAAAGAGACAAATTCATATTACAATTAAGGCACAAATATTCAACAGCGAGGATGATTCACCACAGGAACAAGCTACCAAGGAAAGTGGTGGATTCTCCGTCTCGTGACGTCATTTCATGAAGACTAGATGCCTTTCTGGAATGTGTTTGACCCAAAAGTAGCTAGTGTGTCATACAGGAGGCCTGTGATATGCAGGGGTCAGATTAGATGCTCTAATGGTCTCTTCTGGCAATAAAGTCGACTAATTTCTTTAGAACTGAATGTAGCATTGGGAGCAGCAGCATCTGATGTTTTCCTGTCTATCCGGCTTGCTTCCTAGAACGAATGCTCCTTGAGTGGGGTGATCCACAGGGAGTAGCTCAAACCTTCAAAGTGCCTGGACAGGGGCAGAACATTAGCCCAGCAAGGGAGGGGTGTGGCAGTGACATCACAAAGGCTTTTTGCAGGACCTCAGACTATTGGCCAAAGGTGGTGGGGAGGTGGTGACCTCACAGAGAGATGCTGACATCAGCCAGGCAGGACAGGGGCGAGGGGCAGGGAAACCTCAGAGACCCTGTGGCTTTGCTTCAGCAAGTCTCCTTCTCCAGGTCTCTCTTTGAGGACTGGGGGAGTATTGGGGTTCACGTACCTGAGCGCCAGGAGGAACCTCTTTCGAGTTTTCTCCTTCCCTTTTAGTGATTTTACTTGAAAACAGCCGACCCTGTTTAGAAGGTAAGAGTCTCCTCGAAGTTTGAAACTGTTCAGTCCGATCCATCTGGTGACAGTTGAATTCATGGAAAACATGATCTTAAGGAGGCAGAATTTTATTCCAAACCTGGGATCTTGTCCCTTAGAATCACTGAGGACATTAGGGTTTGTCCTTTTTGTTTCACCTTTTCCTCCATCCATCCATCCCTCCTTTCTCTTCCTCTCTTGCTTCTTTTCTCCTTTCTCCTCTTCCCATCCTAACACCTTGAGAGTGTGTGTGTGTGTGTGTGTGTGTGTGTGTGTGTGTGTTGTGGGGGAGTGCTCGGCAGCTCTCACTGTGGGAGGTCCACCCCAAACTGTGGAGCTGCAGTAGTGCTGGGGCAGTGATCCATGCCAGTGACCTGGGCCATCCTTTGAGCTCTCTGGTGAGACCCCTCAGCCTCCCATCCTCAGTCTCTACCCTGATTGTCTGAGCAGGGCGTTAATGACAGGGAGGAGACTCAAGGCCTTTTTGTTCTCTTTTAAGACCAAGTAAATAAGTCATAACCACTTATATGTTTGATGGATTTTGCTGCTTCTCTGCATTAATTTTCTCTGAGCAGTTCATGATTCTCTCTAACATTGCAGTTCTCCTAAAACACTGGCTGAATAATTACTGTGCATACTTGTTGGTCTGGAGCTCATCTGAGAGCACTTTGTTGAGGTCATTCAATGTATGAAATTCAAGATCTGATGGTTAATATGAAAATCAGGGCTCTGGGGTCCAATTCCCAATTCAGCCATTGACTGGCTGTGTGACCTAAGACAAGTCAATTCTCCTTTCTCAGCCTGAGCGTCTCCCTCTTTCAAGTAGGGATAATTATGATCCGCTCCTACCTACCTCAACCCACTCACTCTTCCCCAGCACACACACACTGTCTCTCCCCACACACAAACAGTCTCCACACTGCAGCTGAAAAGCAGCTGGCAATCTAGTAGGATGACCCTGGAACAATGGGATAGAGAAACCTGCATCACTGAAAGTGCAGCCACAAAGACACCACACACCAGCTTCCCCTAGCTGGCAAGAATCAAACCTCCACAGAAAGATCCCTATGGTATCGTAGGCCAGCTTCCTAAAGCCTCAGCCTCAACCACTTAACACTGGGGCCTGTCTACACTCTGGTTCTGTTCTCAATGAAGGATCATTTCCAATTGTTCGCTCAGACCAGCTTGCCCAGCACCCTCACTGCTGTGCAGCTCTGGATGTGTGGCCATGGCTGAACAGCAAGAATTCCTGCCCATTTCCCTTCTGGCTGGAGCATGGTTTGTGGTTAATGATGTTGCTGTAGATTGTTTGCTTCCTGCCTTGGCAATTCAGATAGTCCCTTTTCCCAACATATCTCCAGCACATCAGTCCCTGGCTGGGTCTCCTGGGCAGTGGAAAACATCCCTTGTTTGGTGCTGCCAAGGGGATCGTGCATAACTGAGATGTCTCTCGGCTTGGATCAAAGGGGAATGTTGGATGGAATTTATCACACAATCTTACCTGCTCCCTAGAGCCCCATGGGGAGAATGTAGAGAAGGGGGAGTCATTCCTCCCCTGCACTCCCAGAAGAGTTGCTAGGACTCCTTCCTGCCAGCTACTCACCCCTGGCTTCATCCTTAGCTCCTAGGATCTTTCTGCTCCAAAGGCTCCATAGTCCTGGGGTGGGGAGGGTGTCACTGCACAGTCTGAAACACAAGGGAGGTTTCTGGAATTGAAGGAAGGAGCAGAAAACGGAGAGGAAAGAAACAGAGAGAAAACGCCTCGTCTCTCGCCCCTTCCCCTGCCTCCCCCATCAAGAAATGTTACCAAGGACCAGCGTTAGGGGAAATGGTGCCCTGGGCAAAACTTGTACTTTGGCAAAGTTCATAGAATCATAGAATCATAGAATTCAAGATCAGAAGGGACCATTATGATCATCTAGTCTGACCTCCTGCAAGATGCAGGCCACATAAGCCGATCCACCCACTCCTTAAGCAAGCGACCCCTGCCCCATGCTTCGGAGGAAGGCGAAAAACCTCCAGGGCCACTGCCAATCTACCCTGGAGGAAAATTCCTTCCTGACCCCAAATATGGCGGTCAGCTCAACCCCGAGCATGCGGGCAAGACTCTCCAGCCATACCCTCTGGAAAAAGGCTATCAATATCCTATCATTGACCCATTGTACTAATTACCAGTGTGTCACTTAATTCACCTATTGACTAAGCCCGTTATCCTATCATACCATCTCCTCCATAAACTTATCTAGCTTAATCTTAATGTCATGGAGGTCCTTCGCTTCCACTGTTTTCTTCGGCAGGCTGTTCCAGAATTGCACTCCTCTGATGGTTAGAAACCTTCATCTAATTTCAAGCCTAAATTTCCTGACTGACAATTTATATCCGTTTGTCCTCGTGTCCACATTAGCACTGAGTTGAAATAATTCCTCTCCTTCCCTGGTATTTATCCCTCTGATATATTTAAAGAGTGCAATCATATCTCCTCTTATCCTTCTTTTGGTTAAGGAAAATAAACCGAGCTCCTCAAGTCTCCTTTTGTACCACAGGCTTTCCATTCCTCGGATCATTCTAGTGGCCCTTCTTTGTACCCGTTCCAGTTTGAATTCATCCTTCTTAAACATGGGAGACCAAAACTGCACACAATACTCCAAATGAGGTCTCACCAACGCCTTATATAACAGAACTAGCACCTCCTTATCTCAACTAGAAATACCTCGCCTAATGCATCCCAAGACCGCATTAGCTTTTTTAACGGCCACATCACATTGCCTACTCATAGTCATCCTACGATCAACCAGGACTCCTAGGTCCTTCTCCTCCTCCGTTACTTTCAACTGGTGCGTCCCCAGCTTATAACTAAAGTTCTTGTTAGTCATCCCTAAATGCATAACCTTACACTTCTCACTATTGAATTTCATCCTGTTATTAATACTCCAGTTTACAAGGTCATCCAAATCTCCCTGGAGGATATCCCTATCCTTTTCCGAATTGGCAATACCTCCCAACTTTGTGTCATCCGCAAACTTTATCAGCCCACTCCTACTTTTGGTTCCGAGGTCAGCGATAAATAGATTGAATAAAATCGGACCCAAAACCGAACCTTGAGGAACTCCACTGGTAACCCCCCTCCAACACGACAGTTCACCCTTCAATACAACCCTCTGAAGTCTCCTCTTTAACCAGCTCCTTATCCACCTCTGGATTTTCATTTCGATACCCATCTATTCCAATTTAACCAGTAATTCCCCATGCGGTACCGTATCAAACGCCTTACTGAAATCAAGATATATTAGATCCACCGCATTTCCCTTGTCTAAAAAATCTGTTACTTTCTCAAAGAAGGAGATCAGGTTGGTTTGGCACGATCTACCTTTCGTAAAACCATGCTGTAATTTGTTCTTGGTTCAGGCTTGTAGCAGTGATGGAATAAACTGCAGGTTCAAATCAAGTCTCTGGAGTACATCCACAACTGGGATGGGCCATTCAGTCCTTTGTACACAGCTTCAGTTTGTAGCCAAGTCCCTCCAGAGGTAGGAAGCAGGACTGAAGACAAGATGGAGATGAGGCATCAGTCTTTTATAGTCTCTTGCCATGTGGTCTTTGCTTTCTTTGTCCCAAGGACACTCTATCCAGCACGTGACATCGAAAAACCTTAGATTTCTGTCCATAGGCAGGTCCCTGCACAACTTGCTGAGCCACAAGGCATATCTGCCTTCTCTCAATGGGTCAATTGTGTAGCTGATGGTCCTTAATGGGCCATCAAGCAGGCTAGGCAGAGCTGACACCAATTTGTCTGGCTGGGCTGTTCCCCAGAAGCATAGCACAAGTTGGAAATACAGGCAGCATAGAGCCAATATTCATAATGTCAACTACAAAAATGATACATATCTAGAGATAGCATCATTATAATCAGCCAATCATAACCTCTCCATAGACCCTTTATGTGACCACCTTTATACAATATTGGCTGCAAATATAGAACAGTGATTGGAACGGTGATCTATACAGTTACAGATTATGTCAAGAACGTCGCAGGAGGTGACATGGTATCAGCGAGACTGATACTGGAATACGGCCTCCAGTTTTGGTGTCCTCATTTGAAAAAGATGGTGTGAAATTGGAGTTGAGGCAGCAAAGAGCCACCAAATGTTCTGAGGGCTGGAGAAAAATGCCTTCTAGTGAGATATTGAAAGAGCTCAACCTGTTTAGCTTCTCAAAAGAAGATTGAAAGGTGACTTCATTGAAATGCTGAAGTGCCTTACTGGAGAGTAAAGATTGGCTATTAAAGGGCTCTTTAATGTAGCAGAGAAAGGCATAAAAAAAACCAATGGCTGGAAGGTGAAAAGAGACAAATTCATATTACAATTAAGGCACAAACATTCAACAGCAAGGATGATTCACTACAGGAACAAGCTACCAAGGAAAGTGGTGGATTCTCCGTCTCGTGACGTCATTTCATGAAGACTAGATGCCTTTCTGGAATGTGTTTGACCCAAAAGTAGCTAGTGTGTCATACAGGAGGCCTGTGATATGCAGGGGTCAGATTAGATGCTCTAATGGTCTCTTCTGGCAATAAAGTCAACTAATTTCTTTAAAGCTGAATGTAGCATTGGGAGCAGCAGCGTCTGATGTTTTCCTGTCTATCCGGCTTGCTTCCTAGAACGAACGCTCCTTGAGTGGGGTGATCCACAGGGAGTAGCTCAAACCTCCAAAGTGCCTGGACAGGGGCAGGACATTAGCCCAGCAAGGGAGGGGTGTGGCAGTGACATCACAAAGGCCTTTTGCAGGACCTCAGACTATTGGTCAAAGGTGGTGGGGAGGTGGTGACCTCACAGAGAGATGCTGACATCAGCCAGGCAGGACAGGGGCGAGGGGCCAGGGAAACCTCAGAGACCCTGTGGCTTTGCTTCAGCAAGTCTCCTTCTCCAGGTCTCTCTTTGAGGACTGGGGGAGTATTGGGGTTCACGTACCTGAGCGCCAGGAGGAACCTCTTTCGAGTTTTCTCCTTCCCTTTTAGTGATTTTACTTGAAAACAGCCGACCCTGTTTTGAAGTTAAGAGCCTCCTCGAGGTTTGAAACTGTTCAGTCTGATCCATCTGGTGACAGTTGAATTCATGGAAAACATGATCTTAAGGAGGCAGAATTTTATTCCAAACCTGGGATCTTGTCCCTTAGAATCACTGAGGACATTAGGGTTTGTCCTTTTTGTTTCACCTTTTCCTCCATCCATCCCTCCTTTCTCTTCCTCTCTTGCTTCTTTTGTCCTTTCTCCAGTTCCCCTCCTAACACCAGGAGAGGGTGTGTGTGTGTGTGTGTGTGTGTGTGTGTGTTTGTGTGTGTGTGTGTGTGTGTGTGTGGGAGGTCCACCCCAAACTGTGGAGCTGCAGTAGTGCTGGGGCATTGATCCCTGCCAGTGACCTGGGCCATCCTTTGAGCTCTCTGGTGAGACCCCTCAGCCTCCCATCCTCAGTTTATATCCTGATTGTCTGAGCAGGGGGTTAATGACAGGGAGGAGACTCAAGGCCTTTTTGTTCTCTTTTAAGTCCAAGTAAATAAGTCATAACCACTTATATGTTTGATGGATTTTGCTGCCTCTCTGCATTAATTGTCTCTGAGCAGTTCATGATTCTCTCTAACATTGCAGTTCTCCTAAAACACTGGCTGAATAATTACTGTGCATACTTGTTGGTCTGGAGCTCATCTGAGAGCACTTTATTGAGGTCATTCAATGTATGAAATTCAAGATCTGATGGTTAATATGAAAATCAGTGTTAGGGGAAATGGTGCCCTGGGCAAAACTTGTACTTTGGCAAAGTTCTTGGTTCAGGCTTGTAGCAGTGATGGAATAAACTGCAGGTTCAAATCAAGTCTCTGGAGTACATCCACAACTGGGATGGGCCATTCAGTCTTTGTACAGTGCAGGGGGTTAATGACAGGGAGGAGACTCAAGGCCTTTTTGTTCTCTTTTAAGACCAAGTAAATAAGTCATAACCACTTATATGTTTGATGGATTTTGCTGCTTCTCTGCATTAATGAGGCAAGTATTAAGCCTCATTCAAAGACCAGGGGTCACTATATTACTCCACAGTCAATCAATGCAGTTGTAGATAAATCTCTGCATTATGCATTTTTGTATAACTTGTATATGACTTTGTATTGAACCTTGGTAATATGTTATAGCGGGCCCCTAAGGTAGTGTAATTAAGGTAAAAGAAAAGTGTCTTTTTGCTAGAAGTAGAATAAGATCTCCCCCCCACTCGGTAATCAACTGCCCTGTTGCATGAATGAGGTGTGACTGAGGAAGGCGTGGAGGGCAGTACCTCCAGACAGCTGCAATCCTTGGAGAGGGGCTGGCAGCCCAACCAAAGACAATCAAGCTTGGCAAGTGGGCTGACTAGAGAAGAGCAGACATACTGATGGCCTCGGGGATAAGAAGCAAACACCTTCCTGTGGGAACAACCCCCAGCCCAGAGAAAAGCAGCTAGAAGGACCAACAGACACAGTCACAGATTTTGAATCTGGGAGATTTGCCCCTATCCATCCACCGACTCGCTGCTTGCCTCCTCACCCCCCCCCACCCCAAGTATAAAGCCTCATTCAAAGACCCAAGGAGTCACTATATTACTGCACAGAGCCCTCCCCCCCCGACGAACTCTGCCCCTCACCTGCCTCAGGCTCTGCAAGGGAGTTTGGGTCGGGCGAGGAGGTCTGGGGTGCAGGCCCTGGGTTGGGGCAGGGGTTTGGGGTGTGGGATGGTTGAGAGGTTGGGCTCTGGAATGGAGTTTGGGTGCTGGGTGCAGGCTCCAGGCTGGGCCACAGGGTCGGGGTGCAGGATGGGTGGAGGCAGGGGCGACTCTAGGCACCAGCAAAGCAAGCAGGTGCTTGGAGCAGCCCATTTGCAGGGGCGGCAGCCAGCAGGGATCCAGCCTGGGAGCTGAGAACCAACAGGGGCCCTGGGAGCTGTAGTTCCTTGATTAGCTCCCTGCCTATAGAGCCAGCTCTGGAGCAGGAAAAAAAACTACATTTCTCAGCATTCCCTTGGCCGCTATCAACAGGAAAGGCAGGGGGAGGGAGTATGGTAGCTGAAACCTCAAGCCGCAGCTTGCTGTCAATGGAGAGCTCACTGCTAGAGCGGGGTGGCACTGTGAATGGGGAACGAGTGTGCCCAAGTTGTAGAAGGCTTTGCCCTAGATATCCCCTTCAGAAGACATCCCCAGACTGGATTAGAGATACTGGTGTGACCTCACCTTGCAGCCCCCAAGGAAGGAATTGGGTGGACTAAATGGACAGTTCCCCTCTTTATCTGAATCCTAGCAAGGGAGGTACGTGGATCCCACTAGAATTTAAGAGTAAGGGAGGAGAGGCTCTACTGGACCTGGGCAGCTTTAGATACAGTACCAGGCACGTAGAGGATTTCCACTTCTGAGCCATCGAAGCAGAAATTGACTTTTCCTTTCCAGATTTAGCTAATATTCAGAAAGGGAATCTAGCACCTGCCTTCCAGATTTGAACACCCTCAAAATTCAGGAGTGCTGAAGCTCAATTTGGGCAGCTGTTACTTCATTTCTCCCAAATCAAATGTACTGATTCACTGTAATTTGCTGTAGAAAAGTAGGATAAACTTGAGCAAGAAATGCTTCCCAGTGGTTTTTAGGACTGGAATTGCTATTTTCAACAGCCATTGCCTTTGTTTGTTTGTTTTATAGTTTTATTTGTTTAAAGGAAGACAGTGATATTGCATTGGCAAATTGCCCATAGAAACAAAGAATGGAACATAAGAATAATAAAGGCACCTCAACGTTTCCTCATTTCTGTAGGACAGTCTTAAAATATGCATCCAGATATCCTTTAATCACACAAGCTGGAAATTGTTCCATGTTACTGCAGTTCTGTAAGCATATGGGAACCAATCCTGTCTGTGTTCTGTGCACATCCAAAATTCCTGCTGAATGACCCACTCTGGGAGCAAGTTACCAGTGACCCAGGGCTGGGGTGGAAGGAGGGTGCAAGTGGGCCGGGGGAGCCCAGAGCTGGGGCAGCACGGGGTGCATGTGTGGGGAAGATCCCAAGGCTGGGGTGGCAGAGGGTGCTGGTGTGTGTGGGGGAGAGCCCAGGGCTGGGATGGCATGGGGTGCGGGTGTGTGGGGGAGAGCCCAGGGCTGGCAGCAGGGGGGTACAGGTTGGGGAGGCCCAGACGTGGGGCTGCCGGGGGTGTGGGTGGAGGGGGCAGAGCCCAGGACTGGGGCAGCAGGGAGATTCAGGGAGCAGCCCAGGGCTGGGGTGGGGGTAGTCAATTTTTTTTGCTTGGGACAGCAAAAAACCTAGAGTTGGCCCTATCTCCACCCACCGTGAGATAGGTAGGAGCGGATCATTATTATCCCTACTTGAAATAGGGAGAAGATAAGGCTGAGAAAGGATAATTAACTTGTCTTAGGTCGCATAATCAGTGGCAGAGTTGGGAATAAGACCCAAGAGCCCTGATTTTCAAACTAAGCATCGGATCTTAAATTTCCTACATTGAATGATCTGAGTAAAGTGCTCTCAGATGAGCTCCAGACCAGCAACAGTGCACAGTAAGTATTCAGCTGGTATTTTAGGAGAACTGCAATGTTAGAGAGAATCATGAACTGCTCAGAGACAATTAGTGCAGAGAAGCAGCAAAATTCATCAAACATACAACTGCTTATGACTTATTTACTTGGTCTTAAAAAAGAACAACAAGACCTGAGTCTCCTCTCTGGCAATAACCCCCTGCTCAGCCAATCAGGGTAGAAACTGAGGATGGGAGGCTGAGAGTTCTCACCAGAGAGCCCAAAGGATGGCCCAGGTCACAGGTGGGGATCACTGCCCCGCAACACACACACACACACACACACACACACCCCTCTCCTGGTTTTGGGAGGGGAACAGAAGAAAGGATAAAAGAAGCAAGAGACGAAGAGAAAGGAGGGAGGGAGGGATGGATGAAAAGGTGAAACAAAGGACAAACCCCAATGTCCCCAGTGAATCTAAGGGACAAAATCCCAGGTACACAATAAAATTCTGCCTCCTTAAGCTCGTTTTTTCCATGCCTAGAATTCAACTCTCACCAGATGACTGAGACTGAACAGGTTTCAAACCTCGAGGGGGCTTCTGGCTGTGATTTGTCAGTCCTCAAAGGCCAGCCAGGTGACTGTAAATAACTTACAATCATTAGGAAAAATTAGTATCAAGATTCCAACTCTAGCAGTCAGACAACATTGGTTCAATTTACAAGAGATTACTTTTTATATTCCTTGGTTCCCCCCAAATTAGGAAGGGCCTGTGACCACAGGTCCTGCAGGGTACAAAGGGTAGGTCTACATCCCTTTTCTCTTTGTGCATAGTCCTGCCTGCTCCCTTTTCAGTTTCAGTTCTGCTACCACAGTACTGATCAGCACATTCTTCAGTAGCATAGGGAAGGGCAGGCACCATCACACAAGGACTATTACACAGAGACCTGCCAAATGCACACAGCAAACAAATGAAAACAAGAGATGAAAATGTTATTTTTTCATTAATCCCTTTCAGTGACAGCAACCTCCGTGGCTAATTGTAACAATAGTAGATGCAGCATTTTCTGATTGAAATGATTTTCAAGTTGTGGGTGCCCCTTTATGAACAGTAATTGCCTACATCTGTGACACAAGTACTTTTCAATTCCATTAAACCTGGGGTTTTGCTCAATTACACACGATATCTTGGAATTTTCTGGCATATTCATCATCACATACATCACCTACAAGACTCCTGCCATAACAAGGGGTTCTTTATAGGGGTTTGAAATTATTAAAGTGACCCAGCACTTTTCAATTGTAACAGCTCAGGACAAAGTAGATCTCCCTGATCCCACTTATGTAGCTATTTAAATGTAACCTAGTTATAAGGTGGCCTAACTTACTGATATTTTTGACACGTTTTCAAAAAGTGGCCTCTATTTAAATCCATGCAAATATCTGTATGCACACTTTCTGAGCACTGCAAGTCTGAATCTATCACCTGTGCATGCATCTGCTGTTACCTGAAACATGCACATGCTGCTATTTGCATGAAAACTTCTACACGCCTGAATAGAGGAGGATCCTTTGAAAATGTGGCCTTTTAATTATATTTCATACTCCACAAGAGTAGCCTAAAAACAACAACGGGATATAATAAGGCCCTGGCATCAAATGAATAAGGAACAATATAAAAATCAGTAGCACTTTATAAAGAGGACAGGAACAAAATATACAGTAACCATAAAACCAACAGATAAAACAAAACCCAGATTTCCCCAGGTGCAATCTAACAGGACAATTTTGCCTTCATAACTCTAGCAATACTCATCTATTTCAGCATGTAATGATCCTGTTTAAAGTATCCAGGAAACAATAAACTCTGGCCCAGTGCTTGCACATGTTCACTTTGTTGAGTGTGGCTCACATATCTGGACCTCCCAGCTGTTAACAGCTTCACCAACCACCCCTCTGTCTTTGCTTCTGTGTATGTCACTTCATTCTGGCTCTGCAAGGTGTCTGAAGTCCCAAATGCCACTTGTCCTTCTGTAAACCTATCCCAGCGGTATCCCTCCTCCAACTGCCTCCTTTGGGGTTCAATTCTACACCATTGAAATCAATGGAATTTTTCCATTGACTACAATTAGAGCAAGATCGGGCCCTTCAGCAAGTTCCACCCAGTTCTTTCTATTATGATTTGTACCAATCAGGGTTCGGGGCCTCATTGTTCTAGGCACTGTCTAACAAAACAATGGTCCCGTGCCCCAAATATTCTGCAGCATCATGCAAAAGATGCCAGAAATGCAGTCCAGCGAATTACCTTGATAACCTCTGGTGTAATCTTTCTTAATATCTGTGGTTTCTAATTCTATCAATTACTAGACAATTAAATTAAGGGGGTTAAGTTACACAGTGGTTTCTGAGAGCAACTGTTTTGAAAATCCAGTTAAAAATGTATTTTAAAGGTAAATAAATGCCTAATCTTTGCCTGAAACACAAGCAATATGAATTTTTTTTAAATGTGTGCTACCATCTCCAAGCCTCATCCTCTCTCCAGTGAAATCCCTCTTCAAATGCCTGCACTTTTTCATTTCCACCCATGCCCTTTCCCTTTTTGCCTTTACAGAGCTATTAAATTTGTTAGTCTCTAAGGTGCCACAAGTACTCCTCATTCTTTATGCTTAATGATGTACTTCTAATAAAGAATTTAATTCTATTTTTTGCCTAGAGTGACTCTGACTTTCAAATTATATTTAAACATAGGAACTTATGGAATGGTTTAGGAATAAAAATAAATTAACATGTACAGAAATATGAAATAGAAAAACAAATAGGACAATTTCACTGCTCTACATGGGAAAAACCCACACAGAGCTTATTTCATCTTGTGAATTTTCTGCAGACTAAGCTAAGGGGGGGAAAAGAAAGAGTTTCTCTAATTGTTTTAAACCACGGATGAAAAGAACCTAACATGATCACCCTTGATTAACATGCTTATTATATAATATATAAACAGGGAAACCAGGGAGACAACCCTGGGCCACGAAAATAAATAAGGAAGCTTTCACAAGAATCAAAACAAAGCATCATTCAGAATCTGTAAACAACTGAGCCCGCTGATCCTAAAACTCATATTATAGGTAGACATGTACCTCTTTCTCTCTATTTGAAATATTTAGATATCATCCTTAATGTTTTATTATTCTTCATGTCTCCACATTAATCCTTTTATATTGATAGTTCCCAATGTATCCTCTGCCAAGAAATGGACTTTGTGCAGAGAAAAATCCATTTTCTAGTGCCAAAGATATTGATAATTAACATTTATGTCATGAAACTTGTAATACCAGTTTGCTAAAATAAAGCTAAGCTTTTCATTATTATTTTAGAGTTTAATTTAGTCATCCAAGATTACTCAGCTTCATGTTTATAAATTATACAGGGCAGGGACTTAACTCCTCTTGATCGACCTGTTTTGGAATTATGACTGTACAAGTAAGGAGGTTCATAACCTTGTTTGAATATCTGATCCGGCCTTGAAAGAAGGTGATTTATGGGATCGACAAACCCTCATCATTTCAAGAATCGGCATCTGAGAACAAGATTTTCCTCTATAACACAAAGAGCGGAGCAAATCAGTTAAGTCTCTACTAGAAGCTACAACTTTGTTAATGTAAGAGTCATACAAGCTTACAAGGTCGGAGAATAGTCTGCCAGTAAGAGTATGGATTTTAGAACAAATAAATAGCTACATACTGCATAAAAAATTGGAAGTTTTGAAACTACTTCTCTGATAATTCAGCACTAGCCATGCTACAGCATGTTCTAATTTACCATTTGGTATATGCTTTTTGAAAATACTGAAAGTACATGCCAGTGGTCAACTAAATCATAGAAAATTCAAGCCCTATTTTACATGATGGGTGAGACATTGAAAACTGCATGACTTAGAAATGCCAGTCCCATTAAAAGTTAATGAGACTTATGTTCCTAAATCACTTACTCTCTTTTGAAAATCTCACCCATTTTCATTTCCAGGGCTACTGCTGCCAATCACCAGTAATTTTAAGATAGTACATTTTTGTAATTATCTGGCATAATAAAAGCACCAAAATTGTTTCCTGGAAAAACAAATCCAGAAACCCTAAAATACTGCAGCACTTCTGTTTCACTTTCTGTACCAATGATGAGAGGATTCTGCGAAGACAGACTTTTTACAGGATCTGAAAAATTTCTATAGTAATCAAACATATATGCCCATATTAAGCACCATAGACTGCCAAATTCCAGAGAAACAGAAAACACTCTAGACTTGTGCATGGAATTGCTTTTATGTGTTATTTCAAATGCCCTTCCTGAAGTTCTTATGGTGATCTGCGGAGGAGGGGAAGAATTCTGAAGATAAAAGTAAATTCCAGTGCCATTTCTATGATTGTGGAACCATGGGAAGCCAGGGCACTGAATTTATCACAGTATTTACATTACTGTTACAAATCCAAATGTTTCACCTATTTTCTAGGAATACTTCACCTTGGTTCAAAAGAACCAAGCAAAATCATGGTGCAACGGTAATACAATTAGGGCATTACCGATGCACCCAAACTTGTAGATTATGCAAGGAATATCATGTTGCAACCTGTATAAGTGCAGGTAACTGTGCAAAAAGGAGCTAAAACTGTTTTTCTTTAATAATTGTATTCTCTGCCATGCATTGTCAGGGATTGAAGAAAGCACATGCCCAGCTTTCATTATCTGAAGATAACCTTCCAAATGTAAACCAGTGCAGACCTGTCTTCCTGAGTCTGCAAACTGGCAGTTCCAGAGCTTCTATTCCGCCTCACAATGCTGCCAAGCACTAGCAGCTTTGGTCAGTTTCACTGCTATTATTCAGAACCCCAGGGGTGACGGTAAAACTGAGAAAAATGGTGCCTCTTTCAGGAAAAGTAAGTTCAAGCAGAATCAGGCACTGGAGCTATTCATAGAGAAGCTCAATCCCCGCTTCCCTCCTCCCATGGAGTAGGAGGAGGGAGGGGATTTCTCCCTTTGGGTCTTGAAAAACAAGAGTGAAAAACAGGGTGCTGGGCTATGGGGGAGATCTGTGTGTGTCAGGGCACTGCTGGTCTGTGTGGGGCATTGTGCAGTTATGGTGTGGGGCTGTAGGGAAGGGCACTGGGAGGGAGGAAGGAAGGGAGGGGAAATCTGTGTGTATTGGGAAACTAGAGAGTGGAGGTTTCTGTGTGGGGTGCTGGGCAGCTGTGGTGGGGCTGTGGGCAGGGGTGTGCTGGGCGAGGTGTGTGTGCACAGCACTGTGCATTTGTGGTGGAAGAGTTGTAGGGGTGCTGGGCAGGGAGCTCTGTGGCACAGCATGGGCGCACCCCAATAGGAAAGGGCACGCTGGTAGCACAGGGCCAGGCGGACCAGTGTGCCTCTGGCTCCCAAACGGGCTGCGCACCTGTGTCTGTCTGTCTCCCCAGCTCCACCAACGTGGCCTGATAGTTCACGCTTGCGATCTGCTCACCCTCCCGCTCCCTCCATCCTTCACTCCCTTCCCTGCGTCCCCCCAGCCCTGTCCTCTGTCCCGTCCCCTTTCTCCATCCGTCCCTGCCCCCTTCATCCCCTCCGTCCCGACCCTGCATCCCGCCAGCCCTGTCCTCTGTCCCGTCCCCTGTCTCCATCCGTCCCTGCCCCCTCCGTCCCGTCCCTGCATCCCCCCAGCCCTGTCCTCCGTCCCGTCCCCTGTCTCCATCCGTCCCTGCCCCCTTCGTCCCCTCTGTCCCGTCCCTGCATCCCCCCACCCCGGTCCTCCGTCCCCTCCTGTCTCCATCCTTCCCTGCCCCCTTCGTCCCCTCCGTCCCGTCCCTGCACCCCCCAGCCCTGTCCTCTGTCCCTTCCCGTCTCCATCCGTCCCTGCCCCCTCCGTCCCCTCGGTCCGTCCCTGCATCCCCCCAGCCCTGTCCTCTGTCCCGTCCCCTGTCTCCATCCGTCCCCTCCAGTTCATTTGCAGCCCAGCTCAGCCCCGGTCACTCTCGCCAGCTGGGGCCGGGCAGCTCCCCTGCGCTGCGATCCAGCACCGGGCACCGCGGAGCACCGGGCAGGCTGTGCAGGGTGGGGAGGGATACTCGCATTGCTGACACCTGCCTGCCTCAGGGCTTTCTCCCTGCCCGCCGCGAGGATCGCGAGGGAGGGCAGCAGCGTGCCGCTGAGAGCCGTGTCCAATTGGCCGGGTGGCTGCCTGCAGACAACACGGGGGAGAGAACCAGACAGCCCTGTAACGCAGCCGCTGCTCGGGACCCGGATCCACGCTGCTGTGCCACCGAGACCCATCAAGTGCCACGGGAGCGGGGGACACCCCCCCCACCCCATGGAAGTGTCAGGGGCTGCTCGGGCTGGGAGCCCGGCGGAGAGTCCAGCTGGGGAGAGGCTCAAAGGGGGGGGGGGTAAAAACGTTGCACCAAAAATATGAAAAAGTTGCAAGACAAAAACCCTTTAATTACAGCTCGGACGGGCCCCTCCGGAGCAGGGGGGCGGGGCCAGCCGCGGTCCCGCCGCCGGGCAGCAGCAGCAGCAGCGAGGCAGCAGGAGGGGGCGGCGCGAGACGGCTCCCGGGGATTCCCTGCTCGCGCCGCTGCCGGGGGGAGCCGCTGCTGCTGCGAGCTGGTGCGCGGGGGGTGGGGTGGGGGGTGTCCTCGCGGGCGGGGCTCGCGCCCAGAGCGCTGACACTGTCCGTTCGGAACTGTGACGCCGCGCGCCCGGGCCGCCCCACTTGTGACGTCACCGCCCTCTGCCCCCCCGCCCAACCAGCGTGGTCACCCGGGCTCCGCCCACTGTCGCCGCGGCAACCACTAAAACAAACGTTCTCGGAACACGTGGGGCAGGGAGGGGAAAAATGGGCCGTGACGCAAACAAAGCAGCTGCTGGCAGCGCGCGGCAATGACGTCACCGAGGAGGAGTCCGCCTCCCCCCCCGCTCAGCGGCGGATGCAGGGAGGGGACGGAGGTGACGGAGGGGGCAGGGACGGATGGAGACGGGACAGGACAGAGGACAGGGCTGGGGGGATGCAGGGACGGGACGGAGGGGACGAAGGGGGCAGGGACAGATGGAGACAGGGGACGGGACGGAGGACAGGGCTGGGGGGATGCAGGGACGGGACGGAGGGGATGAATGGGGCAGGGACGGATGGAGACAGGGGACGGGACAGAGGACAGGGCTGGGGGGACGCAGGGAAGGGAGTGAAGGATGGACGGAGGGGGAGGGTGACCAGATCGCAAGCGTGAACTATCAGGCCACGTTGGTGGAGCTGGGGGGGAGACAGACAGACACAGGTGCGCAGCCCCGTGGGGAGCCAGAGGCACACTGGTCCGCCTGGCCGTGTGCTACCAGCGTGCCCTTTCCTATTGGGGTGCGCCCATGCTGTGCCACAGAGCTCCCCTGCCCAGCACCCCCCTACAGCTCTTCCACCACAAATGCACAGTGCTGTGCACACACACCTCGCCCAGCACACCCCTGCCCACAGCCCCACCACAGCTGCCCAGCACCCCACACAGAAACCTCCACTCTCTAGTTTCCCAATACACACAGATTTCCCCTCCCTTCCTTCCTCCCTCCCAGTGCCCTTCCCCACAGCCCCACACCATAACTGCACAATGCCCCACACAGACCCGCAGTGCACTGACACACACAGATCTCCCCCATAGCCCAGCACCCTGTTTTACACTCTTGTTTTTTCAAGACCCAAAGGGAGAAATCCCCTCCCTCCTCCTACTCCACGGGAGGAGGGAAGCGGGGATTGAGCTTCTCTATGAATAGCTCCAGTGCCTGATTCTGCTTGAACTTAGTTTTCCTGAAAGTGGCACCATTTTTCTCAGTTTTACCGTCACCCCTGGGGTTCTGAATAACAGCAGTGAAACTGACCAAAGCTGCTAGTGCTTGGCAGCATTGTGAGGAGGAATCGAAGCTCTGGAACTGCCAGTTTGCAGACTCAGGAAGACAGGTCTGCACTGGTTTACATTTGGAAGGTTATCTTCAGATAATGAAAGCTGGGCATGTGCTTTTTTCAATCCCTGACAATGCATGGCAGAGAATACAATTATTAAAGAAAAACAGTTTTAGCCCCTTTTTGCACAGTTACCTGCACTTATACAGGTTGCAACCTGATATTCCTTGCACAATCTACAAGTTTGGGTGCATCGGTAATGCCCTAATTGTATTACCGTTGCACCGTGATTTTGCTTGGTTCTTGTTAACCAAGGTGAAGTATTCCTAGAAAATAGGTGAAACATTTGGATTTGTAACAGTAATGTAAATACTGTGATAAATTCAGTGCCACTGTCTTCCCATGGTTCCACAATCATAGAAATGGAACTGGAATTGAGTTTTATCTTCAGAATTCTTCCCCTCCTCCGCAGATCACCATAAGAACTTCAGGAAGGGCATTTGAAATAACACATAAAAGTGATTCCATGCACAAGTCTAGAGTGTTTTCTGTTTCTCTGGAATTTGGCAGTCTATGGTGCTTAATATGGGCATATATGTTTGATTACTATAGAAATTTTTCAGATCCTGTAAAAAAAAAGTCTGTCTTCACAGAATCCTCTCATCATTGGTACAGAAAGTGAAACAGAAGTGCTGCAGTATTTTAGGGTTTCTGGATTTGTTTTTCTCCAGGAAACAATTTTGGTGCTTTTATTATGCCAGATAATTACAAAAAATGTACTATCTTAAAAATATTGGTGATTGGCAGCAGTAGCCCTGGAAATGAAAATGGGTGAGATTTTCAAAAGAGAGTAAGTGATTTAGGAACATAAGTCTCATTAACTTTTAATGGGACTGGCATTTCTAAGTCATGCAGTTTTCAATGTCTCACCCATCATGTAAAATAGGGCTTGAATTTTCTATGATTTAGTTGACCACTGGCATGTACTTTCAGTATTTTCAAAAAGCATATACCAAATGGTAAATTAGAACATGCTGTAGCATGGGTAGTGCTGAATTATCAGAGAAGTAGTTTCAAAACTTCCAAATTTTTATGCAGTATGTAGCTATTTATTTGTTCTAAAATCCATACTCTTACTAGCAGACTATTCTCAGACCTTGTAACCTTGTATGACTCTTACATAAACAAAGTTGTAGCTTCTAGTAGAGACTTAACTGATTTGCTCTGCTCTTTGTGTTATAGAGGAAAATCTTGTTCTCAGATGCCGATTCTTGAAATGATGAGGGTTTGTAGATCCCATAAATCACCTTCTTTCAAGGCTGGATCAGATATTCAAACAAGGTTATGAACCTCCTTACTTGTACAGTCATAATTCCAAAACAGGTTGATCAAGAGGAGTTAAGTCCCTGCCCTGTATAATTTATAAACATGAAGCTGAGTAACCTTTGATGACTAAATTAAACTCTAAAATAATAATAAAAAGCTTAGCTTTATTTTAGCAAACTGGTATTACAAGTTTCATGACATAAATGTTAATTATCAATATCTTTGGCACTAGAAAATGGATTTTTCTCTGCACAAAGTCCATTTCTTGGCAGAGGATAAATTGGGAACTATCAATATAAAAGGATTAATGTGGAGACATGAAGAATAATAAAACATTAAGGATGTTATCTAACTATTTCAAATAGAGAGAAAGAGGTACATGTCTACCTATAATACGAGTTTTAGGATCAGCGGGCTCAGTTCTTTACAGACTCTGAATGATGCTTTGTTTTGATTCTCGTGAAAGCTTCCTTAATTATTTTCGTGGCCCAGGTTGTCTCCTGGTTTCCTGTTTATATATTATATAATAAGCATGTTAATCAAGGGTGATCATGTTAGGTTCTTTTCATCCATGGTTTAAAACAATTAGAGAAACTCTTTCTTTCCCCCCCTTAGCTTAGTCTGCAGAAAAATTCACAAGATGAAATAAGCTCTGTGTGGGTTTTTCCCATGTAGAGCAGTGAAATTGTCCTATTTGTTTTTCTATTTCATATTTCTGTACATGTTAATTTATTTTTATTCCTAAACCATTCCATAAGTTCCTATATTTAAATATAATTTGAAAGTCAGAGTCACTCTAGGCAAAAATTAGAATTAAATTCTTTATTAGAAGTACATCATTAAGCATAAAGAATGAGGAGTACTTGTGGCACCTTAGAGACTAACAAATTTAATAGCTCTGTAAAGGAAAAAGGGAAAGGGCATGGGTGGAAATGAAAAGTGCAGGCATTTGAAGAGGGATTTCACTGGAGAGAGGATGAGGCTTGGAGATGGTAGCACACATTTAAAAAAAATTCATATTGCTTGTGTTTCAGGCAAAGATTAGGCATTTATTTACCTTTAAAATACATTTTTAACTGGATTTTCAAAACAGTTGCTCTCAGAAACCACTGTGTAACTTAACCCCCTTAATTTAATTGTCTAGTAATTGATAGAATTAGAAACCACAGATATTAAGAAAGATTACACCAGAGGTTATCAAGGTAATTCACTGGACTGCATTTCTGGCATCTTTTGGATGATGCTGCAGAATATTTGGGGCACGGGACCATTGTTTTGTTAGACAGTGCCTAGAACAATGAGGCCCCGAACCCTGATTGGTACAAATCATAATAGAAAGAACTGGGTGGAAATTGCTGAGGGCCCGATCTTTCTCTAATTGAAGTCAATGGAAAAAATTCCATTGATTTCAATGGTGTAGAATTGAACCACAAAGGAGGCAGTTGGAGGAGGGATACAGCTGGGATAGGTTTACAGAAGGACAAGTGGCATTTGGGACTTCAGACACCTTGCAGAGCCAGAATGAAGTGACATACACAGAAGCAAAGACAGAGGGGTGGTTGGTGAAGCTGTTAACAGCTGGGAGGTCCAGATATGTGAGCCACACTCAACAAAGTGAACATGTACAAGCACTGGGGCCAGAGTTTATTGTTTCCTGAATACTTTAAACAGGATCATTACATGCTGAAATAGATGAGTATTGCTAGAGTTATGAAGGCAAAATTGTCCTGTTAGATTGCACCTGGGGAAATCTGGGTTTTGTTTTATCTGTTGGTTTTATGGTTACTGTATATTTTGTTCCTGTCCTCTTTATAAAGTGCTGCTGATTTTTTTATATTGTTCCTTATTCATTTGATGCCAGGGCCTTATTATATCCCGTTGTTGTTTTTAGGCTACTCTTGTGGAGTATGAAATATAATTAAAAGGCCACATTTTCAAAGGATCCTCCTCTATTCAGGCGTGTAGAAGTTTTCATGCAAATAGCAGCATGTGCATGTTTCAGGTAACAGCAGATGCATGCACAGGTGATAGATTCAGACTTGCAGTGCTCAGAAAGTGTGCATACAGATATTTGCATGGATTTAAATAGAGGCCACTTTTTGAAAACGTGTCAAAAATATCAGTAAGTTAGGCCACCTTAAAACTAGGTTACATTTAAATAGCTACATAAGTGGGATCAGGGAGATCTACTTTGTCCTGAGCTGTTACAATTGAAAAGTGCTGGGTCACTTTAATAATTTCAAACCCCTATAAAGAACCCCTTGTTATGGCAGGAGTCTTGTAGGTGATGTATGTGATGATGAATATGCCAGAAAAATTCCAAGATATCGTGTGTAATTGAGCAAAACCCCAGGTTTAATGGAATTGAAAAGTACTTGTGTCACAGATGTAGGCAATTACTGTTCATAAAGGCACCCGCAACTTGAAAATCATTTCAATCAGAAAATGCTGCATCTACTATTGTTACAATTAGCCACGGAGGTTGCTGTCACTGAAAGGGATTAATGAAAACATAACATTTTCATCTCTTGTTTTCATTTGTTTGCTGTGTGCATTTGGCAGGTCTCTGTGTAATAGTCCTTGTGTGATGGTGCCTGCCCTTCCCTATGCTACTGAAGAATGTGCTGATCAGTACTGTGGTAGCAGAACTGAAACTGAAAAGGTAGCAGGCAGGACTATGCACAAAGAGAAAAGGGATGTAGACCTGCCCTTTGTACCCTGCAGGACCTGTGGTCACAGGCCCTTCCTGATTTGGGGGGAACCAAGGAATATAAAAAGTAATCTCTTGTAAATTGAACCAATGTTGTCTGACTGCTAGAGTTGGAATCTTGACACTGATTTTTCCTAATGATTGTGAGTTATTTACAGTCACCTGGCTGGCCTTTGAGGACTGACAAATCACAGCCAGAAGCTCTTTGATTTTTGGGAAGGCCCCAGATCATTTTGCAGCTGGAGTGGGCAGCACCACTCAGGCTACCGTTGATACACTAGGACCATCACAAGTTCTTCTGCTGAGCATCCAGCATGATGTTTGACCACAAAAAGGGGCAGACAAATAGAAGAGGCAACATGGTATGTAGTGGGCTCAGGGATGAAAACAAGGGACTAATCCTAGCGTTGACACTGGCTCCCACTGTGGCCCTGGTCAAGTCACATAGGCCAAAATTTCCATACTTGAGTGCCTATAGTTATGTACCTAAATCATTGACTTTAATAGGGTATTAGAGCAGTGGAAGCTACTCCAGCCATTGATCTTTTCCCATTTTGCATACTGAGGAGGGAGAGTGCTTCCTTGTGTCCCCCCTTGCAAGGATTCCCAGCATCCATGAGTTACTCATGTGGGTATTGAACATGAAATTTTCCCCATGCAAAAATACATTTTGTTTTCAAACAATCCAAGGACTTAGTTGACACGGATAATTTTTTTAGAAAAAGGGCAAAATAGCTTGACATTTCAAAAGAAATCGCTGTTTAATTTTCTTTATAGTTCAAACATTATTTTAAAGGAGTTGAACTCAGATGTTCCTGGGGTTTAACAATGACTTGTATACATAGCTCCCAGAATGGAACCTGTGCAAACAAAAAATAAACAATAATAGTGTCTTTTAAATTCACTGTATTTTTAAAGACACACAGAGGAGAATCAGCCAGGCTGATTCATTGTATTTTCCCTGTGCTGATGGAGTAATTAGAGACAATAACAGAGCTTGACAAAACCAGCTAAAGCCACTAAACTAACTGGAGGGTTAAATCTATCAATCAGCAGTAAATATGAAATATAGGAGGGTGGGATCAGGGCGATGCCCAGGGGAGAAGCCCAGAGAACTCCTCTTTCCCAAATGTCAGAAGAGGGAAGGTGCTGGGATTTTTATCAGAATGCCCTCCCTGAGTCCTGTTTAGAGATTCAGGTTCTTTAAGTGTTAGGTGTCTGAAATGTTTAAAACATTGCCCTCCTATAGCTGCTGGAAGGAAAAAGGAGCTGTCTCTTCTCCTCCTGCAATACCTGCTGTTTGCTGTGTGAGGGGGTTTCCAATATTCTTTCACTTTCCCAGACGCCTTGGCTGTTATGAAGAGGATGGTGGAAAAGATGTCTCTTCCCCCCAGCCTCTCCTCTTCAGTCTTCCTCCCCTTTTCAGAACTCTAGTGCCTGCTTTTGAGGCCTCTCATAGCTTTCCCCAGCAGCAGCATGAAATCTAAATGTTACACTGTTGTCCACAATGTTCTGAATAGGAACTATGAGGCTGACCAATCTTCTTAATTTCCTTTTCCTGGCAAATTTGTAAGCAGCAGAAGCTGAGGCACTGGAGCTGCCTGCAGACTCAGGACAATATCATTTTACATTTAGGTCACAGATTGAAGGTTCTTTACATACACAAGAGTTAAAGATATTTTTTAAAATATGATCTTAAATTCTGCAGAAATTGTTGCTTGAAGTCCTCACACTCAGCCTGGAAATCTTCTCACTCATCGGTCAGGAATGGCTGAGTGGGCTTTTCATGTTCTATGTGGATCAGGCCTGATGTTTTTATTTTTTAAATGACAGCAAAGTTTTTAAGTAACACAATTTATATTGATTTGATATTTTGAGAAAACAAACAAACAAACAAAACATTATAGCTGTCCCAAGTTTGCATAGTGCAATGCTTGAATTTACATGAAGAGAAAGTAGAGAGTAAGTAGTAAAGTTCTTCCAATTTTAAACCAGATGTATATTAAATTAAATCTGTGCTAATTAATCCGATGCATAAAGAGTATTTAAGACAACAGCTCAGCCCCTCTCACCCACCCTCTCTCCATCACCATTGTCAACTTTCTCTGGATGTGTTTTTATGGATAAACTGAACTGATCTGACTGGCTGAATCAAACAATAAGTTGTTCTAAACGAATCACGATGCTTCAGGTCAATAACTGTTTGGGAAACATCTGTTACTTTACTGCTTCAACATTCAGCTGAGAAAATTATTAGATATATATTCTGATAATTTGAACAGAAACAAAGTCATCGTAACAGAACATTGAGAGAGGATCAATGCCTTCTGTTTTGAAAATAAATATCACACGTCAACATTTTTTCCATAAATGCTTCGGCAGCGGGAGACCATTATCCTAAGATAACATTCTCCAGCAGAGAGATGATCTCTTAATTAGAGCAATATGTAAACTACTTTAGGATGCTTGATATAAATCCTGCAAACTGATTCATTGATACTTTTACTAAGATGAATTTTGATATCATGGGATGAAATCCTGGCCCTATTGTAGTTTATAGAACGAGGAGTACTTGTGTCACCTTAGAGACTAACAAATTTATTTGGGCATAAGCTGTGGGCTAAAACCCACTTCATCAGATGCATGCAGTGGAAAATACAGTAGGAAAATATATATACAAAGAACATGAAAATGGGAGTTGCCATACCAACTCTAACAAGATTAATCAATTAAGGTGGGATATTATCAGCAGGAGAAAAAAAACTTTTTGTAATGATAATCGGGATAGCAAACAGTTGACAAGAAGGTGTGAGTAACACTAGGGGAAAAATTAGCATGGGGAAATTTTTTTGGAAAAGTTATTTTGTTGAAGAATTGCGACTTTTAGGTCTGTAATCGAGTGTCCAGGGAGGTTGAAGTTTTCTCCGACTGGTTTTAATTCTTATAATATAATTCTTGACGTCTGATTTGTGTCGGTTTATTCTTTTCTGTAGAGACTGTCTGGGTTGGCCAATGTATATGGCAGAGGGGCATTGCTGGCACATGATGGCATATATCACGTTGGTAGATGTGCAGGTGTACGAGCCCCTGATGGCGTGTCTGATGTGATTAGGTCCTATGATGGTGTCACTTGAATGTATATGTGGACAGAGCTGGCATCGGGCTTTGTTGCAAGGATAGGTTCCTGGGTTAGTGTTTATGTTGTATGGTGTGTGCTTGCTTCAGGTTGGGGGGCTGTCTGTAAGCGAGGACTGTCCTGTCTCCCAAGGTCTGTGAGAGTGAGGGATCATCCTTCAGGATAGGTTGTAGATCCTTGATGATGCGCTGAAGAGGTTTTAGTTTGGGTCTGAATGTGAAGTCTAGTGTCGTTCTGTTATTTTCTTTGTTGGGCCTGTCCTGTGGTAGGTGACTTCAGGGTACTCTTCTGGATCTGTCAATCCATTTTTGTCACTTCAGCAGGTGGGTATTGTAGTTTTAAGAATGCTTGATGGAGATCTTGTAGGCACAGCACCAATTTTTTGTTGCTTGCACCTCCCAACCCCTGCCCCCAGCCCCGCCCCCATTGGACCCCTCCCCAAATCCCCGCTCCAGCCCTGCCTCTTCCCAAAGCATGCCGCATTCTCCTCCTTCCTCGCTTCTCCCAGCGCTTGCCGCGTGAAACAGCTATTTCATGGCGCAAGCACTGGAAGGGAGTGGGGAGAAGCAGGACGTGGAGGCATGCTCTGGGGAGGAGGCAGAGCAGAAGTGGAGGTGAGCTGGGATGTGGGGACGGGGCAGGGCGCTGCTGGTGGGTGCAGAGCACCTATCAATTTTTCCTCATGGCTGCTCCAGCCCCAGAGCCCACGGAGTCGGCGCCTATGCTTGTAGGTGTTTGTCTCTGTTTGAGGGATTGGAGCTTAGCTGTAGACAGTGGATTGTGTGGTGTGTCCTGGATGAAAGCTGGAGGCATGTAGGTAAGTATAGTGGTCAGTAGGTTTCCGGTATAGGGTGGAGTTTATGTGACCATTGCTTATTAGCACTGTAGTGTCCAGGAAGTGGATCTCTTGTGTGGATTGGTCGAGGCTGAGGTTGATGGTGGGATGGAAATAGTTGAAATCATGGTGGAATTCCTCAAGGGCTTCTTTTCTATGGGTCCAGATGATGAAGATGTCATCAATGTAGCACAAGTAGAGTAGAGGCGTTAGGGGACGAGAGCTGAGGAAGCATTGCTCTAAGTTAGCCATAAAGATGTTGGCATACTGTGGGGCCATGCGGGTACCCATAGCAGTGCTGCTGACTTGAAGGTATATATTGTCCCCAAATGTGAACTAGTTGTGGGTGAGGACAAAGTCACGAAGTTCAGCCACCAGGTTTGCCATGACATTATTGGGGATACTGTTCCTGACGGCTTGTAGTCCATCAGTTTCCGTGAAAGGTTCAGAAAAGGGCAACTAAAATGATTAGGCGTTTGGAGAAGGTCTCATACGAGGAAAGATTAAAGAGGCTAGGACTCTTCAGCTTGGAAAAGAGGAGACTAAGGGGGGATATGATAGAGGTATATAAAATCATGAGTGATGTTGAGAAAGTGGATAAGGAGAAGTTATTTACTTATTCCCATAATACAAGAACTAGGGGTCACCAAATGAAATTAATAGGCAGCAGGTTTAAAACAAATAAAAGGAAGTTCTTCTTCACGCAGCGTACAGTCAACTTGTGGAACTCCTTACCTGAGGAGGTTGTGAAGGCTAGGACTATAACAATGTTTAAAAGGGAACTGGATAAATTCATGGTGGCTAAGTCCATAAATGGCTATTAGCCAGGATGGTTAAGAATGGTGTCCCTAACCTCTGTTCGTCAGAGGATGGAGATGGATGGCAGGAGGAAGATCACTTGATCATTGCCTGTTAGGTTCACTCCTCTGGGGCACCTGGCATTGGCCACTGTCGGTAGACAGATACTGGGCTAGATGGACCTTTGGTCTGACCTGCACGGCCGTTCTTATGTTCTTACACTTGGGGAGAATGACTAGCAACCTGGCTACCATGGCAAGAGCTACCTTTGACAACTGATTGCCCCTTATTACCAGAACATCATTACAGAAAGGAAGTTTGTAATGAAACAGGGCCAGATGTGGATAGCCGGATAGCCTCCTGCTGTGCTCATTTGGGTTTGTACTGTAGTACGGTGCAGTGTTTCTTTACAAAGGGCAATTGTTTGCTAGTTTCCTTAGTAAGGACTAGGTGAAAATAAGATGAAAAATTCCAGCTCTTTTCCTTGGAGATTGTTTATCTGCTCCTTGCACGTGGCTCTGCGCCGTCAGCCGGGGTGGGCCAGGCTGCGGACGTGACTCAGGCTTGGGCCACATGGCCGCACTTTCCTGACGAGGCATGAAGCAGGCCAAGAGCTTTGCACAGCCTACAGGGAAGTGGGAGGGAGGCGTCTTCAAGCCAGCGTGTCTCGTCCGCTTCTCCCTTGCCGCTTGGGTGGAGGCAGGAGGGGAGCGAAATGTTCCCGGCTGAATGTTTTTGGGCTCGGCCTTGAGGATTAAGCCTGAGCCTCCGGCACGGCTGCTGGGAGATGGGTTTCTGAATGGCATCCAGCCCGCTCTTCGGGCCACCAGCTGAAAGCACTGAGGCCAAGAGGAAGCAAAATGGGGCCTTTGAGGCTCCCAGCAGGCCTCAGGGAGCAAGGAAGTAGCACAGGCTTACTACTGTCCCTGCAGGGGCTTGAACCACCATCCTTTCCGTTAACAAACATACTGACCCACTGCACCACAGATCAGTAAGGCTGTATTGAGCATACAAGTCAGGAATCAGCTCAGAGTATGGTATAGCAGATGTGTGCAGTGATCAGGGATAAAAGTGACTTAAAGGACTTGGCAGTACTCCAGAGTCCAGTGGAGGGGATGGTTCCTCAACCGAGGAGGTGCGGCCTCTATTGGAAGAGGTGGGGCCTTTAAATTCTGGGGCTTTTAAATTAGGATTTAAAGGGCTTATGGATTTGGCTGAAGCTAGGAGCCAGGCCCTTTAAATCACCCCTGAGCTAACAGCTGCAGAGTTGGCTGGGAGTCCTGGGGTTTGGGCAGGGGTGAAAGTAATTTATATTTCTTACCCATATAGTCCAATCGCAAGCAACCCACCTCTCCTACATACTTCATGGATCCCTCCCATTGCATGACATAGATAGAGAAAATAAAACTACTATTACTACTATCAGTACTGTCTGTAATAAAACTTTACTATTGGAATAAGCCTGAAAAAGTGAAAACTCACTGTCCCATTTTTCTCTGTGTCTTCCTCCTCCTCCAGCGAGGCTGGAGACACTAGGCTCCATGCTTTCTTCCTGTCTGGCACTGAGCAGAGCCCCTGCTGGCGGGGGCTGGGGGAGGAATGCAGAGCTTTGTCTGCAGGAGAGGGAGAGGGAGAGGGGACAGGACAGTACAGTACAGTACAGTGAATTTTCCCTTCCACCTGCTTTTATTAGCTCTGGATTTAAGATGTGCAGCCAAATGCTTGTATTTGTTGTGTATATTAGTATTGAGAGATTCCTCATCCCGGGGGCAGAAGAGGACTGCTCCTGCCATGGTCAAACACACTCTCCTCCCTCCCCCAAGCTACTGTGAGTGAAATTAACAAGCATGCCAGAACGCGCTCCTAACCCCGGGGCTGAACAGCTCAGGAACAGCTGAGTTTAAACTATTCTTATGCAGGGGCAGGCTTCTCCTCCTCAGCCAGCCTCCTTTCCTTACTGGCCCTCCGTACCGGCCCGTACCTGCTTACTTTCACCTCTGGCCAGTGATTTCCTTACACCCCCCCCCTGAATTTCCCCCCCCCCCAGTTTTGTGAGCTAGTTACATACCAATTTAGTGACTGTTTGGAAATCTGAATTTAAACTGAAACATTAATACACACTTTAAAAGCTTATACAGTGTATGATAAAATATGTGTATCTGAAAAGTATAATAGATTTGAAAAGTATGAACATAGACTAGCTTCCTTGCTTCCTTATACAGCTGTTTTTATGATGTCAGTGCATTCATTTCGGTGATGTTGGCCAACCTAATAATTTCAAATGATGATTTGTAAGCAAAGTCTAAATGAGTTCTCCTGACAGCTAGTGATGAGCTGGGGCTAAGGCTTCAGAGCCAGATTATATTTACATTCACACCTAATCTACCTAGGGATCCAGCAATCAGAGCTGTGTTGTCCAAGTGAGAGATTTTGGCTGGGGTTACATAACATAAGAACATAAGAAAGGCCGTACCAGGTCAGACCAAAGGTCCATCTAGCCCAGTATCTGTCTACCGACCGTGGCCAATGCCAGGTGCCCCTGAGAGAGTGAATCTAACAGGCAATGATCAAGTGATCTCTCTCCTGCCATCCATCTCCATCCTCTGACGAACAGAGGCTAGGGACACCTTTCTTACCCATCCTGGCTAATAGCCATTTATGGACTTAGTCACCATGAATTTATCCAGTCCCCTTTTAAACATTGTTATAGTCCTAGCCTTCACAACCTCCTCAGGTAAGGAGTTCTACAAGTTGACTGTGCGCTGCGTGAAGAAGAACTTCCTTTTATTTGTTTTAAACCTGCTGCCTATTAATTTCATTTGGTGATCCCTAGTTCTTGTATTATGGGAATAAGTAAATAACTTTTCCTTATCCACTTTCTCAACATCACTCATGATTTTATATACCTCTATCATGTCCCCCCTTAGTCTTCTCTTTTCCAAACTGAAGAGTCCTAGCCTCTTTAATCTTTCCTCATATGGGACCCTCTCTAAACCCCTAATCATTTTAGTTGCTCTTTCTGAACCTTTTCTAGTGCTAGAATATCTTTTTGAGGTGAGGAGACCACATCTGTACACAGTATTCGAGGTGTGGGCGTACCATGGATTTATATAAGGGCAATAATAGATTCTCAGTCTTATTCTCTATCCCCTTTTAAATGATTCCTAACATCCTGTTTGATTTTTTGACAGCATCTGCACACTGCATGGACATCTACAGAGAACTATCCACGATAACTCCAAGATCTTTTCCTGACTCGTTGTAGCTAAATTAGCCCCATCATGTTGTATGTATAGTTGGGGTTATTTTTTCCAATGTGCATTACTTTACATTTATCCACATTAAATTTCATTTGCCATTTTGTTGCCCAATCACTTAGTTTTGTGAGATCTTTTGAAGTTCTTCACAATCTGCTTTGGTCTTAACTATCTTGAGTAGTTTAGTATCATCTGCAAACTTTGCCACCTCACTGTTTACCCCTTTCTCCAGATCATTTATGAATAAATTGAATAGGATTGGTCCCAGGACTGACCCTTGGGGACCACCACTAGTTACCCTCTCCATTCTGAGAATTTACCATTAATTCCTACCCTTTGTTCCCTGTCCTTTAACCAGTTCTCAATCCATGAAAGGACCTTTCCTTTTATACCATGACAGCTTAATTTACGTAAGAGCCTTTGGTGAGGGACCTTGTCAAAGGCTTTCTGGAAATCTAAGTACCCTATGTCCACTGGATCCCCTTGTCCACATGTTTGTTGACCCTTCAAAGAACTCTAATAGATTAGTAAGACACGATTTCCTTTACAGAAACCATGTTGACTATTGCTCAAGAGTTTATGTTTTTCTATGTGTCTGACAATTTTATTCTTTACTATTGTTTCAACTAATTTGCCCGGTACCGACGTTAGACTTACCGGTCTGTAATTGCCGGATCACCCCTAGAGCCCTTTTTAAATATTGGCGTTACATTAGCTAACTTCCAGTCATCGGGTACCGAAGCCGATTTAAAGGACAGGTTACAAACCTTAGTTAATAGTTCCGCAACTTCACATTTGAGTTCTTTCAGAACTCTTGGGTGAATGCCATCTGGTCCCGGTGACTTGTTAATGTTGAAATCACTGAGAGCTGGTGGAACCTCAAGAGACCAAATCGCAGAGGTCACAGTGGTAGGTGACAGCAGAAGGTGACTGTGCAGGGCCATTGGCAACAGAGTGGTGGAGTGAACAGTGGCACAATGAACAGCCGTTGCCAGAGCAAACTTTGCCTTTTTTCCCCCACCTGGAAGGTGTACTCACGTGAAAGCACCTCTGAACTCTGAGTCTCCACTGACCAAGGACAACACCAGTGAGCGGAGTGCAGTGGAGGGAAAAGTGAGGGGCACGTTAAATAAACATTTGTTTGTTGGACTATATTTTAGTCACTTTGCTCCAGAATGCTAGATTTGTGACTGGGAATGGAAACTTATATAAATATGTTTCCCAGTAGGCCAAGATTTTTAAAATGCAGTATTTGCCAAGGTTGTTATCTCACATTGTTGCTATCTTGGGAGGTCATTATGTTGGGGAGTTTCTGTACTAAACATTTTTATTATAATTAATTTTTACATAAGAATGGTCATACTGGGTCAGACCCATGGTCCATATAGCCCAGTGCCCTGTCTTACAACAGTGGTCAAGGCCAGGTGCTTCAGAGGGAATGAACAGAACAGGGAATCATCAAGTGATCCATCCCCTGTTGCCCATTCCCAGCTTCTGGCAAACAGGCTAGGGACACTCAGAGCATGGTATTGCATCCTTCCCCATCCTGGCTAATAGCCACAGATGAACCTGTTCTCCAGAAATTTATCTAGTTCTTTTTAAAATCCTGTTATAGTTTTGGTCTTCACAGCATCCCCTGGCAAAGAGTTCCCTGGGTTGACTTTATATTGTGTGAAGAAATACTTCCTTTTGTTTTTTTAAAATCTGCTGCCTATTAATTTCATTGGGTGACTGCTAGTTCTTGTGTTATGTGAAGGATTAAATAAAATTTCCTTATTCACTTTCTTCGCACCAGTCAAGATTTTATAGACCTCTATCATATCCCCATTAGTCATCTCTTTTCGAAGCTGAAAATTCCCAGTCGCTTTAATCTCTCCTCCTGTTTCATACCCCTCATCATTTTAGTTGCCCATCTCTGTACCTTTTCCAATTCCAATATATATTTTTTAGGATGGGTGACCAGATCTGCACACACTATTCAGGGTGAGCACGTACCATAGATTTATATAGAGGCAATATGATATTTTCTGTCTTATTATCTATCCCTTTCATAATGATTCCCAACATTGTTTGCTTTTGTGACTGTTGCTGCACGTGGAGTGGATGTTTTCAGAGAACTATCCACAATGACTCCAAGATCTCTTCCTTGAGTGTTAACAGCTAATTCAGATGCCATCATTTTGTATGTATAGCTGAGATTGCTTTCCAATGTGCATTACTTTGCATTTATCAACATTGAATTTAATTTGCCATTTTGTTGCCCAGCCACCCAGTTTCATGGGATCCCTTTGTAGCTCTTCGCAGTCTGCCTGGGACTTAACTATCTTGAATAGTTTTGTATCATCTGTAAATTTTGCCACCTCACTGTTTACCCATTTTTCCAGATGAATATGTTGAATAGGACCCCTTGAGGGGTCCCAGTACTGAGCCCTCAAGGATACCACTTTTATCTCTCTCCATTCTGAAAACTGATAATTTATTCCTACCCTTTGTTTCCCATCTTCTAACCAGTTACTGATCCATGAGAGGATCTTCCCTCTTACCCCATGATGGTTTACTTTTCAAAAGTCAATTTAAATTAAATACTTTTTTTTAAATTATATATTTTTTTAGAAATCTAGATCTGTTATGTGTTTTGGTGTAACTTGCATTTTCCTTATGTTAAATTTCCATTATCCTAACAAAACATTTACTTTATTCACTTTCTTCACATCAGTCAAGATTTTATAGACTTTTAGCATATCTCCCCTTAGTCGTCTCTTTTCTAAGCTGAAAATTCCCAGTCATTGTGGGGGACTGTATCAAAAGCTTTGCTAAAGTCCAGAAATAGCACATCCACTGCTTTCCCCTCATCCACAGAGCCGGTTATCTCATCATAGAAGGCAATTAGGTTAGTCAGGCATGACTTGCCCTTGGTGAATCCATGCTGACTGTTCCTGATCACTTTCCCCTCCTTTAAGTGGTTCAGATTTGATTCCTTGAGGACCTGTTCCATGATTGAGGTGAGACTGACTGGCCTGTAGTTCCCTGGATCTTCCTTCTTCCCTTTTTTAAAGATGGGCACTACATTAGCTCTTTTCCAGTCATCCGGGACCTCCCCCAATCGTCATGATTTTTCAAAGATAATGGCCAATGGCTCTGCAATCTCATCGGCCAACTCCTTTATCACCCTCGGATGCAGTGCATCCGGCCCCATGGACTTGTGCTCGTCCAGCTTTTCTAAATAGTCCCGAACTACTTCTTTCTCCACAGAGAGCTGGTCACCTCCTCCCATACCGTGCTGCAGAGTGCAGCTGTCTGGGAGCTGACCTTGTCTGTGAAGACAGAGGCAAAAAGCATTGAGTACACTAGCTTTCTCCACATCCTCTGTCACTAGGTTCCTCCTTCATTCAGCAAGGGGCCCACACTTTCCTTGACTTTCTTCTTGTTGCTAACATACCTAAAGAAACCCTTCTTGTTACTCCTAACATCTCCGGCTAGCTGCAACTCCAAGTGTGATTTGGCCTTCCTAATTTCACTCCTGCATGCCTGAGCAATACTTTTATACTCCTCCTGGTTATTTGTCCAATCTTCCACTTCTTGTAAGCTGTTTTTTGTGTTTAAGACGAGCAAGGATTTCACTGTTAAGCCAAGCTGGTCGCCTGCCATATTTACTTTTCTTCCTACACATCGGGATGGTTTGTTCCTGCAACCTCAATAAGGTTTCTTTAAAATACAGCCAGCTTTCCTCGACTCCTTTCCCCATCATGTTATTCTCCCAGGGGACCTTGCCCATCAGTTCCCTGAGGGAGTTGAAGTCTGCTTTTCTGAAGTCCAGGGTCTCTGTTCTACTGCTCTCCTTTCTTCCTTGTGTCAGGATCCTGAACTCGACCATCTCATGGTCACTGCCTCCCTTTCTTAAAAAGCGAAGGTTTCAGAGTAGCAGCCGTGTTAGTCTGTACTGCAAAGAACATAAGCTTTCATGGGCTACATCCGATGAAGTGGACTGTAGCCCGCGAAAGCTTATGCTCAAATAAATTTGTTAGGGCATGGCTACACTTGTAAATTTGCAGCGCTGCAGCAGGGTGTGAAAACACACCCTCTCCAGCACTGCAAATTGCGGCGCTGCAAGGCGCCAGTGTGGTCAGCCCCAGCGCTGGGAGCGCGGCTCCCAGCGCTGTACGTTATTCCCACAGGGAGGTGGAGTATGGACAGCGCTGGCAGAGCTCTCCCAGCACTGGCGCTTTGACTACACTTAGCGCTCAGCGCTGCCGCGGCAGCGCTTTGAAGTGCAAGTGTAACCATAGCCTTAGTCTCTAAGGTGCCACAAGTGCTCCTGTTCTTTTTAAAAGCAAACAGAATGTTGGGAATCACTGACTGCCGCTGCACACTGAGTGGATGTTTTCAGAGAACTATCCACAATGACTGCAAGATCTTTCTTGAGTGTTAACAGCTAATTCAGACTCCTTCATTTTGTATGTATAGTTGAGATTGTTTTCCAATGTACATTACTTTGCATTTATCAACATTAAATTTCATCTGCCATTTTTGTTGCCCAGTCACCCAGTTTTATGAGATCCCTTTGTAATTCTTCTCAGTCTGCCTGGGACTTACCTATCTTGAATAGTTTTGTATCATCTGCAAATGTTGCCACCTCACTGTTTACCCATTTTTCCAGATCATTTATGAATATGTTGAACAGCACTGGTCCCAGTACTGACCCCTCAGGGATACCACTATTTATCTCTCTCCATTCTGAAAACTGATAATTTATTCCTACCCTTTGTTTCCCATCTTTTAACCAGTTACTGATCCATGAGAGGACTTTCCTCTTTCACCATGATGGCTTACTTTTCAAAAGTCAATTTAAATTAAATACTTTTTAAAAAAATATATGGTTTTTTTAGAAATCTAGACCTGTTATGTGTTTTGGTGTAACTTGCATTATTCTTATGTTAAATTTGCATAATCCTAACAAAACATTTACTTTATTCATATCTCTTTATATATCTCATTGGTCCTGACACCCCCTGTAAATTCGAACACCCCCTAATTTCAATTTTGGGAAACCACTGCCTCTGGCAGTGGTTAGACAAGCAACAGCAAGGCACTGGACTGGTCTGGAGGAAAGTTCTGTGGGAAGGAACTGAAAAGAGTAATCTGGCTCCGGAGCAGCGCTTGCAGACACTTTCTTTGGCCTGTTTTCCTGGAAGAGTTAGCAGCGAGAGATTGTTAGTCACAGGTCAGTGGGTGGGTTTGTGCAAACTAGGAGTGTACAGGGAACTGTCTTTGAACAGAAGGAAGGAGAGAAACCGGCAAGAGGAAGGAGGCTGAAAGACTTCTCTGGCTTTGAACAGAATTCTGTGTTAATAGTTCTTGCTTTTAGCTGATCTCACTGAGGTCAGTTGGGGCGCATGGACAGACATGGGAGTGACTCAGCCAGGTCATTCCCATCTTCTGCCAAGCAACCAGGAGATGACAATGGCTAGCAGTTGTACTGTACTGTTTGCTACCAGCCTAAGATGTAAAAACTAAATGAATCAAAACAAGAAATTGACCTGTTTTGTTTTGTGAAATCAACAGCCTGCTAAACCCAGGATTTTGAGTTCAATCCTTGAGAGGGCCATTCTGTGTGACAAAGTTGTTTGTGTTTCTCCTTGATGCAAAGCCACCCCTTTTGTTGATTTTAATTTCCTGTAAGCCATGCCATCAGTCGCCCCTCCCTCCATCAGAGCAATGGCAGACAATTGTTTCACGCCTTTTCTCAGTGCAGAACCAGAATCTGCAAAAGCGAAAACAGGCAAGGAGGTGACAGCAGTGCGGTGACAAGAGTGATGAGGACATAGACTTCTCACAGAGTACAGGCCGGGCAATGTGCCCTGGCAATGTGCACATCATGCTGATGAGCTCTGCATGAGCTCTGCATGGTCAACTGTGCTGATCAGCACGCCACACTGGCCAAACAGGAAATGAAATTAAAAAGTTTGCGACCCTTTTCCTGTCTACCTGGACAGTGCATCTGAGTTGAAAACGCTGTCCAGAGTGGTCACAATGGAGCACTCTGGGATAGCTCCTGGAGGCCAATACCATCGAATTGCGTCCACACTACCCTAAATTTGACCCAGCAAGGCTGATTTCAGTGCTAATCCCCTCATCAGAGGTGGAGTAAAGAAATCGATTTAAAGAGCCCTTTAAGTTGAAAAAAAGGGCTTTGTCGTGTGCATGGGTCTAGGGTTAAATGGCGGTAACGCTGCTAAATTCGACCTAAAGTCATAGTGTAGACAAGGCCTCAGAGGAATTTTATAGCTACTGGCTGGGTGTCCAAAAAAGGGAG